>NW_008751707.1:688286-717033 GCF_000715545.1 Opisthorchis viverrini
ATTATATTATTATTATTATTATTATTATTATTATTATTATTGTAGGGTTTTGGATTGATTTCCGGCAGGATGTTCAATTTCAGCCATTGCTAGTCGTGCTGTCGGGTACAAAGCTGGTGTTCTATAATTTTGCGTTGATATATTGTACAAAGTTCTTTAAAGGTTATAGGCATAGTAAAAATGTGGGTGCATTTTACTAGGTGTCGAGGGGTAAAATATCCAGGGCAGGAAACCTAGACAACAGAGCGGTAATGGATAGGTTGTGCACGTACAGCAGCCGAATCGCACCGATCAAGGACCGCACTGTTTTGCACATACTGCCTACAGTCGTCCCGATTTCCGCGGTTGTTTCAACGTAAATAGTGAACTAGTGTGTACGTGCATAAGCAGGGCACGCGCAACGGCTATAAGCAGAACAGACGGATTGGTGCGACTATGATTGATGAGGCGAACGACGACCATTAGGTGTGTCTGTTACTGTTTGTGCGCACACCTACCAACAACACAAGTGACGAACACGACCCTGGACGGCTATAAAACAGACGGATTGGTGCGACTATGATTGATGAGGCGAACGACGACCATTAGGTGTGTCTGTTACTGTTTGTGCGCACACCTACCAACAACACAAGTGACGAACACGACCCTGGAGAAGCACATGATCGGTTAGGTACAGTTGCAATCGATGCGTAACGAAGAAGATAATGCACTATTGATCGGCAGATATGGCTGCGAATACCCAGCGCACAGCTGATCAAAGCTAGTGAAATTTACGAGCAAACTGATTGTAAAATGCGAATAGACCGACAGAAAAGTTAACGGGGATTCCAAAGTAAATTCCTAGGGTTCGATTACTTTCTGTACAAGTGACTCCGGGCCGCCGTTACCTAGCTTACTCGAGCTTAACAATCTGTTGAGGAGAAAACAATCGAGTTGCTTGGCGACACAGGTCCCACTAAACTTCCGTAAAGACATTTAGTAGCCTGTCCGACCTGTACGCCGTCATCATCAATATGACACTGACAGTTTACATGCATTCCTCCAGTGTCACCCTCGAAAGCTGGTGTATAGGCCCTGACTACCTACGTGATTAATCCTCGATTCTCCTTAACAGATGCACTTGCCTGCGGACGGGCTGCAATAATTGTCGAAAGCCACCAATATGCGTACCAAGTGGACAAGTTGTCAAATGAGGACAGCAAACTACAGCGGGAAGCTTCTCATGATACACTGTGGAAACAGTGAAAATCCTCAGCAGTACGGAATGTCCTTTGTAAAAGAATATCCTGCAGAAAAACGTCAATGTAGTGGTGGAAATTAAGACTGCATGCTCCAGCAAGCTGACAAGTAGAGAACTACGGGTGGCGAAGGGTTAATGCTGTCAGAATTCGTGCTCATGACCACGGCACGTTTTTTCCATGTTACTGTTTTCTTTCTGAAAATTTGACTAGGCGGTTGTAGGTTTCCACAAAACGAAAGCTCTGCCTTTGACAAGCTGTCTCTCAATCTCCCTGTGAGTTATTACTAGCCTTTTGCCGGACCACTTCAGTGCCTGTTGGGGGTACGTCTTCGAGCGATACGAAAACGAATTCATTCGAATAAGACCTGGTGGAGGGTCCATGACATTCTTAGCTTTCAACAATTTGTGTTTTCGACGAACAAAAAGCATGGATGACGGGTAGAGCACAAAGAGGCAAGATAATCAGTAGTCTGATAAAAAGAATGAAAACTATGCCAAACGGAGTGAACATCTGCCTGCCTCCTTTACGGTTAGAAGGTATCAAGCAGAACTAGGCTTAATGCAACAACGTTCGGTTAGATAGGCTTGTAGCAACCCACATTGTGTGACGTCCACACACATACTAGTCTACAAACGAGTCTACGAAAAAAACATCCACAGGTGCACAATGGTGCTAAATATGAGGCAGGCGAGCCCAAGCGTGATTTCCCCAGGCTGAAGGACTACCGTATTAGGAAGTCAAGAAACAAGCAACCTTATCATGATCACGACAGCTGTTAGCTTTGGGTTAAGTTAGGTGATACAGGGGATCAATCAAACAAAACAGGACGGAAAGAAAACTCTTTCGAATAAACTCATGAACTTTGTTATCGTGCCTACTACAAAACCAGTTCCAACAGTTTAATGTCTCTGACCGCCTCAAGAGAGGGAGTCAAGCCAAGTAATTACAAACAAATACTCACATATGTGGGACGTGTGAATGCTGTTCACCACGACGCACAAAACAACAGCAACAACAATGCGATAGGAACGAGACTAATGATCGCACTCAACAAATTGTTGCAGGACTGAGTTAGAGGATGTATCTCGCTTTTGCTAACTGATCGGAAAACGGTAGCAATAACGCTTGGTAGTGCGGCTCAGTGAAAATTGCAAGTTGAACGAAATCTACGTTACTTTTATTGGGAATGGGCTAAGCATACCCTGTTCAATCCGGCTCAAGAGAGCTTAGTGGCTGAGGCGCCAACTTACTGACCGGAAGGTCTGTAGTTCGAACCGATCCCAGCATCCCGACTACACCTGTCTAGGCTTGGGCAACCTGGAAATATCAAAGCCCTGGTGCTTCCTTCGCATGGCGTGGAAGCTATGCACTGATAGGATGTTACAGCTCAGTCATTATGACTATTCTTTTATTCGGGAATCGTGAATGCGGGGCAGAATCTTAAGCGGTAGTCCTAGGTGGGGGCATAGATTATGCTGACCTGTTTAGGCTCCAACCGTGATTTTAATGGATCAAGCGAAGTAATCCTCTCATTGACAGAAAATGATTGCAATCGGTCGTTAGTCTGTTAGCTGAGCAGCACTTCATGACATGGTTGATGCGTTGTTTGGAAGCGAAGCGGCGCAGTGCAGTTATCTCTCAAAAAAGGACATCCAAAGTGGTACCATGAGGACGAAGGCCAGAATTCGCCAAGAAACAAACATGGATGTATCCCGGCTAGTCAAATTCCAAAATATAAGTGCATGAGTTTAACACAATCGTCATTGTCAGGAGTTTGGAGCGTCTGCTGAAGTGTATCCAACAGGACTGTATCGAAGTGCTCTTTGGGACGCTCTCTTTGGAGCGATAGCCTGCTGGAAGGTAACTATCGTAGACAATCTATTCCAGAAAAATCAAAGCGGTGATCGTTTGAATATCGCTGAAAAAACTAAGGGTTTCGGGTGCATTCCGGCGACCTGGAGAGAGCTAGAACAAAACTTCGACATCACTAGACCATACGTACCATGTAAACCACACTGTCTGGGCACAAGGCTCATGCAAGTTTCAGATAAACACAAGTGAGATTGTTTCACTAACGCACTCACACAGTGCACTGCTTCTACGCAAGCTGAAGAAGGAAATGGGACTGGAGTGATATCAGTCAAACAGTAGTTGAGAAATACACCTTTGATAAGGTTTTCAAGCATAAAATAATTCAGGTATCTTGGGGCTCATTGGTTTCATACGCACAAATTGTGAACAATGTGGACCGGCAACGAAAATCCGGATGCAAATACCAGAAAATCAAATTTTGACAACCCATGCCCATAAACTATTTACGCAAGTGGCGTTGAACTCAGTATTGGATGAATATCTGCGCCGACTATGCTTTCCATTGTCTTATTCCCACAATGACGACCCATAATACTTAAGAAACTGACTCGTCTTATACAACACACAGTAGTCCCAAAGTAGAACTTCAGTAAGCCTTGAAACGACAAGATTCATAACTCTGCTTGGAGCCGACTTACTCGTTGGATACTTAAATAATGAAAATAATAATCGTCCAAGTGTAACACCCTTTCGGTGCCTGGCTACCATGCCAACAGAAGGATATGCACGAGAGCTGGGATACTGCCGAGCCTACAAATGAGCGGTCGAGATCCTGAGGTTGGGTTCGAACTACGGATCTTCGGGTCAGTAAGCTGTCGTCTTAACCGCCAAACTATCTCGAAGTCCCGCTGCATACTTAACAACACCATGAATTCGAAGAATCCAGAAGTGATTGAGTTATTCTGCACTAGAGCAGCCTGGAGTTAGGCACCTAGGCGAGTAGAAATGGAAAAATATCCTAGATGGCAGTGAAAATCTCGATTGAACGAACAAAAGACGGCTAACGAAACGCATGTAACTTACCTTACATCGGAAGACTGTATGTAGTATGGTACGACTCAAGCGACACAAAACGGGTACAAGAGTACCGCTATCAATCAGCGCCCATATTCGATCTCGACTGAAGAAGTTTAACAGTGTGGTAGCATACTGACTAAACATGTGCAGAGAATCATCTTCAGCTAATTCTATTAGAGAGATCCCAACAAGACGGCAGCGACTGTTCGGACGATCGTTGCACGACTCTTTTGCCCGAAGTGGTCGACCAACACTTGTACTACTCGTGTTGGCGGGGTCCAATAGATCCGGAAAGCTGAAACGCTCTGGGGACACAGTGCCTGGACCCATGGTCACGGAGGCGTCGGTTGGCTGTGGCGGAGATGCACATCGCACAGCAGGTTCTTCTAGAATCGACCCTGTGATGTCCTCTTCCTCAGAATCAAGAGATTCCATAAAAATCCGCAAATTATTATACAGGTCTAGCAGACTACCGAATATCACATGGGCATGATCCTCTTGCGACTGGTCATCGGTCGAGTGCATGAGTACAGGCTCACGAAACACTCGTAGCAGCAAGTTTAGTTGGTCAAGACTTGTGTGCAGAAATGTGTACAGTTCATCGACGCACCTAAGGGGTAAGGACAAATGATTGAGAACATAAATTAACGGAACATGATAACGCTAGTTAAAAGTTCAGCTTATCTGAATTTCCGGAAATTAACGTAACCATAATATACACACAGGCAGTATACCATGTGACCGAACTCACATAAAACTGGTCATAAGATTGAAAATCTTTCGACAGCCAAATGCCGACTTCACCCCCTCTTGTAGCTTACCAGGCATGTGTAGCACCCGAGTTTCGATCAACTATGCTTCCTACTAAATTATGCATGGGCAGAAATAAATTTTGCACAAAAAAAAACTAAGTAAGTCTTAGTTCAGTTCTCGCAAACCAAGAGTGGTAACGATTATATGAGAAATGTCGCTTTTGTGAAAAACATTGGCCACCACTGTTCACCAACCAATGATTTAGCAGAATAGTTAAATTAAGTCCAAATGAAGAACATCACTCATTCAGACATGACGTAACCATGCGTAAACAGTCTAGACAACAAAGCCCTTGAAATTTTCGTTCACAGCAGCACCAGTAAAATAGTGCGTCGAGATGAAAGCGCGATACACACTACGAATACCAGATTGACGTTGTTACATTTAAAGAAACGTGGCTAATGCCCTAGTCCGAACATTTATGTTGCACACAGTAATGACTAAATAGCAGTTTCGGGTAAACACGCAACAAATATTTTGGTATCATCGTCTACCACAGAGAGGTCAGTGGTCGAGGCACTAACTTACGGGCCAGAAAGTCCGTGGTTTGAACCTAATCACGGCATCTCAACTGCTCCTGTCTGGGCTTGGGAAACTTGGCAGCACCTCAACTTTCGTGCTTCCTTCGCGTAGAATAGCAGCTGGTACCGAAAGTGTACTACAGCTAAACGATTATTACTATCGGCTACCAAATACACACATAGAGTGTACGATAGAAGGATGGTGACAATAGCAGTGCGTGGGTTGAAACTACGGGTAACATGAGAGGATCGACCTCCGTATTTTTTATGAAACAAGCAATACACAGCTCTTACACATCACTCAAAGAAAACCTCACTGTGAACATTAGGTTCAAGGAACGGTGTGACCAGTTACGTGATTTAAACCGAGTGTCCGACAAGAAGTCCTATTCCGAGTGTAATATATGTCTTATTTCTATAATAAAAGATGCGAGAAAGCATGAAGTTCGCGTGATCAATTATCAGAAGACAAAAATGTTCAATCATACTAATTCCTCGCACCAGATTGTCCCGAAAAAGGATTTCATCCCGTCCTGTGGGACTTTATTGGATAGGTGAGCTGGCATAACAGCCACCATAACATGCGTAAGGGTATGACAGAAAGAAAAGAAAATTTCGGCCCCCTTCCACAATAAGGAACCCTTTACGAAATGCGAAGAAAGCGAATGCTAGATCGGCAGTTGCTTTTTGCTTGGTAATGGAGATCCAGGATGTTCAAGTGCTGAGTTTGGCTTTTAAGCCTATCGTCGGCGAGCGTACTTGGTCATTCCAAGGAATGACCCTTACAAGAAACCGCCTCTTATGAGGGCCAGAAAAGTTAGTGGCTCGACCGCTCATGATAGCATAACTAAAGAAACAAACAGCTTTTCAGCTCTTGGGAGAAGCGACTTTTTTCGAAATTCAAACCCCGAAGAGCAGCCAAGTGAGCATTTAGTGATACAAAGCGACAGTTTGTTTACTGTCACAAATGCCACACAACCACAATTTCTGCACACGCTAATAGGTTGGCGCGTGTCGCTTATCATCATCATCCATTACATACACCTTGCTGACTTCCACGAGAAGTTTAAATCAAGTATGGCGCTGGCTTGCCGATCCCAATCTCCATTAGGTCTGTGTGTAACCAGTTCGATGTTCAACATCCGCACCGAAGTGCTTGCACAAAGCCCGTAAATGGATGAAAATCCGAGGCTGTTGACTATAAGTCATCAAATCTCCAAGAGCTAGATCATTTTGCTAGATATTGGGAACCAGATATTGTAACAGATCACGGAGGTCTAGTAGTAACTGAGCCTCTTGGTAACACCAACTTAGTTTGTATATGAGTGTATTTCCGCAGTTGCGTGCAATTCAAGTAGGTGTAAAAGTAAAACATGGAGTTGACGAAAACTCGGGGATTGTGCACACCTGATGAGCCCCAGGAAGAGTAAAAGCGGTCGTGGCCTGTAAGAGCTATCAAAAACCCTATGGGTAGCGCGTTCTGTGAACAGACATTGTATCTTTCAAAAAATAAGCAGTTGATACAAAAGACATTCCGTTATTAAGTGAGGTCAACGGACTGGTCAATCCTCAAAACCCGAACCCTCTTCTCGAAAGAACTACCCGAAAGAATTCAGCGGTAGGTCCCCCATAACAAGAACATTGTAACTATAAGATGGAGAAATATGCCGAACTTAGTGTGTTGTGATGCCAAAACTCCGTAAAGTACTAAGGTTTGATATATTACCCATCTGTGCGTAACAGTGTAATTTGCGATCACTCACACTTTTTAGTGCAGTTCGGTTGAGAACCGGAAGCCATGTAAGCAAGTACATAAACAAAAGAACGGAATAACGAATTACCGTCTAAAGATGCGAAAGCGCGATTGGTCGCGTAATAGTGCCATGCAGAAGAGCAATTCCAACCATTCATATGTTAGGTATCTACTGCCCTAACATAGCTGACGACATCAAAGATCCAGTGTTGTTTTTCACGCTCCCTATCCAGGCCACGTGTTGCCCGCCATGCGGGCAAGGTGAGATGTTCAGTCACTCCATTTGCCTGATGAAGTGAGGAATCGGGCATCTACGCACTGAGGGCCCTGGCCTGAGATACCTAAATTAAGGGACAGTAGAACTGGCCTTAGCAACTACTCAGACTATCCAGATAAGTAAATCTGTTCAATATCTCTAGAGATTCTGACAACCTGGCAAGTTTTGGTAATATATTCAAACAGTCACCTAACAGCCACTTACGCCTTGAAGAAACAAAGGGTATATCGAATCGCATGCCGAGTTGTTGAGGTGAGGTCCGTGGGGTTTCACACTGAGCCTTGTGCGATTTGACGACTGTTTCGCGCAAGTGCAAGATGATACCTATCAGTAACTTATGGTCAATGATGATACCCGATGGTTCTCACCTTCAGATCTAACAGTCGTTTTCCAGACTGGAACGACAGTAGAAACCCATCATCCCAACGAAACGTGTTTCGCCTTCTAACTGCTCTGAACGAGTTTTTTCAGACTGGATAAGTTCTTCTACTCCATTCCTCAACAAGATAGAGTAAGAAAATTCAAGACCTCCTTCGTCTCCAGAAGTTCCATTTTGTCTCCCGCATTGCTTTACAGTTGGTCTGAGTTGCTAACACCGGTGCGTTGGTTGTCACACTGGGCACCTCAGGCTAACTCAATTTTTCTCCGAGGTGTCCTGACCATCAAACCAGACGACTGGACCCGAAATGAATTTTCAACCAAGATTACATTGTGGCCGACTTCAATAACCGACAGAAAAGTTGACCCGGTGTTACGGATAAGTCAGAGCAGAGTTGCTTCCAACGGCTGCTGTCTTCTCCGTTTCTCGAGATTTCCGTTACCACCATTTCTCCCTATCGGTCATGAGATAGCGAGTCAGAAATCATGTCACGGGTCTTTAAGGCTCGCCCCCTTTGCCACAATGAGCGTCATGAATTACGCAGCGATCTAACTCGAACTGCGCAATATTATCACATGCGGAAATCATGGCATCGAGAATTTTGAACAATTTATCATTCAGTGGACCGGTTTGTTCCGAAGTCGAAGATCGTCTAGACAGACGATGCTGGCAGACCTCTCTGACAGTTTCATTTTGTGGGCAGTAGATATTATACAAGTAAACACTTTCCCTTTTGGTCAAAAGGGAACGAGCTGCAGCACAAGTATGGATTATGGCATGATCCAAACACTAGTTTTAAGATCGCATGGAATGTAGAATCGCCATGTATAGCTGGGTGCTCGGTCGGTTACGGTGGGAGGATGTCGGGTAACACGGCACTTACGTTTGGTCTTGCGATAGATAGAGAGTAATTGCGCAGTTGCATGACACGACTGTTGTCACTTCTGAAAGTATCCACACCAAATCTGTCAAGGAGAGGGCTTTCCTATTTGTCGATCTTCCCACTTGAATGTTCAAATCACCAGCTATGACGGTGGTACGTGTCCAATTTGTCATTCAGGGAAGTTCTGTGTAAAAACAGGTTTCGAGTATTGGATCGTTTTCTTTTGATTCCGACAGGCCCGCCTGAACACAGTCAGCTTCCCAGAAAAATCCAAACACAGGGAACTTATTCGGTTCACTCACATGTACCCTCCTTCGCAGGCTTACCAATAGTCGAGAGCAAAACCGCGAAAACCAAGCAGGTCATGAGTGAATTGACCCCATCATTACCTCAACACAACTAACCGAACATCGAGTAACAAGGCAAACAGTTTTTGCCTTAGACCTAGAAGCATCTAAAAAGATCGACTCAGTAGAGCTGCTCTGTACCTCAAAGGTATACCGAACATTTTCGTCACACTTCTGCAATCCCCATTCTCAAACACCCGTGGGTGCGTGAACATCCGTGGAAGGCATTCTCCTGAGTTCATCACGAAAAGTGGTGTATGTCAGGATGGCTCTTCGTTACCACTCAACTTTAACTTCGTAACAAAACGTACTAAATGATTAACCGATGTCGCCATTCGTTCTGCACCTTCGGACTGTAGTGTTACTATAAGAATGAGCGAGTACATCATCAGAGCTCTGGTAATGGCATTAGAAGCAGTAGATAAAGCGGACGGATTTACCTACCTGGGTAGTTGCATCACCTTGGATAGCAGCGCTGCCGTCGAGATGAACACTAAAACCGCTAATGTGTTCTATGCTTTTCTAACTTGTCGAGATGTCAGATACGTCAGATGAATTCGAAAAACAATCTACTGTGTATGTGTATGGGTGTCGCAATGTTGTCTGAAGTAGTTCTCCAAACGTTTAATGCGTCGAGAGAGGTCGATTGTGAGATCCCTGCTTTTATATTGCTTGTTTAAAACATGTAGTTAACTTCTGCCAGTCACCCTGATTATTTCAAATAGCTTCTTCGAATTCCCAGGAGCCAATGAATTAGCTGCGAGTAGCTTGCACGATCGATACGTACAACTAAAAAGTTTGGAACAAACCGGTGTCTCCAGAATCATAACAGATCAGATGCGCAGCGTCGTTGAGTAGGGTAAAAACAACAGACACAATAGACCTACAAAACTCCAAAATTCGGACGATTCTCACTTGTCGTAGTCCTGGGGGAACATGTTCGCTAGCCTTGTTTCAAACAGTTTTCGGCGATTACTCATGTGATCCCGATACGTCCTGAACAGTGCCTACATAAAGAAAAGATTCAGTTGGAGACCGAAACAATACAGTGCAACTTGAAGTACAATACAATACAATATTGTACAATATAATATAATATATTGCAACACAACGTAATACAAAACAAATACAATGCAATAATACAGTCCTCTCACTTTCCAATATAAAGAATCTGTGTCAAAGACAACCGCATCTGGAAAACTGTGGAGCTCCGACCGTGCATTCTACGCCCAGTATTTAATCATAGTCACAGCGGGCCAATAGGTACGACCAAGACTGGTCATCGGGCTTTTGCTTAAACGCGTTTCCCTTAAATGCATGCTGAAAGCTCTTCAGGAGTTCACAAGCATGCAATCAACACTAGCTCGGTCAGAAAACAAAGTAGGAGACTTAGGAGACTGATCAACTACATGCAATGCTTCGATTATGAATGTCCATGGGGTCGGGTATATTCTCATCGCATTGGAAGAAACAATTTCATATCTTGGGTGGGTTGAAAACATGATCAATTCGGATAAACCAACTAGAAACCACTGAAGGGATGGTATAAAGAGTCTACAGCCGGACAGTGACATCAACGTTAGTGGAATGATGCAGAGCTAGCAGTATCAGTTCTTCATGTGTTCTAAGGAAAGCTCTGTAGGCTGATACTAGTTCAGCAATTCGGTTTACTTTCATCAGGTTTAAGTCGCGGTAGAGATAGGCTGGTTTGGCAGGGGAGTATCTACAACCAGAGTTCCTAAGAAGCCTTACCGGGTGCCGTGGTTCTGCAGATTTCTATCCTGGTAAGGGTGGCAGGTAGAAAGCTACCGAGACTAGGAATCAAGCATACTAAGGGCTTCATTATGTACGCGTACCTGCCGCTGCTGGGATGTCAGCGACCAGGAGTTGTGGCTTGATCTAATATGAACCCTCGGCGATGACGGAGCACATGCAATTTTGCATTTATCCCTTCCACACCAACCACTGCTCTTCGAAAGTCGGCGGATTACCGAAAACGACAGACCATTCATCAGCGACGTTAACGATTTCCGGTGAAGCCCCCCACCACCCTCAACAAGTGAAAAAATCGTTCAGGTGTAGCACTTTTTCGGTGCCTAACTACCATGCCATCAGAAGGAAGCACGAGGGCTGGGACAATGCCAGGTTGACCAAGCGAAGACAGGGGGAGTCGAGATGCAGGGGTCGGGTTTTAACCACGGACCTTCCGGTCATTAAACTCGCGCCCTAACCACTGAGCCACCGGAGTAAGTCTAAAACAACACTCGGCAGATGTTCGAAGTTCACGAGCAATCAAAGGAGCACGTTTGTGTAAACTCACCTCGACAGTAGAGGCTCGGATCACATCAGCTGTGAGCGCCTTTTCCTCGTAGCAGATTGCAGCCTAAAAATCAGTAAATATAGGTAATATCATTAGATGGAGATGGGACGCGACTGGCAATGTGGGGAGACGCATTCCAAAAACAAAACTGAGACCAATGCTTATGAACGAGTGATTCCATTTGAGTAGCACCGGTAGTACGTATTGGTGATAACGACTCGAAAAGGCTAGAAAAACTTCACTCAAGCTGGCGAAATACACTCATTTGCAAACTAATTTGGTTTTGCGAGAGACTCACCTGGAACCCAGCTGAATCTCTCGTTTGTGATGTTTCCAGCAATGTTTCAAGCAGAACATAAGGTTGGTGGAACTAGGGGACCGAGCCTACCTGATGAGCCCCTAGAAGGGCGAAACCGGTCGTGAGCTGTCGACTAGTTTTCAGCATTACGAATATACATGTATCGCGATATCTCGAATATCGTAGCAGCGGCCTGGTGTGGCACATTCAGGTGAGTCTCTCGAAAACCAAATTACTTTGCAAATGTGTGTATTTCGCTAATTTCGAGCCCCAAGGGCGGAGCCGGCCGTGGCCTGTCGACGAATATTCAGCAACCTTATGAGCGGTGCGTTACACATTTTCTCAAGCTGGTTCAACCTATGCGCCATTCCAAACCTAAGATGATTATAGAGCTCCAGATAGTCCCGTGGTTCAAACGCGAAACTACTGGCTGAAATATGCATGCTTCAGATATGACTCTGTCTTTCCGATTCATCATCATCATCAACGACAGCATGACATCAGTGCTCAACACCAATGCCCCTTGTACGGGCTTTGAACCATGTAGTCGCAGCGTCTGGCTCCGAAGATCCTGCTGACGGCAAAAATAATCGCAGTGTTTTTCATCAGAGATTTTGTTTCAAGCCATTCATGAAACCCATTTCGGATTATTTCTCTGCGGTTTGGACATCCATGGACGACTGCATGCAAACTACCGAAGGTCAGCGTCACTCACGCTCTGAACGTAGTTCGGTTGGATAATTTAATTGCAGCACATCCTGAAAGGTACTCATCGAAACTTTAACTTACTGTTAGACTCCTGGGAGAATACATGGAATATTATTCGGATCACCGTGTTCATTTATGCCATTGATTCGAGGTCTAGCCAATCCAAAATCGGCTGTTCGTCCTGCGTTTTCGAGACGGCATGGTTACCTTTTCGGCAACGGGAGGACAGGCTTTTGGTCTTGCTTAGCTGTATCAGTCATCAGCAGACTCACCGGTAAGGCGGTACGTAAACCGCCCGACGGTCACGCGTTATACGCACGTGGACAGATGGGCATGATGTAGGATACCGTAGTGTTTGGTCAAGTGAAGTGAATTTCTCGTTTCGCTTAGCTTACGATTCACAAACGATTCATGTGCAATGGAATCATGACAAGCATTGCGTGTACCTACAGCCAGTGAAGCCACCAGATTAAACGATTGGGGATACAGTGGGCGTCTTGAGGTGAAAGCAAATTCGAGAGGCTGGCAGACCTGTGTGGTCGAACTGAAAATCTCCTCACTCAAAGCTGACTGGACATCCGACTAAGCAAGCAATACAACCAATGGTTGTGGAACATGACTGGTTTCGGCGAGCCGACATCACGTGTCCCTGCTGTTTCTGGTTATTAGATTGTTGGTTAGTTCTGGAACCTTGTTATCCACTATAGCGAATAGTGATGTAACTGTGAGACAAATGGACTGTAACTTGAAAGCGTAACCATTGGTGTTGGGTTGGAACGGGCAAATAGACACAAAGATCTAGTTAAATTTCGAAGGATGGAGAACTCATATAATGCCAATGGGGCCAATGGCCTCCCGTAGATTGTCAACCGACTAGATGGGAAGGGAGGAGCAGAGAGTCACCAACGACTGTGCAGAAGTTTAGGTCATCTGGAAATGAATGTGGTTTTTCGACGAATCTGGTGAATTGTCATTCTCCCGCAAATTTTAGCTACACTAAGAACTAGGAGCGTCATCCACACTGCATACAACACTCGGTTTATCTCCTGACTATTTCCGACCAACGCTTTCTGTTGCAAAACGGAAGGATATAAGCTGACTAAATTATTCTCGTAGTGGGTATGCAACTTCCCCGTACTTTCATTTTATGGAGCCTTGTAATGCCTACAGACAGCTCGCACTTTTGTAGAGGGGATTTGTAGCGCCTTACCCATTTGATTTTCCCTTTTTTCACGTGTGGTATTAATTTTTTCACAGGACATCATTTTAAATTTTCTTCATACTGTCTTTAGTGAATCCAGTTGGTCCCGTATTCGCCAGCTCTTTGCTCGTCGGGTGGCCTTATCCACTCTTTTGTGCAACAAAACATCCAGTTCGAGCTCACAAGCTAGTGCTGGCAGCTTGTTGCTGCCAACCTTTGGACAAGGGACCCATTTCCGTCCAGGATTATTGATCTTGGGTCTTACGTCGGCGTCGCAGTCCGGGCTGTCTCGAGTACTCAGAGCAAGCTCAACCTCAGACGCCGCGAATTCATTAGCTTATCATATGCTTCTCACAATATCCACCAGACTTTCTCAGTTCACCCATTGTGCTGGCGGTGGAATTCCGTATGCTTACCGTGATCTGCTGGTTCAAGCTATTGCTTCCATATTACGGTAAGTAGTTAGGATAACTCGCATCCATTGTGCCATTCCGTCTTTAGACAACTTGCTTTAATCGCAGTTTGCAACTTCGTTTCCGTTACTAATCACGCTTTACTGCTTATTGTCACCAGAGGACTTATTGACGATGCCCTGTCTCTTCGGAACAGCTTTCCTCCCGAGTTTTCTGGTCTAGTCTAAAACATATTCCCGTCGCACTGTCAACAACTATGTGAGGTCAGACGTCATTCGATAGCTTCAGATGATTTTTAGCTGAACTGGTTGTCCCGTGAGTTGGGTTTCAATGGCTAAGAAACACCCTTCCATCGGTATCCTTTTTAGCACCCCATTTTCGTGAATGAGTAGGTTTCATGATTTTCTATGGAGCTCATCGATCGTTTGGCAACTGATAGCTTCCACTGCACCTTGCGTAAATTTTGTATGATCTACTTCACACAAAATTTTGTTTGGCTGAAGACGAGACCATTGCTTATGAACACTACAGTCAGACGGGTCGGATGGGACCTTGACAAAGTTAGGGCATTCACATCATCTTGGTGGAGATGGAACTGTTCTCCCGTAGTAGATGGAAATTCCCAAGTTCTGTATCGTGCTTCCCGTCATTCTTTCTCACACCCTCAACTTCCGATCTGCGAGTATGTGCTTGCACATGAGTTAACCGTACAAGCATCGAAACCACTGTCCATACCATAAATGATCTGTGTGGTTATCCGTACTTTAAACCGTAAACCAATGGAAACCTAAAGGGCACTTAATTGTTCCGACTGGTGAGCTTACTGTCAGAGGTCACATGAACTACTCAAGATGGATTTTTATTGGAACGCCTCATCACCCAATAACCAACCAATAACGGGAACACTCAAATTGTTCCTTTTTTCTCTGTTACCGACTATTTGTGGCAATCAAGGTCCCATTTATTCTCAGCAGTAGAGTAGCGTTGCACACGTCCTAACAATAGCTCACGAGCTGAAGGTAGCTCAGTGGTCAAGACTCGCACTTACTGACCACAAGGCCCATGGTTCGAATCCGAGCGCGGCACCTCGACTTCCTCTGTCTAAGCGTGGACAACATTACAGTTTCTCAACTGTTGTGCCTTGCTGAACGGTGGTGCATCTCTGCATAGGTCCCTTGGCTTCCTGCTCTCCTCACTACGGTATATCAAAAGGCACGGTAGCTCTACACGACCCTTTATGAAGACAAAGGAATATTAGTACAACTGTACTTATAGGGTAGTCACAGAGTGTTCCACAAGGTCGTGCCAGAATCTCCGTGAGGGGGCGAGAAGCGTCGAGTCAAAGGTGCTTGACTCGGATTGGCTGGCATTCTGGCCAATCAGGGCCTGCCCTCGTTTGGCCCGTGTCCTGCATGTGACACATCCGTCCAAATGATGTTCGTTTATTAGGGACGGCTGGCCTCCGTATATCAACCCTCCTGCTTCCCTCGGGTGGCAGGGCAGCTAAGTAAGCTAAGAACGATTATTTTATTCTTCTTTATTAGCAATAACGCACCGAATAGTAGTCTGGACGGAGTCAAGTGTTGTCTGCAGTAGTGGTAGTGGTGTAGCCACTTTTACGTCGCTTAGCATCTGGCTGATGGACACGGCCGTTAGCGGCATAATTGGTGGAAAATGCTCTTATCCTTTAATTTCAGGTTGTGGGATCGTCCGTTTGTGACTGCTCAACATGCATCCATTCCGCGTGCATCGTGGAATGAGCATGTCAGGTGGCTGGTTTTTCTCATCGAGCGTCGCAACTTCTCCCTATAGATCCCACTTTCGCAAATTTCGACTACCAAATTCTACAAAATTTATTCGGCGATACTTGCGGTACCTTAATGAATGGCACAACCGCGCGGTTTCGGTCAATACTGTTAATGGTCAGCTCATTCTGGGGGCTTGTGAAAAGGAGATTTAAATCGCTTACTCAAAGGATTTAGATTAAAGTTTAGAACTGTTGTATCGTCCTATATTCACACACACCGTCCTTCCCGATAGTTTCCCGGGAATCTCAACAGTTGTCACAACAATAGCAGTGCGCATTTTTGGGCTAGATTTCGCTAAAAATATAAGTCACAAAGTTTCCTTGGATGCTGATCTTCCGTTCAGATACTAGAACCGTTCAAGCACTTCATGTGTCAGTTCACACAGGCTGTCTTCATTTTGTTAACGAGCATATTTAGCACCATGCCACTACAGAGCTGTCCCAATCCTGTCATTTTTTCAGACACGTTATTCGCTACTACAATCATAAGCTACTGGTCGATTTAGATCCTTCCACCACTCCGTCTGCTTCAACAGCCACTGCAAACACAAGCGCCTTAAGTATTGGTGTGTCAGATTCAGACCCCGCGAATACTGCTAAGGCACGCTCCAGCTCACCAACTGCCACGTACTCTGCTGCTTTAAGCGTCCTTGATGTGGCTTTCACACTTGCAATGGACTACCTGGGTTCGAAACGTCTTCATCGGCTGGCCGTGAGAATCTATTCTACGACAAGTGACCCAGGTTATCGCTATCCGCAGTTCGAACAACACGCTGCGTCCGAATTTGCCGGTGAAGGCGAGGAAGACAACGAAGACGACAACTTGGAGCGGCGTAATACCGATGTCACTCCCGCACAAGCTCTTTCTGCTGTTATAAAGTTGATCAAAGTAGGCCTATCACATTGTTGCATTCGCTACCTTTACAGTCAATTTTTGAAACTCATTGTTAATATGATTCCCTTTGGTCCTTATTTACAGGGTTGGATTACAAAGTTACTGAATCCGAACTCAGGGACTTCATTCGTAAGCACACAAAGAGTTTCATCCCAAGCTGTCGCTCACACACGGGACCTGGTTGTACTTATCCCCTTACTTGTGCGACTATGCCGAGCACGAGCCACGATAGGGTCGGACGAGTCCTCTCGCACCGCTAACATTGTAGGAAACATGTATGGTGGCTTGGACCGAGTACTTGCTTGGCTGATACGGCTTATGCGGTCTGCTGCGCCCCAGTCATCATCTAAGCCTGGCTCTGAGGCGGTAGGTTTACTCACCGCTGCCCGTGTTCAGCTGGTGAGCCAGACAGTGTGGCTGGCACATTTGGTAGAGGCTTTCAGTAATGAAGCATCGCAAGGCTCGGATTCACAGCTTAATTTGGACTATCTACTGACGACCATTGCAGCAGATATCCACCATACTTTAAAGGATGCTTCTGTTGCCCAGGTAAGTCTACGGCCAATTTCGACCCGATACTCTCCATTCTTTATCCACATTCGTCGATTTTGAAGAAACCAACACTGTTTTCCATTGTTTTTTTATTAAGCTGAATAGTTTGGTTTGGTGTCCTGATCTCGTTGGATGACATTAGTGGACTACTGGCATTCTTCTCAATGGTGAACTAAGTGCTATGAAGGTTCTGTTTCAAGCCTTCGATATAAGTATCATTCTCCGACAGAGAAGTGCTCGCGGAAGATTTCTTTGGGAGAAAGGAAAAATAATGTAGTTTTTCATATTTTACCCAATGTGAAAGAAATCTAAGTATGATTAATTTTCGCGTAGATTTCTCATAAAGCACTGCCCTTGTGATCCTGTCAGAATGGTTTGTTCCTGTCCATTGTCCATTGATCCATTGACACCTGGAGCGCTTCTGAGTCGACCTCTAAGAAAAAAACCCGTTGTCCGTTTGAAATTCAAGTGGTTCTATCTTCATTGAAGCATTTTGAACGTTTTATTCGAAGGGAACTAAATATAGGATTCTATCTAGGGGTAAAGTGTTTTGATTGTGAAGACGGAGCCAAATTGGAAGTAGATTTGTCAATCCATATCGGAGTACTGTCCATCAGGATTTACTTGAAATCGAATTCAGTAGAACGCATTATAATTGCATGGTATTGCGTGGTACTCTTGAATGAGACTGGAGGGTAGAATGATTTACTTTTCTTGTTCCCACCCAACTCGCTCAATGCTCTGAAGGCATCGATGGTCAAACTCTGAAAGTCTTTTGACGTCCTCAGCGCGTAGCGGCCAGGTTTCTGATCCGTATAGTAATATGGAGCGCATCGCAGCATTGTAAACTCGACCATTGACGGAAAAGCTGATGTGACGCCTACCCCATAGGTGAAGCAGGTCCACGAAAGCTACTCTGGCCTTTCCAATCCGGATGGAAATATCGTCTTTCTCGCGATCACCAGGACGAGTACCGCTGCCCATGTAGACAAACTTGTCTACTACCTCAATCGGCTCATCCGTAGGCATGAGGCTAGGGTTCGATGTCACCCAGTCTTGCAGTAGCACTTTACACTTTGCAAGTGTGTAGCACATGCCAAACCGTGATGCATTATTATTGTGATAATTCTGCGTCACCGCAGCGGGGCGGAAATCAATAGCCATGCCAATCAGTGTCTATATTTCCTGGTTTCTGAAAGCAGGTTATTCGTTCTTAGCGTAGTGGAGCTGGAACTGCCGAGATTTTCCGGCCTATTTCCCATCAATCCAGTAACGAGTTTCATGGGATTGGACCACACTGTCTCTTCAGAGATGGAGTTCTGTTTGGGTAGGGAGGGCTCCATTGTATTCAGTTAGCGCCTCTAGACAGGGTCATTTTGGGATACCTTCCAATAACTTGGTTTTAGAAGAGTGGGAATGGTCCCAACAGTTTGATCACATTTATAATGTTAGCGGAGTATCTTTTGATCTGACAGCCTGTGGTTTCGCTGCTCGGAAAATATCTTCAGTCAGCTCAAATAAACCATATGACTGGTTCGCATCCCTCTGAGCAAATGCGTTTAACAGCATCCTTCATTCAGCCCGGTATTCCACACGTGGCTGGTGTATGACGCCCAGCCGTCAATTGCGTTTAGTTCTCGGAGTCACTTACTTATACTGGAATTGCGTCATACTTCCACCTTGTTTTGTTCAAATCATTTGGCCTTTCCTATTGAAGATAATTTGTCCATGGTTACCCATGCCTTACCATCCTGTATTGTAGGATTCCGACTTACGTACGAGTGCAGAAGACCCCATAGTCGTTTAAGGTCTGCGTTGAGATGTGACCAACCCTGGCCCGGTTGTTACAACTACCATCCATTCCCGACAGACCCATATTAGCAGCAACCTCTTCAGACGAAACTGTCGCTTTTACGTTGTAGAGACTTCCCTCCATACCCGAATGCTGGAGGACTTTCGATCATATGGGAGGTTGTAGTATTCTTCTGTGCGTGTATTGGTTTTGGTTACTTGACTACTCAGGGGATGAAATTTGTCTAGGCAAGCTTTGTGGGAAACATGCGGATTGTGTTTCGAACTACTCTTATCTACTTCGAGTAGTGTGGCGACATCCTTCAGTATGCGTTCCTACGTCCTTTGTTCCCAGCAGGACACCAGTTATCTTCCAGACGATTCCGAAGGCACTGTGACATTTCCCATGGTTACGCGCGTGTCAGCCCTTCCCTTATTGAATCTTCTGTATTCCACTGTCCGTCAACTGGTCAGCGAATTCGAGTGGCTTCTTGCGCATCTTGCGCCGAGTTTGGGAGGTCGTATGGTGGCAGACAGTGAGTTTCTTATTGTACCGGAAACGTGAAATTACAGAGAAGGCTGGACTGTAAACTAGATGCCCGCACGTAATAGATAAGCTATTATAATACAATTAGTGTGCTTGTTGCTTGTTAAACGATGATTTTCGGAGGCAATTGTGGTGGGAATTGTGGATTTTTGAAGGTGGAAGGGCGCTGCCTCGAGAAAGNCATTTTCGATACTTTCACACTATATATATATATATATATACCTTGTCTTTGCATAGTTGCGAGACTTGGTCCCCGAAGATAGATTATGTAAAGCGTCTTCAAGTGCTTGTCCACGAGTATCTCAAGCATTGCGAATGGTGTCAACGAATTCGTAAAGAGCTGTTTGGGAAACAGGGATTTAGTTGTACAGTCGGTGGCTCAATCACGGGGAATATTCAGCATCCTCAACTACGGTGGCTTCTAACATGGGCTGCGCACATCGAAACAGCGTCTACCGAGAGGAGTGTGGTTCTCCGTGTTGGTGAGGCCCACCTTCCTGGATGGCATTACCACGACCCCTCCTGTGCATAGCTAGAGACAGTGCGAGAAATGGCGGCTGATCGATGTCAGTGGCGTTCGTCAGTCTCTTTCCAGATTGTCTAAATGAGCTTGGAGATGCAGGCACCTCAAAATGCTTATGATAGACCAGCATGAGGTCCCCTCTCTCAGACATTGTTTTCATTCTAAGGCTCTAAATATAATTAAACTTTGTCCTCTTGTGGCAGTGAGACATCAGTTTCCACACTGATGTTGCTGTCTCTTATGGTTATGATATATGCCTTAAGTTTGTGTAATGAACACCAACTGCAGCGGGTAATGTATATATGTTACCCCGCTGTTCTTGAATAGACGAAGACAAATAATTGCATAAGAATACGCAATCAAAGCAACTATCAGGAAACGGACAAACAGTGACCTAATGTGTGTTTTCTACTTCTTCTGTGAAACGTTTCAAACTGCGCCAAGATCACGAGCACAATGAGTCATTAGGAGTTTGCTTATGTGACATGAAGATGTAACAGCATTGTGCATAGCTAACGGTTGCTTAATCCACGTGAAGGAGGACGGATATTTTTTAATGGACGTAGGGTACATCAGCTGTTTCGGGAACCCGAAAAAGTCAGTTAGGTTAACGAAAAAAGCTCAGCATTTCGATGCTATACCACCCGGGGGGGGGGGGCACGAGCGCTGTGATACTGCTAGGTTGCCCAAGCCTCTAGGAGCTTCTAGGAGCGATCGGGATGCCGGGGTTGGGTTCGAATCACAGACCTTTCAACTACCAAGTTCGCACCTTAACCACTGAGCTATCTCAAGCAATCTCGGTCCCGGCGTGTTTCCCTGAGGGACATCACAGTGGTAAAATTTCCGTCACGCAACAATCGTCTTTCACTTCATTAGCTGTACAAACTGCGAATGTGGAAAGATACGGCTGGATAGCTACGCAGTAGATGTGATCTAATTAATGAACAGTTGTCCCACCGAAAACGTCCCGAAGCAAGCCTTCTAAACAGACGTTTATTAGCGCAATCCCTTCCTGAGCTATCACGGCCGTATTGGTCGACAAAACAGATACAGAATTTATGACTTCTGATAACTTAACCTTAGCGGTTTGCGTGTTCTTACTGTCGAAAACTTGCACCTCAACGACTGACACGAAGATAACGATACCTATGGTACCCTGACTTGGAGGTTTAATATGAACATTTGATTGCTTAATTAGAAGGTATAGGGCGATGGATCGGGTGACTCGATATAATCCTGGAAAATGATCTGCGAATCAGTGCTGATTATTGCCAGCATCCAGCTAAACAACCATCGTGACCTGTGACTGACGGGGGGATCAGCCAAAGATAGTGGACTGGTCGTACGAAATGGCAAGCCGAATACAGCTACACACACCGTAGTTCATGGTTAAAAAGCTTACGCATTCACTGTTGGCTTACCTGCAAAAATTGTCCAATTATGTGCTCCGCGATTGCGACAATGTAGAGACAGACAATGAAGCTGAAGCGACCGTTAAATTCCTGTAAAGAAATGAGTCAAGTAAAGTTCGTGCCTACTGGCCGATCAGTAAAATTACTTATGCCTCCACTGAACTGTTTCTGAAGCAAAGGCTACCCTGGACCCAGGTGGAAATAAAATGAAGGTAGAGAAGCATGAACCATAATGGTACAACACTCCCGTGGCACGTCCACAACTCAGTGGAGAATGCTGGCTTCACGGCAACGGCAATGCCAATTTATACAAGATAGAAATAAGGCTACGGGTGGTCAATCACTTCCATCCCTTTGTATATAGGCCTAACATTAACTGAAATGTGGAGTTCAAACACAACACAACGAACAGACAAAAAGGTCTGCAACTTAGTAGCTTTGATCAGTATCCACCAATGAGACAAAGATCAGGAAAACAGGCGCATGGTTCACTAGTGTTGAGCACGACTGCCTAGGATCATTCAAATTCGACCGCACAAGTAAAATGCGTCAAAGCCGTTTCAAATGAAATCTGAACCGAATGAAAATGACGCAGATGTTTACATGAACTAAAAATCAGAGAAACGGAACACGTTATTTCTAATAATCGAACAAATCCAGGCCACAATGTGGATAATGGATTTCGCCAAAACGAACCAACAGGACAACTCGGATGAAAAATAACGCGCGGAAGGGAGCGAAAGGCAGCCAGATACGGATAATTCACATTGGAAAGCCTGAATGATCATGGTGGTTGACCAGATGGAATTTGATCTATTAGGAACCTTGGCAATTATCCTGCAAACATATCCTCCCCAGTGGAGGAGAAATCGTCAGTGTTATTGAGTGGGTACTTACTCTTTACTTGTCTGTGTTTATATGGTTTTCGAAGAGCTTCTGATATCCTCTCATGTGACTAGCTAATTGGCGTATGTCCTTCTGGTGACCTTATTGGTCCATCGGGAATGAACGAATCAAGTTTTCCCACCATTAAGTTGGGCCACCTAACTACAGTGCCTGGTGTACGACCCTGTGTTGTTAATAAGCTTCGTAGTAAAGGACGAGCGGACTTATCACACCTATGGCAAGCGTTGTTAATGCTAACTATGTTTGAGGTACCTGGTTTCGTATTGAAAAAGATGCTTCATGTAGAGCGACTATCACAAGTCAAGATGAAGACAAGATAATTCAAGATCTAGGACGCTCGCCAGTGATGCAGCGAACCCAGGGTAAGCGAGTGCAATTGACTAGGCTTGATGAACCCATTCAGATTTTGGACATCGGCCTTCTTTTGAAATGCATAACGGTTCCGCACTAAAAAGGCACCTTTTATGCTCATACCACGAGAGCTAGTAACTATAGTGTCGCAATGTCTTCTCGACAAAAACCGAATATTTCCTCTTCTACGCAAGACTATTGTTCACCATATTCAAATTGCACTAACCCAAGTAATTTGTGGACTTCACCATGAACAGCAGAATATGTCTAGGCTAGAAAGCTGAGGGGTGCTATATGGATGCTTCATACCTGTAAGAAATCGTCAGCGGTGCACATTTCACGAACCTCGAGTAAGCCTGGATCTTTCAGTCTTTCGGATAAAGTTCCAACACTCCAACGACTCACGCCGACAAGAGAACATAAGTGTAGAAAAACCATAGTCAAAGATATTAAAAGACTGCACCCATGCACTTTACATCCGAGAAACAGCCCGTGATTACATAACACAGAATTCCGACCCTTTGGCAGTAAAGTGGTTTTGCCCTAGAAGTAACTGACGAAGGCAAATATACGTGGATCTCACTATAATCGGATTATTGAACACCTACAGATCACACAAATTGAAACCATAACAATTACATGTCGGATTACGAAGATACTATCGTCAAAATGACTAGAGATGTAAGAGGAATGCTGACCTTGAGAGCCATGTAAATCTCTCTAACAGGAAGATGCAACGCCCCTTTTCGCTTCTTTAAAGCCAATTCACGGTACTGTTCTACGTCGGCCTCCGTTGGCATCATCTTATCCGGAATGCTTGGAAGTCCACCGGCAATTTTGTTGTCCACCTCATTCATTGACTGAGGTGGGTCCGGAAGGATAATTGTTGCTAACAGCTCTATCAAATAGTGGACTAGTGCTTCACGGGCCTCAGTGTCAAGACGCCTGTGGGTGAACAATTGACGCCGACCATTGGCAGTAACTGTAGTTTCCGGAGGAGTTCGTGGGCCAAAAAGTGCTGAAGAGATAGCATCACCACTAAAACTAGTGGCGTGTCCTGGCATAAGGGATAAAGTTAAAATAACAATGAAATTTAATATACCATTATCAAAATCACTATCAACGCTATCATTATCATCGAGAGCACGATAACATTTCAGATGATTTATTGCCGTATAACCGCAAAGTATTCGAAAGTCTTACTGTGGAGTAAGAAAAAAAGAGCATGGGGACGGCAATGTGATCAAAATTAACATTAAAGAAGACACCACAAAACAAGACAACCTCCGTTATACCAGAAGCTAATGCCAATAAAATTGGTTAGTGGCCAGTACGAGGCTGAAGCAGTTTCTCGCCGTTTTCCGTGCGAACCGAGTCCAGTCCAAGCCAACCACCCTACTAAGTTTGAGGTGCACATTGTCTAACCGCTTGTCAACCACAACGTACCTGAGCTTCTAGCTACGAGGCCTCGTGGACAGGATATCCAAAGGGTCAAAAACGCTGTCTTTGATCGACATGATTCAAGGTTATACGTGGGCTAGATAATATCAGGGTAGCGGAAGACGGAAAGACGAATTAGGTTCGTCAACCAAAGATTTTGGCTCAAAGATCTAACCGCAAGACAACGGTGGTTGGCGTGACCGTCAGCTGGTGTCAGACACGACAAATGGACAAAGATCAACTTATTGTTTTTAAGCTTCCTTCATAGATGTCACCTGACGATCATCAACAGTTATCCAATCAGTAAAGGACTTTTCCGTTCGGAGACGCGAAACAACACCGACTACGACAACGCCTGTTGCTGCAGTCTTTGAATGGCTGGAAGTGCGTAACCGGAAACGAGAGGAGAGAAACAGGATAGCCAACTCGACCACTGTACACGTACAGTGAAATTGCTGTTACCCATAAGCAGTGCATGTGCATTTTAAGCGAGTCCAGTGTGAAAAAACAGTCACATACGGAATGTCTAGGCTACAAGGTCGATTTCGAGATGCTCGAAGATATCAACGCCGGGTAACCCGCAGACATCGGGGCCAAGATCTACGCAGGTAGTTGTATTAGCTCTGACGGAAGTATCTGACGAAATAAGTGCAGTAGTCTTAAGGCCCGAACCACGCTTGCTGTTTCGCGTCAATTATGGAGTTGAAAGGGTATATCGCTAGCTCTTAAGGGTTACATGTACCAGGCCACAGTAAGAACTGTGTTGCTGTATGTGTGCCAGATGCAGGTGGTCATTGATTAGAGGTCTGACGAACAGTCTCCTGGCCCTTCAGATAAGAGGTTGGAACATATGTGGCGACTTGTTCCGTAAAAATGGTAATGTGCTTGCACTTCCAGCCAAACATCACTGCCTTGCAGTCAGGCTTTTGAGCCAAAGGTTCTGGTTGATGATCC
This sequence comes from Opisthorchis viverrini, assembly GCF_000715545.1. Taxonomy (NCBI): domain Eukaryota; kingdom Metazoa; phylum Platyhelminthes; class Trematoda; order Opisthorchiida; family Opisthorchiidae; genus Opisthorchis; species Opisthorchis viverrini. The sequence goes on from NW_008751707.1 coordinate 713,508, forward strand.
TAATCGTCCTGTTGGCGTACCTTGCTTAGCCACTGAGAAGCTGGTTGATTCAGAAATAAGCCTAAACTGAGGAGATAACTCTCTTGGGTTACAAGGTCTCCAAAGGTATTATAAGACCTGACCCCTATGAGAGAACTCTCAATCCCAAAGAACGGGAAATCGCAGCAAAGAGCCGTTGGTCTGGTCGCCTACTGTTCACAATGGATACCGGCGTTTTCTGACAAAATTCATTCATTGGTTATATAAAAAATATTTCCGCTTCCGGAGGATTTCCGAACAGCATCTGAGAACCTTAGACACGAATTAGAGGATGCGATGGTTGTTACTGTCGACTGCTATACCCATTTCGTCGTCGAAACTGATGCGTTCGACATCGCTATTAGTGTGTCCCCGAGCCAGGGTAACCACCCGGTAGCTTTTTCTCCGGGACCTTGACTGCAACAGAGAAAAACCATTCTGCTGTCGAAAAAGAAGCATATACTACCGTCGAAGCGATCTGCAAATAGCGCTCTTATCTCTTTGGAAGACATTTTAAACTGAATACGAATGAACGTTCGGTCGCTTTTACGTACGGGAACCAGCAGACGAGTGACATAAAGAACGACAAGACCGAACGGTGGAAAACCGAATTGACAGGATACAACTACGACGTCGTATATAGACCTGGAACGGATAACCGCGTCCCTGATACCCTATCTCGTAACTTTGTGCCAAGATTACTGGGAGGGAAAAACTTGAAGAGCTTCACAAGATATTATACCATCACCGTGTCACCAGATTTACGCATTTTGTTCGTTCTGATAACCTTTCTTTTCCAGTCAGCGATATCGGACGTGTGGTGTCTATCTGTTCCACATGCTCCGCACTCAAACCTCTTCGTGGCCACCTTATCAAAGCCACACAACCTTTTGAACGCCTAAGTATCGACTTCAAAAGCCCACTTCCCTCAAACACTCGTACCTCTTAACAATCGTTGACGAGTGTTCGCGATTCCGTTTTTCTTATTCTTGCGCCAATATGTCCTATTTTACTGTGATCCGTTGTTTTCACTCTGTGGTGTGCCTGCTTATATTCAGTCAGATGGCGGTTCTGCGTTCATGTCAATTGGACTCAAACAATTTTTGTTCAATTAAGGCGTTATCACTAGTCACACCGCTGCATATAATCCACAGTATAATGGTCAGGTTGAACAATTTAACAGTACCCCTGGCTCTCAAATAACGCGAGTTGCCTGTCACACATTGGGATGTTGTCCTTCTCCACTGTACCAGATCCCTGTTATGTACTAGTATCAACTGTACCGAACGTTTCATGTTGTTCACGCGACGATCAGCCAACGGTGTCTCCCTACCTACCTGGTTTATTCTCCCTGGGCTAATCCTTTCAAAACGCAATAATCGAGTATCTAAATATGACCCTCTGGTAGAGGAAGCGGAACTCGTCTCTTCTAATCCACAGTACGCCCACTTAGTTCGTCCAGATGGCAAACACGCAAGCGTACCTTTAGGCCGCTTGGCTCCTAAAGGCAGCGACATGATATCCGAAACAGATGTGGAACCAGGACATATCACCGAACAAGAGGAGCCTCATGCAACGTCATCACTACACCGTGATTGCTCAGAAACTGAACTCTTGCCTATTAACGACGCCTCATCATCCCATTTTAGTGCAGTTCCAGGAGATCACTTGGACATTCTTATCCGACACCCATATAATCTATCTTCGTTCAGGTGCCCTTTCGGTGCCTAACTGCCGTGCCACCAGAAGGAACCACGACGGCTGGGATACTGCCAGGTTGTCCAAGCCTAGACAGAGCAAGTCGAGATGTACAGGTCGGATTCGAAACACTCTCCATCGGGTGTTACAGCAACACCACACGTAGAGACGACCAATAATCTCGGTACACTTGACTTCAAGGGTGCGTTCGATTCTGCCGACCGAACAGTCCTGTTAACCAAACATACCCAACAGCGTATGTCTCAGAAGTTTGCTACCAATCCAGTTCCTATATTCGTGTGAGAGATACATGGCAGGATTTATAAAACCGTCCTTATAAAACGTGGTGCCTTATATTAAGGGTGCCTGACGAGCCAATCCATTCACTCCAATCTTCTTCAGCTTTGTCATTGACGAAACAATGGGGCAAACAATGGAGGGTCCTCATAACTTCGGTGTTAAAATTGTTGCTGGTGATAACCTGGGCGATCTACGGTACACAGACGAAACGCCTTCATTTTGAAAACCAAGGCGAAGCACAAGATCGGTTGAAAAGACTAACCACCATCGTATCATCTTTCGGCATGTGTCTTTGTCATGAATATTCTTTGTGTTCACATTATCGTTTTGTATTAGCAAGCTTCCACGTTCACTTTCAGCTTATGTACGTCCATTCCCAGACAAGTAAAGCACAATTCATTCTATGCTAATCACTCTTTTTCTCGCGCTCAATCAGAATCGATATTCTATTCGTAACAATTTACTTGTCTAAGAATACAATGGAACCGTTGCTGCGACCCAAGTGTTTCGACACAGATCGTAATTCTCCAGACGCAACAACGTGTTGGAATCGTTGGTTCCGAACGTTTCTGGGCACTGTCGAATCGCCTAATCTAAATAAACTCAAAACTTTGATCCATTCTGTGGACGCACTTGTATACGTTTGCATCGATGACTGTCCAGATTACGAATCCGCTATCAGTACACTTGAAAAGTTGCATGTTCGTCCTAAGCATATAATTTATGCTCGCCACCTTCTACGGACTTGCAAACATGACACCAGTCAAGATGTTGATCAATTTGTTCAGAGGCTTAAATTCTTAGCTAAAAATTGTGGTCTCAAGGCGGTGTCTGCCATTGACCATCAAAACGAAAGTGTACGCGATGCTTTGATCAACGGAATTCAGCCTACTACAATCAGAGAAAGATTTCTGGCTCAAAATGAGCTCATTCTCGACGAAGCACATGAATTGGCTAGGTCATTAGAATTGGCCCACAAACAAGCTCAGTCATACTCACATAACCAGGCGATATCATTTTCTGCGACTGCAGCACCTTTACAGACATCTACAGTTACCCCTTCACACTCAATCTACCCTGATTCTACATCTTATCTCTCGTCAATCAATTCTCAGGTATGTTACTTTTGCGGTCAACCGAGACATCCACGGCCAAAATACCCCGCAAGAGAAGCAGTTTGTAAATCATGTGGCAAAACAGGCCATTTTCAGCGTGTATGTGTTAGGAGGCACTCCTCCTACGAACATATTGCTCACATTTCTCTCTCTATATTTCAGCCTTTCATTGGACTGTGTGTTCCATTCCATTCCTGATTTTTCGAATCTCGATATTGGCGGTTCAGTTGCCGCAGTATAATTTCCTCAAGCAGCATAAAGCGGGATATCGCTTCAGGCCCTCATAGACACAGGAAGTTCGAGCAGTTACATATCTCCTTTGGTGGTTGGTAAACATGGCTTGGCTGTATATGCTAACAATTCTGTGATTACCATGGCATCTACCTCTCTGACGT
>NW_008751707.1:723678-725159 GCF_000715545.1 Opisthorchis viverrini
ATTTCCCGTCATGCTATCTTTAGACCTATTGAGTGCTTACCATCAAGTTCCAAGCAGGAGAAAACAAACCGTATACGGCTTTTGAAGTATGTGGAGAGCTGTTTCAGTCCCGACGTATCCCTTTCGGTGTAACCAACGGAGTAGCATGCTTTAAATGTACTAGTGACCATATAATCAAGTCTGAGAACCTAAGTGGCACCTAAGCTTACATGGACAACGTCACTATTTGTGGGACTACCCAAAGTGAGCATGACCAGAACCTCAAATCTTTATTTGAAGCAATAAGAAAATATGGAACTGCCCTTAACTGCACCATAGCAGCCTTCTGGGCTATGAAGTCTCTAAAGGACCTATCAAACCAGATCCTGAACGAATGGACCCTATTCGTGAACTCCCTCATCCACATGACGCTAAATCTCAACAACGAGTTGTCGGTATGTGTGCTTATTATTCGCAATGGATACCATTCTTCTCTGACAAAATCAGTGTTTGTCAGAAACAAGACTTTTCCCTTACTGGAGCGTGTGCAACAGTCCTTCGACAATTTAAAGGAATCAGGGAACGCCATGGTTGTGACAGTCGACTGTAACGTACCATTGGTTGTCGAGACTGACGCCTCAGACATAGCTATTGCTGCACCTCTGACTCAGAACAACCGGCCGGTGGCCTTCTTTTCTAGAACACTGACACCGAGCGAAAAGAATCACTCTGCTATTGAGAAGGAGGCATACGCCATCGTTGAAGCTATTCGTCAATGGAAGCATTATCTATTCGGGAAACACCACAAGCTTATCACTGACTACAAAGTGTACGATTTGTGCCGCCACCAAACCGCAGTTTTACAAGCCACCCCCCGCTACGCTCATCAAAGCGACTCAACCATTTGAACGAATTAGCATCGAACTTCAAGGACCTCTACCTTCTGTTACTCGAAACCGATATCTCCTTGCCATCGCTGACGAGTTTTCTCGTTTTCCGTTTAACTTTCCCTGTGCAGATACATGTGCGTCTACAGTTATTAAATGTCTATGTGAGTTATTCTCTTTGCTTGGCATGCCTGCATATGTACACTCGGATCGCGGCCCCTCATTCATATCTGACGAACTGTCCACATTCCTACATGACAGAGGAGTTTGCACCAGCCGAAAAACTGCTTATGATTCCCAGGGGAACGGGCAAGTCGAACGCCTCAATGAGACACTCTGGAACGCAATCCAGCTTAGACTCAAGACAAAACGCCTCCAAATGTCAGTGGGAGTCGGCTCTATCAGATGCCCTCCACTCTATACGGTCCCTTCTCTGCGTCTCCACGAATGCCACTCAACATGAACGGATGTTCCTGTTGGGGGTATCAATATCCCCAAAAAGGGAGTCGGCTCAGATGCCCTCCACTCTATACGGTCCCTTCTCTGCGTCTCCACGAATGCCACTCAACATGAACGGATGTTCCTGTTGGGTGGGGCAATATCCCCAAAAAAACT
>NW_008751707.1:727018-731529 GCF_000715545.1 Opisthorchis viverrini
ATCCTGACCCGGAAAACGTTCGAGCTATACAGCAGATGCCACCTCCTAAGGATGTACCATCACTACGTTCCCTTTTGGGGTTAATCAGCTACTATTCGGTATTCCTGCCTTCGTTGCACGACATCCGGCCCCCGCTAAATCGGTTGCTTGGAAAGGATGTCCCCTGGTGTTGTTCAGACGAATGCGGGGAAGCATTATGCAGACTAAAGACGATGCTCAGTTCTGATCTGCTACTTACCCACTACGACCCAAAGCTGCCGATCGTTGTGGCAGCTGATGCCTCTGATTTTGGTGTCGGTGCCGTCATTCTACACGTCTTTCCAGACGGATCGGAGAGGGCCATTATGCACTCGTCGAAATCACTAACCCCAGCAGAACAGCGATACGCACAGATAGAGAAAGAAGCGTTGGCCTTAGTGTTCGCGGTTCGGCGTTTCCACAAAATGTTGTATGGCCGCCGTTTCATCCTACTTACCGATCATAAACCATTGCTCTCCATTTTTGGCTCAAGGAAAGGTGTTCCCGTACACTCTGCCAACCGCCTGCAAAGATGGGCCCTGATTATGCTGGGTTATGACTTCGATATTCAATATCGACGCACCACCGACTTCGGTCAGGCCGATGCATTATCTCGGCTGATCAACAACCAGCCAACACCCGAAGAAGACACGGTTATTGCGCATGTTGCATTTGAGGACCCAGCCGACCCACAGTTGGTCCAGTCCGTTCGTGCCCTGCCCGTGACAGTAACAGAGGTTCAAAGAGCTACCACAGCTGATCGAACGCTTCAAAAGGTGATCAAATCTCTGGATTCTCGGTGGCCTTCGAATCTCAAAGATGATTCCCTTCGACAGCTCTTTCATCGCCGAGATGCATTAGCGATCGTAAAAGATTGTTTAATGTTTGGAGATCGCGTGGTGATTCCTCAATCTTTACGCCATCGAGTTCTTCGTCAGTTCCATTCTGGACATCCAGGAATCAACCGTATGAAGTCAATAGCTCGCAGTTACGCACACTGGCCGCACATGGACCGGCACATCACTGATTTTGTAAAACGCTGCTCCCGATGCCAACAAGCTGCCACGTCAACCACCGGTTCCCTGGCCTCGACCTGAGAAGCCCTGGTCTCGGATCCACATTGATTACGCAGAACCGATAGGTGGCACTTTTTATTTGGCTTTGATTGACGCTTTTTCCAAGTGGCCAGAAATCAGTCCGGTGTCATCTCCAACAACATCTAGTACGCTGCGAGTGTTATCCAACATTTTCAATTAGCATGGATTACCGGAGTCCATAGTCTCAGATAATGGTTCGCAGTTCACCTCCGTCGAGTTCCGCGACTTTTGCACTCGATATGCGATAACACACGTTCGTTCACCACCGTACCACCCACAATCGAACGGTCAAGCAGAAAGGCTCGTCGATACATTTAAGAGGGCCCTGCTTAAAGCTCGAGGGGAGGAGACACCCGTCGAAGCCCTTCAGAGATTCCTGTCTGTGTACCGAACGACCCCGAATGACGCTTTGGAAAACCACCAGTCACCTGCAGAGGCACTCATGGGCCGTAAACTGAGAACTGTGCATTCTTCCATGTTGCCAACACAACCTACTGAGTCAAGGTACATACCGGTGGCAGTTGGAACTCCATTCAAGGTGGGAACGCCCGTGCTTGTCCGTGACTATCGCCCAGGATATGGATTGCAGGTCGTATCCTGCGCAAACGCGGTAGTGTAATGTACGACTTGTCAGTTGGTCAAGACACCTGGATCACACATCAAAACCAACTCCGCTTTAACAGCACGCCGGAAACTCAAGTATGTTCAGATACCGTACCGTTGGACATATTGCTCGATACTTTTGAGCTGAAAACTGAGACGGCTTCGAAAGAGGAGAGTGTGACCGGCAGCTCAGTATTTGATCCAACAATTCTTCCCAGGCGGTGGACAGACCGACGCCGCCGCCAGCCGGAACGTATCCAGGTGGACCCCAGTCGAGTATGTTGCTGACTTTTCACAAGAGGAGGTGTTGGGGATAGCAATATCCCCCAAAAAAACTCTGTATTTTTATGTATGCTAGCGAACTTCCGGCATCTTCAAGGTCAAACTATGAATATATATGCATTGTCATTTTTTCCTATGATCGCCTGTTGGTCGCGTGTTGTTGGATCATTAAAGTTTGTGCCCGAGGTTTTTCGTCTTCTAACTATCCGCCGTGCTAGGAGTCTGGATCAAGCAACATAGCTGAGGATAGAGTATTGCCACGATCCGCATATCATACTGTTTTGCTCGCAGCGTGATCGAACCGTAACAGTTCCGGTTTCAACGTCGGTCATCCTGTGGCTTATCTACACCAACTTGGCTAACTATTCCAGGACCTGTTTCACTGAAAAGATTTGACCGTCGTTGGGGAATGCAATCCACACTAAGCCCATGTTCGTTTTTCCGGCGGAAAAGAAGGCACTGTATCCGTCCGCCATCTCGCTCCTTGTGGGGATCGCACACATGTCAACGATTTCACGCGTACTTCATCCAGTGAAGACAATGGTGTTCATACACCCCTTCTGTCTGACTCGCACACGCCTCCACTCATTAACACTGAAGATAATATCGATCATAATCCAGTCTCACCCCGTGCCCGGGTAATGAACCTGCATCTCCAGATACATATGACCCTAGTATCTTTGATTCAGCCAGGCTCCAGCAGCGTACGCAGCCTTACACTTTAAGAAATCGAGATGCCTAACCACACTCACCATTACTCATTAGATTTTTACAATCATTCATCCAGTACCTGTGCCAACGTTATCCCTCTCTACACACAATCCAACGGTCCGGATGAATGTCATGAATATTCTCTGTGTTCACATTGCCGTTTTGTATTAACATGCTTTCGCCTTCACTTTCAGCTTATGTACGTCTATTCTTAGACAAGTAAAGCGCTATTCATTCTACGCTATTCAATCTTGTTCTCGCGCTCAATCAGAATCGATATTGTATTCGTAACAGTCTTGCACTGTCAAAGTGCAAACTCGTGTTAAGACGCACAGTCTTTGAACATGCTCCTTACAATTCAGAGAATCGCTGGAGTTTGAGAGGAATCGTGCATACCTTGGCAGTTGTATTAGCTCTGACGGAAATGTCTGACGAAATCTGTGCAAGAATCTAAAAGTTGGAATAACGTTTGCTGATTTGTGTCACTTGTGGCGTCAAGAAGACATATTCCTGGCTCTTAAGGATCGCGTTGCCAGGCTACAGTAAGAGCTGTGTTGTTGTATGGGTTCGAAAAGTGGCCTCTGCAGACAGATGATGTGAGGAGTCTCCAGGTTTTTGATAACCTCAGAAGCATTGCTCCTTTTGGATGGCGTCAGCGTGTTAGTAGAGGTGATTAGGAAACAGGTATTTGGTGGTGCAGTAGGTACTTCAATCACGGAAAACCTCCAGCACCATCAACTGCGGTGACTGTGCCATCTGCCGAAACACTGTCTACTGAGACGAGTGCTGTTCTCTGTGTCTCCTTCTGAATGGTGGAAACTGAGAGGTGAACAACATACGGTTTGACAGAGGGCTGTGAAAGAGATTACGAAGAGTTTAGGTGTTGTTGGTGTTGTAAGCCTTCCAGGATGGGATCAGCGTGACCCCTCCTTTCGCTCCGCTGGAAACAATGCAAAAAATGCCGGCTGATCGATGTCAGTGGCGTTCGTGCTATCAGTTACTTTCAAGACCATCTGATTGAGCGCTTAGAGGTGTAGGCACTACAGAATATTTGATGTAGTCCAGTACCAGGTCCCCTAACTCATTCAGACTTTCTCATTTCTTTTAAACTCTCGGGCTTCAAATAAAATTAGACGAACCATATGGTTGCACAGCAGTGCCCTCATCTTTTAGCAATGCGGGTCGGAGGTTATCCGGATCAGAAGCACAGTGGCGATTGGAAGAACATATGCTGTCATAAACCTATGAGGCTATAGGGGCTCCATGAACACTATCCTGGGTTCTGCGTCAAGTGCGGTCTAGAGATGAGTGGTAGTTGGTGGCCACGATAGCTGTCGCTTAAAGTATTCTGCCCACCGGTCAACCCGATGGTTACTCCATTCTCATCCTGGATGATTTCGCTCATAGGTCTCCGGGGAAGGGACGAATGCACTAACTGAAATACTCTTCGGGCATTGCCGAATTTCTGAGCCACTCCCAATTTCCGTATCCACCAGACTTCACCGTCAGCACGCACGCTCAGTATCACTTGATGTCTGATGATTCGTGTCGATAAGTTATGTTCGGGACCGGGTGGGATATTTCTCCGAGAGTTGAGCAGTACCACTGTTCGGTGTATCAAGCTACAGTACGGGCTGTTTTGTTGTATGGCTGTGAGACTAGGCCTATTCGAGCAGCGGAAATGAGACGTCTTCAGGTGTACGTCAGAATCATAGCTCGTGTGGGTTGGTGTCAGCGAATCCGTAACGAGGCAGTTAGAAAGCGTGTTTTCGGTTGTGTAACGGGTACTTCCATTGAAGA
>NW_008751707.1:731775-737729 GCF_000715545.1 Opisthorchis viverrini
CCAACACTAAGTCCCTTCCCTGTCCACCTTTACTCTTTTCTTTACAATAATGCTTCGGAATAAATCATGGTTGTACGGCAGTGAAGCATCGGTGTGGAACACTGATGTCATGCTGTAGATGATGATGATGATGATGGTGAGTTTAAATGACGAAGTTGAACGGGAAGTGTGAAGGAGGACAGTCCTGTCTGACACTTGATAAGATGAGCTGAGAAGGGAGCTTCCCGTGGACCTTCACACGGCCGCGGGAGTTGGTATACGTCATAAGGAGGGTCCAGAATTTATGGGGAACCCCTTTGTTCCACAGGTACTGCAATAGGGCCTGATGGCCCTTAGTGCCAAAGGCAGCTTTCAGATCAAGAAACACAAATATGGTTGGCTGCTAGAAGCAGTATCGCTGTCCCAGAAACTGTCGGAGGGTGAAGACATGATCGATGCATTCTCTCGAAGGACGTAACCCTGCTTGGTTTCACGGACCAGTCTCTTCCTGTGTTCAATTAACCTTCGAAGGATAAATAAATAATAAAAGGATAAGGCCAGAGAGCATCTTCGATGCCACAACAGGCTAATGCCACTGTGATTTTCACACAGCGTCCGAGTACCTTTTTTGAAGATGAGGACACCTAACGACATGCTCCATTCTGTAGGCACTTTCTCCTCGCTCCATATCGCACCAATTAGTTTTGTTAGTTTGGTCATCAGGGATTCTCGGTCGTCTCCGAAGAGGGTTGGATACAGCCCGTCCGATCCTGGTGCCTTCTCAAGTTTTAAAATGTTTAAATGCCACTCGCCTGTATGCGCTATCCCTACAGGTTGTGTTGCAGGAGACCAGCTGAACTGTTCTTCGAAGTGTTCTGTTCATATTTCCAGTTGATGTTTTTGCAAGTGAATTAATGGGCCATTTTCTCGTTGTTTGCGTTAGTTGTTTTCCTAGGACCCGTTGATCGTATCAGTTGATATAGGGCACGGCTGTTTCCCGTAGAAAAAGCTTTCAACTTCCGAGCTTTCAATGTCTGTCAGACCTCTCGGTCTTTCCTTAGGATCCTCACTATTTTACGTTTGGGCGATTCGCGTACGCCATCGCACTCGTTGCCTGCTGGTATTTACTTCCTAGCATCGATAATGGACAACGATCTCGACGACATCCCGTGGTCTTTTGGTCGAATCGGAAGGGTTGGACAGACAGCACTGAACGTTGCCAACATGGCTTCTTTCACGCTTCATCTACATGCTTACTACCACCATCACCAACACCACAGTATTGGTTTACTGTGGAGAGTTGTTGGGCTAGCTCAGATCGATACTCTTGAGCTATGGTAGTTCTTCGAAGATAGTGGACTGGCATGCTTCTTGCTTGCTAGCGCGGGCCTGAATAGAAGTGAACAGTCAGGTGTACAGGCACAGTGACGTAATCGGAATCATGCGGTGTGCCCCAGAAAGAACGGCAGTCTTGAAGTGAAGCTCTCCATTGGTGGCTGATGGTCACGGGATTCAACTGGGTGAACGGATGACTTGCAGTTGGTGGCCAATAAGTTACGCGATACGAGTGTTTACGTTGAAAATTCGTACTTGTCAGAAACGGTTCATGATCAGCACACAACTGGAGGAGTCCTCCGAACCGACCGCTCAAATGTGATTCCAAGGAGCTCGGATGACCTTCTTGAGCATTCATGTCGCCTGCAAGGATCAGTGCTCCTTGCTCGACGAATGAGCCTGCATAGCTCTCGCTACAAGGTATCCTTCTCAGCATCAGAACTCCAGTCCAGTCAAATGATCCAGCGACGTTTGTTTGTGTGGTGGGAAGGGGTTGGGGAGGAACATCAGTAGACTCAGCCCCTTGTCTGACCTAAAAATCTGATCCGAGGTGAGATAGCTGAATGGTCCTAGCATGGATTTAGTGACCAGATGGTCCGTGGTTCAAACCTGACCTATGCCTCTCGACTTCCCCTGTCCTAGGCTTGGGCAACCTGGCAGTATCCCATCCCTCGTGCTTCCATCGGATGGTTTGGCAGTTGGGCACCGAAAGGGTGTTACAGCTGAACGATTATTATTATCTTATTAAAGTCTGACTCAAGAACCAGTAGGAGGGTGTAAAGCCGTGTTTGTAGATCCTGCTCCTAACCTGTGACTCAACAGTCTGACCCGCGAGACAGCGGACAGTAGGGTTTTCTTTGGGTACCCTACCCGAGCCGATTACTCAATAGTCTGACCTACTCGGCTGCAGTGCAGACTGTGGGGCATTATTACAACACTGCTGCGGCTGCGCAGAGCAGCCGTGGGTAGATAGGAGGGAAAAAGTATGCCGAGAGGAAAGGAGGCGTCAGCAGTAGCCTATCACTTCGTGACGATGGTAAGCAGTTTGTTGTTGTCAGCATACGTCTGACAGACGCCAGCTCTGAGGATGAGGAAGAAAGCCTTTATGATGATTTTTCACAGTTGCTGGGGTCAGTAAGAAGTGCAGATGTCGTGATTCTGGCAGGAAATGCGAATGGTCCGGTGGGTTGACCAAATCCTTATTATCTTGGCGGCCGTTTCGGAGTTTACGTTTGCCGCATAGATAATGGGGGTAACTTCGATCATTCAATGAATATGAATTATTTCCAGCCAGCACAAACTTCCGTCGCAAGTGCTCACACCGTGACCTGGAGGCCACCAACTGCGAACCAGCCGTTGACTCGGCCGGACTACACTCAACAGTAAATGGGGCAAGTGTAACTACATTTTGCTTGAATAAAAGCACGATAAATGCCAACACATAGTGCAACGTACCTCTCCGCAGAATATCATCATACTTTGACTTCAGCACACGCTCACATCCGACTTGAAGTACCTCCTTGTATCTGTTCAGATACTGCACCAATACAACGGCTTCAAGTTGGACCGAATTTTGAGAAACGAGCGACACCGTCGACGTTTGTCGAGAAATCGCGGCAGACATCTGTCAAGACAGCCGACATAACACCTGTGGAAGAAACGTCGTCTAAGCCGCCTATGTGACAAGGTCAGTAAACGCACGCTGCCGACACTTCTAAACAAAGTTAGTAATCGTCACCAGGATGGGAAAGTGTGCTAGTTAGGCTCCGTTTGTTTTCGCCAGCACGAGGGATTCCCAGGACTTGGACTGCCAGTTGAGAAGAAGAAGGAGGATGTAAACTTAGTAACAGGTAGTTACCTTATAGCCGAAAACTTAGGGATGCCAAAAGAGAGTTTTGAAATGCCTTCACAGATTCACGGATTGATACACAGGATCGAGGCCTTTGCCCAAATTTCCCGGGTCGGTTTTGTTCTTGTCGGTTAGTGGCTGTCGTTCACCTGAAAGGCACAAGTGAAAAAAAGGATGTAGCACTGCTCGTTATGTCCTCAGCGATAGGCAGTATGCTCGCCAACGCGAGGATTCGCATAAATAATTGTCTAATAGTGCTTTAAACTGGGTTCTATAAAGAGCGTGGACAACCGTCGGATGAAGGTCATTCCACGCAGCTACTACCCGAAATGAGAAAAATTTGTCTAATGAATGTGTGTGCTCTGAGCTTGAAAATTTTCTCACTATGTCCCCGCCGTGTGTTTGCTGGATCAATGGTGAAAAACCTGTTTGCTAAGCTTTGTTCAAACAGGGCATAAGTAAGAATTAGGTCCCCTCGGAGGCAACGGTACACCAGGGGAAAGAGATCAAGCATCGCGAGACGCGTTTCGTAGTCCACGGATTTGAGGCCGGCAACCATTCTCGTAGCTGCCCGCTGGACACGCTCAATGAGGGTGAACGTATTTCGCGCGTCCTGAGTAGACAACTTGGTTCGCGTACCCCAGGAGCGGTCTGACGTAGGCCTCATAGAGTATTTGGAAGTCCATGCGAGTACTACGGGAGAAGGTGCGTCGGTCATCCATAAAATGGCAAATGCCTTTTGGGCCGATTTCTCATGGTGCAGTGAGAAGGACAAGTTTGAGGAGACCCAGATGCCCAAATCCTCTTTGGCATCTAACCTCATGATGTTTTCTGGTCCCTTTTCACCATGCATAACAAAGGCATTCGCTGAGTCTCCATCAGACGACATATGGACGCACTTTTCATCATTCAGAGGAAGGTGCCAGTCCGACGACCACTGCATGGCAGCGTCTACATTCATTTGGAGGGCACTGGCATTGGAACTCCAGGATTTCAAGTCGTTCGCAAAAAATGGACATGGATTCGCAAGAACATCTGGGAGATCGTTGATATAGATCAGAAACAGCACTGGTACCAGGACGGAGCCTTGAGGAGCTGCAATGGAGACCGGCGCTGGAGAAGAGTTGGTCGAGCCTATTCTCACTCGGAATGATCTGTCTGATAAGAACGCCTTCATCCAGCGAAAGATTTTCCTTTGAATCCCGTAAGAATCGAGTTTGTGGAGCAGCGGGACGTGTGGGACCCTATCAAATGCTATTGAGAAGTCGAAAAATATGGCATCCGATATGAGTCCTTCGTCCTTGGCTTGGAAAGGCTGTCCATAAACATAACCGTGTTTGTCACGCAAGAGTGGTTTGGGAGAAATCCGTGTTGAGCTGGAGATATCAGGTTGCCGGAAGTAAGGTGATCTATGATAGCTCGCGTTCCATCACCTTGCACGGCAACCTAGTGAGGCCTATAGGCCTATAGCTGCCGGGCGAGAGTCGGTCACCGGTTTTGTAGATTGGCGTGACAATCACTTTCTTTCAAGCAGAGGGAAGGCGGCCTTCGTCAAGCGACTAACGAGACACTAGGTGTAAATGGTGGAGGACGTTTCCCTCAGGATCCTTGGATGGACCTCGTCGGGCCCCAACGCGCAGGATTGATTGATCTTGTGCAAGAGTTGACGAATGTCCTCCACCGTGAAGACCAAGTCGGTTAGAGGCTGTTCGTAGTTTCGCCTTGACAAGAGTGGATGTGACGAGGACGCTAGGGCTGGGTATAGACACGTATAGTGTTCTCTGTAAACCTCAGATACCACTGTTGGGTCATTTGTCGGTTCTCCTCAAGGAGAATCCGGATGGCTTGTTTCTGCGGCAATGTCTCATGTATTTGAACAAGACGTTTTTTTTCGGGCGAAATCCAGGATGGTGGCTTGTGTTCGTATGTTCCATTGACGGATTTCCCATTTACAGCGGTTCCGCATTTTACGAAAGCCAGCTCATCTTCTGTATCCCCCGTAGTCAACGTTTTGAAAAAGAGTTTGGACCTTTTTTCCAGAAGTCGCCGAATCTTTTTTCGCATCCTGTGGTTCATCCGAGTGCGTGCTGGTTATCTTTGGGACGAGCGTCGCGCCAGCCTCGTGAACTTTCTGGACAATGGTCCTATATAGGTCTTCCATCGGAGCTGGTCCCAGTGTGACTTTTTCAAGGAAGATGCGCATTCCTGAGAAGTCTGAACAGCAGAAGACTCGAAACCACGTCTGACGTTTGGGATTTCTAGCCCAATAGCAGCCCAATAGCTCACAGTGGTCGCTATGTCTCAGTGGAGCGTTAACTGTTACCTGATCAACGAAGTGTCTTTCGTTGGTGATGACCAAATTCATGAGGGATGGTAGTTGGCCTGCGCGGTATTAGGTGGGTGCAACGATATGTTGGATCCAAGTGCTCTGTTGAACGACTATAAACAGCGCCGCTGCAAAAAGTCGGCCTGATTCGACGCGCTGGAGCTTAAACCAGGAGGCCTTTGGGACGTTGAAGTCACCTACCTCAAGAGGTGAGTGAAGTGGTAGTTGGTGTAGAGTTGCTCAGGGGTTTGTGTGAGGACTTGGTCATCTTCAGGGGGACTCGAAGTGCTACGGTAGACCACGCCGAGAAGGAGAGAATCGAATCCTCGCAGCGGGATTTGAACCCACCTGAACGATCACGCTGGGTTTTAGCGACCGACGAAAATTGCGAGGTCCTACCACGTAAATATGTACGTGTTTGGGAACGAGAGTGTGCTCCAAGGAATCGAATCCAATCGTTGGGCG
>NW_008751707.1:737930-739079 GCF_000715545.1 Opisthorchis viverrini
GCCACACAGAGAAACTTTGCCGGTCAAACCGCACCAAAACACCCAAGAATCCAGAAAGGCGAAAGCTTGCAGCAAACCTCTGATCAGCAGAAAATCTGGTAGACGAAAAAGGGATGCTGAAAGAGCTACAAACGGCATCGGTCGAAATTTTCGCCCATGAAGAAAAAACTCTATCCCCCAAAGCCAAAAGGCCCGAGCAAACCGAGCTCCCACGGAACAAAAATACCTCGCAGGCGAAAAGCGCCCCCAGAAACCACAAAGACAGGAAGCAGACAACATCGCCCCAGAGGCCCCCTTGGATCACTGGACTCAGACTCCAACCCGGTGCACAATTATTAAGTCTGCTAACCACCCTAGTCACTCAACTTTCGGCTCCTCACCCTTGGAGGCAGCAGAGACAGTGTTGAAATGCTTGTCCGTAAACTGCCTCAGCCTTTTCAA
The DNA here is from genome assembly GCF_000715545.1 of Opisthorchis viverrini. NCBI lineage: Eukaryota > Metazoa > Platyhelminthes > Trematoda > Opisthorchiida > Opisthorchiidae > Opisthorchis > Opisthorchis viverrini. Next base: position 738,372 of record NW_008751707.1, read on the forward strand.
CAAACTCGGGGATGTTAAACAGTCAGCTTGCCTTAAACAACCGTCCATAATCGCACTTACAGAGACCCGGCTCAAACCAGATGTCTCTGACGCGGAGATCTCGATAGAAGTTTGCTCTATTTTTCGAGCGGACACAAAACGAGGGTGGGGTTGCTCTGTACTTACATGCGGCCCTACCAATCCTAATTGTCCCCTCTGACACCACCCCTGCACCCTTATGCGATGCACTGTGGGTCCAAATGCCGCTACGCGGGTCCGATTCTCTCTTTCTCGGCGTGGTCTACCATAGCCCTTTGAGTCCCCCTGAAGATGACCAATTCCTCATACAAACCCTTGAGCAACTCTCCTCTAACTACCACTTCGCTCGTCTCCTGCTGGTAGGTGACTTCAACGCCCCAATGGCCTCCTGGATTGAGCTACAGCGCGTCGAATCAGGCGGAAGTTTTGCAGCGGCGCTGTTTATAGTCGTTCAACAGAGCACTTGGATCCAACATGTCGTTGCACCCACCTAATACCGCGCAGGCCAACTACCATCCCTCATGAATTTGGTCATCACCAACGAAAGACACTTCGTTGATCAGGTAACAGTTAACGCTCCACTGAGACATAGCGACCACTGTGAGCTATTGGGCTGCTATTGGGCTAGAAATCCCAAACGTCAGACGTGGTTTCGAGTCTTCTGCTGTTCAGACTTCTCAGGAATGCGCA
>NW_008751707.1:741816-802165 GCF_000715545.1 Opisthorchis viverrini
CAGCCCGCGACCGGTTACGTCTTTCTTAGGGCTCATCAGGTAAACGCATTCCCTAAGTTTACGTCAACCTTATTTTTTACTCGAAACCCAACTACACAAAATTTGCGAAATACACCCGTTTGCAAACTAATATGGTTTGGTGAGGGACTCACCTGGAGCCCGACTGCATCTCACGTTTCTGATGTTTCCAGAAAACAATTTGTTTCGTTTTTGCAACCGGATACTTCCCGCTTTCCATTGCTTTCTCAGGTGACGTATCGGTAAGTTATCCGCCTTGAGCTCATCATGCAAATGACTTCAGTCGTATGAAAACCACGGACAGCCTGGCTTAACATGCTAGAAGAAATTTCTACGTTTTCTTGTCATTTACTTTACACCAAATGGGCTCCAGGAGAAGCGCTTTTCACAGCACTGCACATAGTTTTCAGCTTCAGCCATGGTGCTAAATATTTTGTCATTCAGAAAAAATATACCGTGTTGTTTTTCTTTTTTCCTTAAGGCCGACTGGTGCATTTTTGAGCTTAATGCCGGTATCATTTGCTTGTTAGATATTGACTTATGGGAGCATGGCAACGCGAAACAGATATTGGTAATCTCTGAGAAATAAATTGTCGGCTCCACAGCAATGGTAAGTTATCAGTGCTATCGGGTTAAAATCTCTTTTGCGCAGAGGTTAAACGGTCTCATGCAGGGCTTAGGTTGTCCGTATAACGTGTGTCAAAGTGTGCAATCTCGCAACAGCACATAACCGATGGTGCTGTGGTGATGGTCATGCCAGTGTGCAACAGCAACTTTGAAAGACTAGTAGGTTTAGAAACTCATTAATGGCCGTGTGACTTTAGTCTTCATGGAAATTCAGGAAGGCGCAATTACTTCAGAAGGACTACTATCTTTCACACAGCATGCTATATTATTCAGGCTTCGCATTATATGTTGAACAACACCATTCATCACTACCCAGCATTTTGTACCCATACTTTCCGTAGTTTTCAAAAAAACGCTGACTCTATCGAACGGATTTAGAATATACCTTTAGTGTGAGTGGTTATCCCGTTGCCGGTCCCTCTAGAAAATCTAACTGTTCTACACGAAGAATGCTGGCAAAACCGTTGCTCGACCCCGTGCTTTGCAAAAGCCGGAAGAATATCATCCACTTTTCTCATCACAGTAAGCACACCGACTTCCAGTATCGNATCTTTCAAGGAACTAAAATGTTGATTTTTGCTAACAACACAATAAACTAGGGGATATAGATAATCATAAAAATGTTGACTAATGTAAACTGAACACTCAAGTTCATTTTAGGATATGTAATCAAGTTTTGCAATGTCAATCTAAGTTATGCACTTTACAGCCAATAAGGTGCACGAAACCTAAACAAGATGCAATAAAATTTCTTGCATCGAATCCTTCAAATGTTTTGCAATTTTTTTTCTTTTAACCGTCAAATTTTCCATAATTTGTGCATATTATACAGTTAAATCGTTCTACACCTGAGCCGGTATATGTTTGAATAATGGAATTCATTTCTCGAAACCTACGACGCTTTCAGGTTTGCCACTTCACAGTGTAGAATATCTATGTATGTAAAATCATCTGCAAGCTTAAGTGAGCAAAGCTTCGACGTCATTAATCATCACCGACTGTGGAAACGCCGCCTAATATAATATAATATCGTGAATCGCGAATCGGTTACAACATAGGGATTTCGCATATAGACTGCTGCTGAAATCATTCACCAGAATTTCTGGTAACTAAACGGCCATTGTAGATGCAGAATATGCGGAGAGTTACTCCCGTAAGTAATTTTCGCTAATGATATCTGCTTGATAGGTCGAATATCAAATTATATGTTCAGGGACCTCGATACTTCCTATGCCGATTTAACATCGTGGAAGGGGCATTCAGTATTGACGGAGGAATTGTGCCAGGTAAAAAAGTAAGGCCTGCAAACGTTTGCCCTTAAACAGCAGAGTGCTTCATTTTAGCTTGTGAAATATGCCAGGACCACCATGTCGTTGATCCTAGCGGACAGTCGAATGAAAACCTAGATGACGAACTTGACCAATATGCGGCTTGGGGTCTACGATATCTAATCAAATCGCCAAATAAAACCTACGTCACGCATAGCGGACAGCTTGGCGAACCTAGCTGAAGCACACGACTAACACGTGGCTAGAGGTCCACGGCCAACGCGAGCAGTCATATAAAACGAGAAAAGTCAAAGGTTTAAAATTGCACGACAGGAACAGCTGGATTTTACAGGTCGTTTTGAATAGTATGTGTCCTGCCGGGAAGCGTATGGCTTCCTTGGTGCGCAATGTTCACTGAGCTGTTGGCATCCTGAAATGAGAAGTGGATATAAGTTAGGTTATCGAAATATTACTGTGAGTCAGTCGGCAGGCAAACAGAGAACACTGCTTTACCCATTGGGGGGAGCAGTTCAGTGGTGACCATCCCGTACGGGCTTGTTTACACGCCATCTTTAATGGCTCATTGGAACTGCGAAATTTCCTGTAGCTCGTTACTAGCTGACGTTGGCCCTAAAGAAATACCGGACTTAAATTAGGACTCATTATCTTCAGAACAGTCTGGAGGTGATGGGTCACGTATGAGTCACATGTTATTATAGTCGTCACTTCTCTCTATGTGGTGCTCAACAGCGTCAGTCGTAGTGTTCAGGAATTCACTTACGGCTGTCAATCAGCCACTCCTCAGGTGCTAAAATACGGACACAGAGATTTCCGCGACTCCGGTATTCGATGCTTAAGCCCAGGTCAACATCGTGTGACGAGTTCTTTGTAGACTGGTTAGCAAGCACACCCCTCCGTTTCTGAAGGGATCGGGGCTAAGAATCGGAAAGAAGTTATTTATCCGGGGACTCGTCTTTGGTATGAGCCTAAGGGCATCAACGAACAGCTGGCGAGTTTCACCTTTACACAGTCGGCGTGATGCGGTACGCGATCCGTTGCACACAAGCAATCACTGCTACTGGTCGCCCTGTCAAAAAACACACAAAAGCCTAAGTCTGTGTCTAAAGACCGCCATCTGCGTTGAGATGTAGTGCCTTTGCTACAGACGACAGGCCGTTAGTCACAAACTTTGAGCCTTGGCACATCGGAATTTGATCCTGAACAATCAACTGTCCAGTGATATTTGTGGCTCTCCTGGGTTCTGGACACGGAAGCTCAACCACCACTCTGTTCAGTTGCCTAGGCAGGCAGATAAAATCTGACGGTGATGGCTTGTAAAGAGGCGAAAAGTGTACACCTTGTTCCGGCAGGTTGCAATCCAGCAGCCACCGTTGGTCGACTGGGAAGCAACCTAAGCAAAAATATGAGGAATGTTTCTTATTGCCTGGAACCGATTCGCCTCTGAATACAGAGAACAATGGGATGCAGAGAAGTCACCGGGCCTGGTAGAAGAGACATGTGCATTCTCCAGCACAGACGTCAACCGCCTTGGAGCACTTAGATGTTTGCACTTGGGAGCATAATTCAGTTAACGCAGGTTGATAGTGTTGTCCCTAGGGGGTCATTGGCCTAGTTGCCTCGAACAAAAGAATGTGCATACAACGTTCAGAACATAGCCGTCGCCTTCCGGGATTCCCCATCTGACGCAGTGTTATGACGTATGCATTCAAATGCCCGCATGGGCCATTCAAATTGCCAGAACGGCTTCATGGCCTGCTCCAGTGTGTATGGGTGGTTCACTTGTTTTTCAGCCGACCGTTTTCCTTATCCGCACTTTTTTCAATCAAAGTAACAAGGTGTGGCGTTCCAGGTTATACGCGTACAGCTCAACTTCGAAGGCTGTACAACTAGTAGGCCATAATATAGTAGAAGAATCGTGGATCGGCGCTGCGCAGTATTCGCAGATCTGTGTGCTGGCATTGTGATTAACCAAACCCTACTNTCCTGTTAAACAAACTTATTGGGTAGCCAGACAACTACAGGTACCTCGTTACCCTAAAGAGACACCTTTCCCTAGAACGCCACGCGGAGAGGCCCATTTGAACTATAGAACACTGAACAGGGGATCCATAGACGTGGGATGTAAAGCAACGTTTTTCAGCGTTTTGGAGCGATTATTTATCTCGGAAGTCGAAAGTCCATACCATGTTTTCTGCCAATACTGTTTCGCGGGGCCTATGATTGGGAACCAGATTTAGTGTTTTTCTGTCGGAGCTGCTGACGTTACTAAACCCTTGCTCCAATATTCTGAAGAAAAACTGCAGCCTACCTTGTTTGAAAATAGGTCTCCCGTGGACCGATATTTATCAAACGTTTCCCATAGAACCGCAAACATTTCTCGAGGGCCTGACAGTTGCCAGATTCTGCTAGACTTTATCAAAATAATATTGAACATTGACGTGCTTATGTGAGCCATTTTTCAAACTCTACACTGCTTTGGATCGTTGAACGGGGAAGCTTGGACGCGGAACTTCCACGTGGATGCAGTGGGATGAGGTCCACTGGACATCTATAAGGCAGAATAGCTTATAATCTCAACGGTGGTTTGTGGACCCCATTAGCTACACATTGGTTTTGCAACCCGAAGCCATGTCCAGCTGCTGGACCACTTCGCTTCGAAGCGCGGGAGAAAACTAACCGGATGAAGAGCGTTTTTCACCTATTGGTACCAAGAGAAATTTTCGAGTTTTTTCAGCACAATCGGATTACGGATCCAGCTTCGTTGAACAACAGAGATTTCAGTTCATTGGTTATAAGGTAAAATATACTTCTAAGTTGACCACAGCTGTCCTTAATAACGGCGACAACGGATGTTTCTAGGCCTTCTGTAGCATCGACCCACAGACCGCATTTACTGCAGGCGATAACTCGTCAGCGGATGTGACCAGAGATGAGGGCTGTTTAAATTATGGCGATTCAGTGATTTAAAAGGTAACAATCGTGTTTTACCACTCATTAGGGCACCGACAAATGATTTATCTAAATGAGCGTAGCTGCCACCTGTGCCCACAATGTTAAGTAGCAGACAAAAATTGTCATTAAACTTTTTTCCTCGTATTGATCTTCTGGGGTCTTGTTCCATGCCTCTGAGCCACGGGATCTGCAAGATCTCACGTTGCGTTCGCTTACATTTATCGAGTGCGCGGATGTTGATTATCCCCTTGAATAATTGATTTCAGGGAAACAGGCATGTGCTTCATGCACACACCCAACGACCACAATATGCACAAGCTTTGTCTTGGAGTGGTAAATGAATGTGTGGTAGATCTAAACCTAATGGAACTCACCAAAGCATGATGTCTTACGTTTTAATTATACCAGGATTTCCAAACGGTCTCTTTCTTCTAAACGCTAGACCGCTGGTAGAACGGTGTATTTTCTGATGGCATGGCGGATATTCCTCCCCATTTCAATCCAAGTACAACTCGGCGCGTGGTCGCACTTCATTGAAAACAAGACCATCCGCGTATTTCAGGAAGCCTGGCGGATCTAAAAGGCCGGAAAAATGAAAACAGAAGAGGTGTCAGTAGGGCCACAGGTAGTCTCACGTTACGATTTAAACGTTCCCCATATTTGTTTTGCAAACTTTTCGTGACAAAAGTTCTCATTTGATAATGCTCCCACGTAATTTTATTGAATAAGCTAAAAAGTTTACGCATAAGAGCAAACTGTTCTCTTTCCAAGAAAACATATGCCCGGAAGACTGGTGCTCAAGCCATCGGTGATCAAAAAGGTGTACAGCTTTTATCTACAGGCCATTGTTTAAGAAAGTTATACAGAGCAATTTGTCGCGTGCGTTCTGTCGACACATACAGCATCTGAAAAGCGTTAAAACAACGCTTCATGTCACCGTTTGGCGAAGTGTATGTGGCCATACCGTCCTTACCCTGATTCAAGAACGAGCACGTATCCAGTCTACCAAAGTTTTCCCAGAACCAGGATCTGCCATTATGAAAGTTAACTATGCGTCACCACTCAGCAGAGATAGGTGGTACTTCCGGCGGTGGGTACATATATGTTGTGAGTTGTAGGGATCTTGCCGAATTCACTGGCCACAAACTGCCTCACTTCAATTAATTCACACTTTAGGGGGCCATGCAGGTGCCCAACTCATGGTTGGTTAGCCCTCAATTTACTTGAAGTCGAGTAGACAAAATCTTCGAAAATTTATGGTTGTGTTCGGGATGATAGGACGTGATTGCGGAAGAGCTAGCCTGCCTCAGACAAAAACACACTGGACAGACGGTGCTTGGCGCACCGTTTTTACTTAGAAATCACGCTCGGCCTATTAGCTTATTTGGATTTCTCGATCCCCCGTTTTTCCTACAGGTTGATTGCTTCATTTGTAATACACTCATTTATAACGCAAAACAGTTTTGGTTATTTGATTAACAGAAGAACGCAAAAATACCACGTGGTTGCCTTTCAGGTCAACGCCTAAAACACCGTAAACAATGAAATGGATACGGCCGCCAATTTTTCAATAAGCATAAGTGGAGCCATTTCTGAAGCCATAGCACAGTGAGTTCAAGGTTGAATTGGCTTGAAAATTGGGGAGGGAACCTGCTTTAAGCAAATTCTATAGAGATGCATGGAACTCGAATCCTAAAACGGGTGCCAAAACAAATGCCGCGCAGGAGTGCCGCACTCAGTCCGAGCATTTCAAGCTGGCGTTTTTGTCAAAGATGTGCAACTTGTTTAAACACTCGAAAACATGTGCGGCGCGTAGTACTTCAAATGAATGTGATGACAACATTCGGGACATTCCGACACCCGGATGCACCAGATGCATCCGAAATTGGCTGTTGAGACCAATACTTCAGCCAATCAGAGCTCAGTTTGTTACTGGACCGGCGAGTGACCCGTTCTTTCGGGTTGATTGCCAGCGGAGGAGGATTCCTGGCAGTAGCAGCGCCCAAAGGTGGGTGGAAACACGACCAACACCGCTTTTTAAATCTATTTCACTATCTTTGAATTCATGAGCTTATTTGAAATGACAATCTTGGCTTACGGGCCGTGTCTATTCAGCGCCCCGTTCGTACTGTGCGTCTAAGCTGGGACTTTGACGAAAGGCTGATGGTTTTCCGCAGTGATGTTACAATCAATAGTATCGAAAAACCTCTGGACTCGACCCATTAGGTTCAGTGACCAGGATCTGCGTTTTTGCCGCTGTAGTTGTGCTCTGGCCATCTCTGTTACGGCGCGATTGCGTAGTGGTGACGGTTAAACTTCCCCTACATACTCGTGTTTCAGTGAAACAACCGCATTTGCTATAAAAGGATTGTGTCGTGAAATGTCCGAAGCAACCGGCGGAGCGTTATGTATGCTGGTGACAATATTAGCTGATTTTACTTTTAGCGATGCTTGATGAACTAGCAGGAACTATCGTCTTATTTAGTCCGCAGATCTCTTCTCTTTGGACTTCTGAACTGCACGCTTCAGGGTGTCGACGAAGATTGAAATTTGTGACTCGGTTCTCCCGAAGTGTTTGTTGCTCACTGGTCCTGCAAAGTAAATGTGAAGACAAGGCCAAGATCAAATAGGCTGCAACCAAGACCGTAGGTAGGTTTGCACTGGTGATTTGGTTGCTTCACAAAAACTCAGACAAGATTTGATAACTTACTCAATCTAAGATTCCACCAAAGGCCATTAGACTTATCCTGTTTTTCCTGGGTGCCATTTATGCAACTGGTTCAGTAAATTTGGCTGTAGATTCTCTGAAGTAAAAACGCGTTTAATAAAATAAAGGGCACCCGTGGGCCACTGACAGTGCGTCAGTGGTTGAGATAAGCTCCCGTCTCTCTTTTGTGCAGGTAAGCGGTCACTGATTGAGGTGGAACATGATGACCCACCGCAGCACAATGCCTCGGCCGGAAGCCTGGCGAACCATGTCAACAATCACTGTGAAAATGCAAGCTGCTTCTGATAATGTACGATTTACCCCCGGTTCCGAACCAATTGCTGCAAACACAGCATCTGTTTCTGGCCTGCCTGGACCAGTGAGACGCGACACTGTGTCGGCGTGTCCGCGGCTGGTGGTAGACCGATACGTGATCTAGTTGTGATGTCTCAGAAGCAGGTTGATTGGGCGCTGGGCACGCCCGGTATACACCATAATCTTCCCCTTGGAACCAAATTCTTTGAGATTGTCATTGAAGTGAGATGATCGATAAAGTAAGCAGACAGCCGTAGATTGTTATATAAAATATTTTAATGGCGACCGCAAATAAAAAAATCATCCCACTTTACCTGAAAGCAGTTGTGCCAGGCAGATGTCAACGGTCTGGCCGCATGTGCAATGGCTTTCTGGCTGCTGTGCAAAAATGCATGCTAGATAACCTCGGCACTTCCAAAATTCCAAGCATTTGGCGCCAAATCGATTTTCAGTGAATGGTCCTACCGGGTGATCAGCGAATCGGGATTCCGCATTGGGTTGACAGATTCCAGTGCGAATTGGCTTTCTTATGACCAACTCCATTCCTATTCCTTATTTATTACCTGTTTCAGCAGCCCCGGGAGGTTATGAATGGGGGGCGGGGATGCGCTGCAGTGATTGACAAGACCGAGGAAAGAGTTAGATGATATTGCACTTGTGCGCTTGCCTATGTCTGATGGCGTGGATGTTCTTCGGATGTGGTCGGCGTCACTGTGCGCCACTGATAACACCAGGTGGTTTATTAACCACATGAATGAGGTGCGCTGTTTCGGCGCGCTCTGAAGGCAAGTGCTTGTATAGAACCACAAATGTAATTAAAGCACTGCCACAATTAATCAGATTGGAGTCCACGATGACAAAATTGCCCACCGCAGGGAACAACATTTAGTGTCGTATCTATGATGCCAAAGATCTCACGGTTACCAGTTTATAGTACAAAGTTCTGTGTCTAATGGGGTATGCAAATTCTTTGCGCAGGTGCTTTGTTCAAGACGAACAAAAACGATGAATTGAAAAACGACGCCTTATGAAACGGAATAGCCCAGCTTTCCGAAAAATTTGACTCGCTTCAAACGGATGAAGTTTGAGCGTACCTCTACAACTGTATTAGGTTTTGGGAATTCCCACAGCTTGTAATACACTAGACGCAAAATAATTGGGAGGAACACTCCACTACGCCTGTCTGTTATTCTCTAACCGAATAGACGGATGCGTTGATCGGTGTCAGGTGTTGTTCTAAGGATTTGCTGAGACAGAAACACACTGATTTTTGATGACGCGTAGAGAGCTCACGGCATCACGTTTTTACTTACAGCATTTAATTAAACGAATATGAGGCGTAGGTGTTTTCATCAGTTCTATGTGACCTGTGGCAGTAGGTCTATTCTTTTTGTAAACTGCCTGTTTACACACTGAAAGTTTTCAGGTCCTATTTACTAGCAGAGGGCTCCCCACCGTTACATGTGGCAAAAGTCAGCAAGATCTTTGTAGACTGCGCAAGGATTTCCAGACATTTTGATGCCGGCGATGTGCACGGTGAGCTGGGTAATATGGAGCAAACCGTAAACTCCACCTCAAGGAGAAGGTCCTGTCTACCGGTTGAAGTTGCTTAAAGACGCTGTTGGTGCTTCCCAATACAGCAATGAGAACCTAGCTCATGTACACAGATAGCATGTAGTTAGGAGTCCATGCTACTTAGCCAACTAGCGAGACGCAAACCACACCGATCAAATCAGACAGGTGAACGAACCTCGCTGACGTACATGACAAACACGTGCCCATGCATCTCGACCAGGAAAAGTCAGTGGTCCAAAATAACGGGATGAAACGTTAACTTTTATTGGGCGTTTTGATTATTGTGTCTCGGTAGGAAAGTTACTACCATCTTTGTGAGCAGAGTGTAATGAAATATCGTCGTCGCAAAATGAGGTGTATATCACTTCACTGAAATATAACTGAGGACAGTGGCTAATAATACGATCACAAAACTTACCCTATAAAGCAGTCACTTCAGCATTAGTAGTAATATAGACCTTGTTGAGTTTATTAGTTACAAATTGCCGCACTTAACATGACGGCGCTCCATGTTTCAGCAAAACCCTCCAGGTTCCGAACTCTGCTTTGTTTGGATGTCGGTTTGCAGGTAGCTAGCTTTAAAAACGTGCTCACTTTGTGATTATGTTGAGAGTTACGAGAGGTGCCTGTTATACGGTTTCCGTGTCGCTTTGACAAGAATTTTATGCCCCACGCAATGTTTGTTATTGAAAAATGCACCTAGCTTACTAGCTTTTTCTGGTTACTCTACTTTCGCGTTCATTTGGTGGTCGTCTGCAGCAAATGTAGTACACCCGCTCGCAATGCAAAGTGGTGTTATTGCTCGTTGCCACACCGCACGCGCATAACTATCCCTCACGCTTTCAGATAACGCTTTCCTAATTGCAGTGAAGGGTGAAAAAAGGAGGCATGCCAATTTTTAAATGAACACATCTGAAGCCAAACACACCAGCTGCTGCCCGGAAGCAGTGCGTCTGTCAAATTTATCGGGCGACAAATTTTATGAAGAGGGATTAGGCGAAATAAACTTCATCAAAAGTAAGACGGAGTACGAGGGGCTTTCTGAGTACACATAGAGCAATGTGCAACATTTTGGCGCATTCATTCGACGCAAGGCGTTTGGGGAAAATGGCATATGCTATATGAGGATTGGTATCCATGGCCCGCTGAAATTCGGCTGGGGCTGTCTTGATACCAAGCGCCAATCTAGTACAACGGTCACACCGCAGTTCGCACTGATCGGCAAAAAGGAGTGAGGGTTCTTACTAAATTTTAGAGAATAAGCCTCAGCTAAATCACTCTTTGTGTAACTTTTCCCCCCATTCAGCTTTGCGAACAAATTGTCTGGAAGAAGAAAAGGGTGCATCTATCACTTCACCTACATCACTGAATTTCAAGTCATCCCTGAATATACAGTCGATGCCGCTACAAAACGCACCAGGAACTATAGATTGTGATACTGGGGCAGTTCATCCATAACCCCTGATCCTACCCTCCACGAGACGAAAGGTTTTTTGAATAATTACGTAATGTTCCACATCCAGATATACGTTCAACGCTTAAACTCATCTTCCAGCATTTCGCATGGCCTGAAATGAACAAAGACATACGCGAATCGACCAGGAGCTGCTTAGTATGTGAACTTTCTGAGGTTATTCGGTATACAAGATCACCCACAGGAACTTTCGCTGCTCCTGACGGCAGAGTCTATCGCGTACACTTGGATATAGTTGGTCATCTGTCCCCATCAAATGGCTACACCTACATACTCATCATTATAGGTCGATTCACTCAATGACCAGAGGCAACAGTATACATCGTTTCTCGGCCATTTGTTAGCCAGTGGATTTCCACATTCGCCGTTCCGTCGTATACCACTACTGACCGCAACTCACAGTTTGAATGCCGTCTATTTCGACATGTGACAGAACCGCCCGTCTGCACACATTCGTACGACGGTTTATAACCCACAGGCAAATGGATTAGTTGAACGGTTCCATCGCCATCGTAAATCTGCTATCCCGGCTTAAAATGATCCCACTTATTTTTATCACGTGTCCCCGGTGATATTACTACACCTACGCACCATAATTAGTTTCTCATTACGTTGTCCACCAGCGGAGTTTGTTTTTGGAACTATTGCGCATTCCCGGGGAATGCTTTCGTCCACAAGAGAAACCCCCAACAATATATCCCCATGCGTGGCCTAATTACACCAGGACAAGAGGACGACAGTTCAAATGAGAGTGTATGAACAATGCATATCCCACAAACCCCACAACAAATATAATCGTCAACCTGCCTTGTTGCCTTTGCGATCATTCATGGAGCAGGCTAAATTCGACAGACATCTCGAGTTCCCGTTCGCCTATTGTATTGAGGTTAATGCCTCAGCTTAGTTCTCAGCCCGAAGCTCCCAAACTGACGTTCCCGTCAAGAAGTCACTAAAGCTACGTAGTGTGCATTAACATTCATGTGCGGCGTATGTTAAGTATATCGTATATAAAGTGTGCGGTGACAACAATCTGGATATTTCAACGCCTTCTGAATGCGCCATGTGCACCTAGCATTCGGTGGGTACTGGATAGGCTTCGGCTGTTGGGCCCACCATTTCGGCCAACCAGAGCTCGCCTTGTTGCTGGATCGGCAAGTAGCCCGTCTTATGGCCAATGGCAGTTTAGTGTGCAATGTCTGTCGTTTTGGTTGATTTATATCTTGCCCGTTTACTTGGCTTCGACACAAGCTTTCTTTCTGCTTTCCATCAGCGGAGGTTGTCGTGAACCTCAACCTTCGGAGACTCACATTTCTCTTACGCTACCATAGCTTTGCCCGACTGCGAGGTGTAAAGCGATTTCAGTCGGAATTCCACCTGACATCATTCACAGAGCCACCGATTGATATTGAGGCTTTCGTCCAAGCTTCCCCGGGTTGGGCTTCTTCCTGTCTTTCGGTGGCTTTCGTTCACCTGGAGACGCAAGCGGAAGAGGGTACATCACCGCTCTCAGCTCAGGGTAGTAAGCTTGCCAGTGCGAGAACTAAAACATAGCGTGTAAAATTGTTTTAAACTGAGTACTAGATGCAGCGCAAGCAGCGGTAGGTAGAAAACTATTCCACACTAACTACCCTAAATGAAAAAATTGCATCCTGGTAAAAATGTGCACTCTGAGCTTAAAAATCATCTTGCTATATACCTGCCGTGATCAGGGGTGAAGACTTGTGAGTCCAACTTTGTTCAAACAAGACGTTCGTAAGTATTAGCCCCCCGGAGTTGACGATAGTCCATGGGAAGGAGGTCAAGCATCGCGAGACACGTTTCATGATCAAGGGATTTAAGGCCGACAGCCAATTATGTAGCAGCCCGTTGAACACGCTCAATGAGGCTTAGGTCCTTCTTGCGCCCTGAGTAAACAACTTGGCATATTCAATAAGCCGTCTGAGGTAGGCTCTATAGAGTATGTGGAAGTCCATGCGCGTAATAAGAGGGAGGGAGCGCCGTAATATCTCTAAAACGTCAAATCCGTTTTGAGCTGATTTTTATGGTCCGGTGAGAAGGACATATTTGACAAGAGCCAGATTCCTGAATCCTTTTTGGTATCTATCCTAGTAATGTCTTCTGGTCCATTCTCACTATGCACCGCAAAGGCATTCGCTGAGTCACCATGGACACTTCGTCATTCAGCGGAAGGTGCCAGTTCGGCGACCACTGCTTCGCAGCGTCTAAATCCATTTGGTGGGCACGCGTTGAAGCCACAGGAATTCAAAGAGCGTCTGGAAGATTTTTGGCCTAGATCAGAAACAGAAGTGGTCCCAAAGCACAGCCTGGAAGAACTCCAATGGAGACTGGCGCAGAAGAAAAGTAGGTCGAGCCTACAGACTGTTCTGTCCAATAAGAACGCCTAAGTTCATCGTAGAAGTTCTCCTTGAACCTCTGAAACGAGTTTTCGCAGCTGTGGTACGTGTTGGACTCAATCGAATGCTTTTGAGAAGTTGAGGAATATGGCATCTTATATAAGTACATCCTTAGATGGGTTAAGCTGTTCATAAATACGAGCACGTTCGTCCCGCAAGAACAGTTTCGGAGTAATCTGTGTTGTGTTAAGAATACCGAGTTGTTGGTACGGAGGTACCGTGCACGGTACCTTAGGGAGTCTAATAGGCCTGTAGCTGTCGGAAGATAGGCGATCACCATTTTTGTAGGTTGGCATGACCACCGCTTCCCTCCAACCATAGGGAAGGTTGTCTTCGTTGAGCGACTGATGAAGTCACAGGTCAACACACAGTCGTCACCATTCCCCCTGTGGAGCCTTAATTAACACTTGATTAACAAAGTGTATTTCTTTGGTGATAACCTAGTCCAATAGAGATGGTAGTTGACCTGCGTGGTATTTGATGGGTGAGACGACAAGTCCAGTCCAACCTTTCTGTTGAACTACTTCGGTCAGCGCTGACGTAAGATGCCCACCAAACCCGATGCGCTGGAACTCCACCCAGGAGACCTTGGAAGTGTTAAAATCACCTGCCAGTAAGAGATGTGTGTATTGGTAGGTATTGGAGGAGAGTTTCTGACGATCACGCTGATTCCATTGCGAGCAATGAGCAAACATGTCAACACTTCGGTGTTCGGAATCAGCGTCTTGTGAGTGAGGGAGTTGACGAATGAGGCGCATTCATTCAGGATATGGTTTGATAACTCCTTCTGAGACTTCATAGCAGAGATGGCATATCTGCTTGGCTGCTATGATGCACTGCTTGCAGCTAGGGTGCTTTCATATTTCTTCATTATTGCATGGAAAGATTTGAGGTTACGGTGCTGCTCGATTTGGGTAGTCGCAAAAATAGTGACGTTGCCAATATTAGCGTAGATTTCATTTGAATTTTCAAACTTGAGTATATGGTCAGCAGTACGTTGCGACTACGTGACTCCATTGGTTACACCGAAAAGGATGCGAGAACATTCCAGCAGTTCTCTGCATGTTTCAAGAGCCGTGTATTGTTTGTTTTCGAACTGATTGAAACTTTATGGTAAGCACTTAAAAGGCCTAAGTTGCTTAACACAACATAGCAAGAAATTTCTCTAATTTCATCCGTTCGCGATAATGGGTAAGCGTCTAGGTATGTGAGCCGAATATGGGTTTGACTTCATCCTACTGTCACACGTCTTTTGGTGTCTGCCATCATCATCAGGGCTGGAGATAGCTCACTGGCTAAGTCGCCAGCTTACGGACCGGAATGCCCGTGGTTTGAACCCAACCTAGGCATTTCGGCTGCCTCTATCCGGCCTTGGGCAACCTTGAAGTATCCCAGCTCTCCTTCCGTTGACATGTAACTAGGCACCGAAAGGGTTCTATGTCTGGACTTCACCATCATCATCGACAGCACGACATCAGTATTCAACAGTGATGGTTCGCTGCCGTACAACCATGATTTATTAGAAAACCTTATTGTGAAGGAAAGAATGAAAGTGGCCGAGGAAGGGACTTAGCGCTAGCTTACCACAATTATTCGGAGGTGCCTACACCTCCAGACACCCATTCAGGCAATCTGGAGAGAAACTGACAACACGAGGGCCACTCACATATACTGGCAGCCATATCTTGCAGCGTCTCCGGCCAGGCGCATTTGGGATCAGGTGATCCCCATCCTGGACTGCGAGTAGCACCGCGTCGTGTGAGTGAGGGAGTTGACGAATGAGGCGCATTCATTCAGGATATGGTTTGATAACTCCTTCTGAGACTTCATAGCAGAGATGGCATATCTGCTTGGCTGCTATGATGCACTGCTTGCAGCTAGGGTGCTTTCATATTTCTTCATTATTGCATGGAAAGATTTGAGGTTACGGTGCTGCTCGATTTGGGTAGTCGCAAAAATAGTGACGTTGCCAATATTAGCGTAGATTTCATTTGAATTTTCAAACTTGAGTATATGGTCAGCAGTACGTTGCGACTACGTGACTCCATTGGTTACACCGAAAAGGATGCGAGAACATTCCAGCAGTTCTCTGCATGTTTCAAGAGCCGTGTATTGTTTGTTTTCGAACTGATTGAAACTTTATGGTAAGCACTTAAAAGGCCTAAGTTGCTTAACACAACATAGCAAGAAATTTCTCTAATTTCATCCGTTCGCGATAATGGGTAAGCGTCTAGGTATGTGAGCCGAATATGGGTTTGACTTCATCCTACTGTCACACGTCTTTTGGTGTCTGCCATCATCATCAGGGCTGGAGATAGCTCACTGGCTAAGTCGCCAGCTTACGGACCGGAATGCCCGTGGTTTGAACCCAACCTAGGCATTTCGGCTGCCTCTATCCGGCCTTGGGCAACCTTGAAGTATCCCAGCTCTCCTTCCGTTGACATGTAACTAGGCACCGAAAGGGTTCTATGTCTGGACTTCACCATCATCATCGACAGCACGACATCAGTATTCAACAGTGATGGTTCGCTGCCGTACAACCATGATTTATTAGAAAACCTTATTGTGAAGGAAAGAATGAAAGTGGCCGAGGAAGGGACTTAGCGCTAGCTTACCACAATTATTCGGAGGTGCCTACACCTCCAGACACCCATTCAGGCAATCTGGAGAGAAACTGACAACACGAGGGCCACTCACATATACTGGCAGCCATATCTTGCAGCGTCTCCGGCCAGGCGCATTTGGGATCAGGTGATCCCCATCCTGGACTGCGAGTAGCACCGACAGCAACCAAAAGTTTCGCAATCTCTTTCATAAGCCCTCTCCCCGCCAGGTCAGGCGTTGGCCGCTTCTATGCTTCCGCCATTCTGAATTGCGCACGGAAAACAGCACTCTCTTCCGCAAACGGTGGTTTGGCATACGAAATACATGGCCGTAGGCAAACATACACCAAAACAGCCTGCACTGTAATCTGACACGCACGTTCCTTGGGATTCAGGGATATACCATTTTGAGGCCATGAGTGTCTCAAATTAGCGACCCGAGCTTTGCATTGACCTCATCTGCCATACTACAATCGGAGCTGATACAGCTTCCAAGATTGCTGAACGCTCGACAACTTCGAGTGTCTATCTCTGAATTGTAAGTTGAGTGTTCAGTGACTGCATATCCACGAGAATGACCTCAATCTTTGTGTGCAAAGTGCATGCCAAAGGACGAGATGATTGGTTAGTTCATCCAAAAAACAAGTGTACTTTCCTCCCCCCTTCGAAGAGGAAAACGATATCATCTGCATATTTCAGATCGACAAGGTTTTCGTCAGAGACTATCTGAACACTGGAGTTTTAAATATCTGCAGCATTCGTCTTATTATTTCATCAATCATGAAATCAAGTTGCAATTGAGAGAGTGGGCACCGCGGACGGACACCGTTGTGTATATGGGAGGTTTCGGAGAGCTCAGAATATACTCTCACACGTCCGGAGAACAAAGAACATGTTATATGCTTGAGAAAACACATGCAGTTACATACATCCGAGGTGGTAGGAGGTTCCAGGTTTACCGTCCAGGGTTCTACGTTAGCCGCAGGCTCCAAATGAGTGAGAGATGGTGGATACAAGAGCCATTGTACGAAGTATTCATGATAGTAATTCCAATCTGGTGCGTGATGGTTTCGCTCACGTGTGGTTGCCGGGTTCGGTGGCCCAGATCAATTGAAACAATCCACGAACATTTCCGGCTATCTGGGCCTCTTCAGTACCACCAGCTTTCCTAAACAACAAGCTTCACGGTCGACAAGCACGCTCACTTTCATGTGACGTTTGATGATTCGTCGAACCAAATAATGTTCAGGACCGGTCGGGTTATTTCTCCGGGAATTAAGCAGTGCCATTGTTCGGTTTGACATCTAGTCGCTTGCATGGGCCTTGTAGCGCCGTGCCACAGTATAAACTCCCAACACTGCAAAGATGTAGCTGTCTTTTCAGCATAATTTGGAACCTGACCGAGGGGCAATTGTAAAAGAGTCCAGGGAACCGTCCACCATTGTCCGTATGTATCGAGTTCAATCCATGTCGATCACCTAATCCAGCCTCAGGTGTGCTAAGCCTGCCCACTTGTGCTTTCAGATCTCCAGTAACCACCACGGTGTCTGAGCTTTCGGCTTACCGCAAAAAGCTATTCAAGGCGTCATAAAACTTGTCTTTGATGGTGTCGGAGCTGCAGTCAGTTGAAGCGTAGGATGACATGACAAACAGACAACGATCAACTTCCCGCTTGAGAGACTCCTTCACAGACGTTGCCAGATGAACCGCACAGAGGCGACTATCAACAGGTATACAGTCAAGCAATAATCCTTCCGCCCGGTGGCTTAGGATGATATCAACCCTTTCACATCCTGACGCACTGGACCCTAGATCACCAGAGGTGCGCAGTCGGAAGCGAGTGGAGGTTGATGAGGCGATTAGCTTAGCCAGTGTGCTGGCATTTTGAATTCTTGTTTCTGATACACAGCACACATCAATATCAAGCGAGTCCAGTGTAAGAGCAAGAACAGCTCGTCGTCCTGGTTGCTTCACAATGCGAACACTGAATGCAGTCAGATAGACCGGGCGTGAAGGCTTGAAGATTAGTTTCGAAATGTCTGAGGATGCAGGCACCGGGTGACACCTAGATGCTGCTTGCAAAACTGATGCAGGACGAACAGAGTAACGAGTCCTAACTGCTGGGCCTACACGAGGAAATTTGTTAATTGGGTGGGGAGAGGGCGAAGAAAAAGTGTATAGAAGAGAAAGAAGGGGGCGTCAGCAGTAGCCTGTTTTCACTTACTCGCCATTCCGTGTGTAGCAAGTAATACGATCCGGCTGATGACTCCACGCGCTGGCATGAATTTATTTGCGTGTGTGCAATTCATGGTTGTACGTGGGCTGGGGTACTGCCAAGGCGCCCACACCCAGGCAAGAGAACGACTGCGGTCGTCAACCAAAACCTTTGGCTCAAGGCAGCGGTGTTTTGCTGGAAATGCAAATGCATTCTAATTTTTACGGAACAGGTCGCAATACGTGTTCCAACTCTCAACGTGGAGGGCCATGAGACTGTGTTCGTCAGACCTCTAATCAATTGACAACCTGGTATAAGGGGCTACATATGTCACAGGGACACTCCTCCATCATAGCCTAATGGGCCGCGGAGATCAACAAGCTTTGGAATGACAATAAGTTCCATTCGTTCATTGATGAACCAGGACTCGATCTCAAGTTGACAATCCGGTGTACTTATTTCAAATAAATATTTTATATGTGCTAAAAATACTAGATTGCATGCGGGCAGCATTGAGGGCAGATTTTGTTCATTTTTTTAATGGCCACCGCCGACGACTAGCCAGAGCTATACAAACGAATAACTGTTTTCAGCATTGCATAAGGCTATTGCTTTCAGTACTTTCGATAATTGTGATAGTGACGGTTATGGAGAGACGATGGGAGTGAACTTGTAGATGTTACTGATGATGGTTATCGGTGACAGTATAAGGAGTCCTTGATCATATTCATTGCTCGTTTATCTTTTGTGTCAAGAACTCCTCAAGAATGATCACTTGAACGCGCAGCCACAATCTGGTTGACTGGCACTGATCCTCCCGTTTGTTCAGCTCTGTTGAGTGCAATGGTATCCGTTGCATCATGGCATTTAGTGTCTCGCTCTCTTAGTTAATGTTTTTTAAGTCCTTCCTTCCCCTCCCAAATCGGAGAATGGAAAATAACAGATACAGCCATTTGATTGTGTTGAATGTCCTCAATTCCACCATTTTTACAGCCTTTTTGGTGAATAACCACGAATGACGGATGCGCCAGAAGCCCCTCATATTGCGGTCAACGATGTGTTCTATGTCCTTCGGAGCACTGGACAGTATTGTAAGCATGTTTGCACGTTTGATTTACATGTATTTCAAAATTTCAGATCCAGCCACCATCATCGAGGGTCGTGTGAATGAACACGGAGAAACGGAATATTTTGTCCATTACAAAAACCGTGAGATGTGCCAGTTCACTAAAGTGTATTTAATTCGTTAACCAGGAGACAGGAGATTGGATGAGTGGGTGACACAAGACCGAGTTGACATTTCACGCAAACTTAATCCCAGACGAGAGCCGGCGAGTCCATCGGACGTTCGAACTGAACAGAGTGGCCGATTCACCAGGAATCAGAGACGGAAAATAATCACAGAATTAAGGTCAACCAGCCCAGTGAGTGCATTGTTTTGCGTATTTCTAGTTATGTCCAGTTCTCTGTGTACCCACGATGTGAGCAGCCTCATCCGCCACAACTTCTATCGCGCAACCGGGGCGAAAATTGGAATAAAAGCTGCATATTATACGTCACCACACCATGTACTACTTTTGGCACTTTCGTTGCTCGCCGGATTCTAACGATCGCTGCGTATCCGGTTTTCATGCCTTGTTCTGTTTTTCTGGCACTCTATAATGTGCTAAATTTTGGGTAGATCAGGCAATAAGCCGCTATTGCGCACACTGTGTGTTCTGTCTATTGACGTCCATTGCACCACTAAAGCTCGAGTACAGGATCCAGGTACAGTTGGTGAGGCTGCGGCATTCTCTAGGCACTAGAGTGATTCTGCAGCTGCTCCAGTGAGTTGCACCGGTGTTGGTGAATTTTTCGGTTTTTGAACGGAGGCTTCATTACTTGACCGGATAGTTCTCCTAATTTCTACTTCGATAAAAACTCGTACTGGTCGAAATACCGAGTGACGTTTGTCATGTCCATTTGTACACCACCTCACTTTCTTACTCAATTAAAGACACCTGTTGAGAACTGATCATCGAAGACAACTGGATGTAGTCATAGTAGCAGAAGGTTTCAGTACGTAGAGTGGACGCCTCAGTTCACCAGCAGCACGCCTCCGTGGTATGTTCAATCTGAACGCAGAACATCATAGTGGTGAACGTCTTTTGCAACTTTGTATCGTTCACCAGTTGTTTCTTAGTGGTACTGGGTTTAGATGCGGTGGGTTCCATTGTATTATTTGGCATTCACCTACAGCTGTGTGTGCCGTGATCTGTGGGTCCAGATCCTCAATAGGTTTATGAGGCACTAAAATGCCATCCTCCCTTGAAGCTTCATTGGTCTACTGAACCACGTAAACTTCCATCGGCCTTATTAAAAAACGGATCTGTGTTCCCTCCTGGCTAGGTTATATGTACGTGTTTGGGAACGAGAGTGTGCTCCAAGGAATCGAATCCAATCGTTGGGCGTACCCGTGTTCGAAGAACGTACTCAAACTGACTTGCAATCACAAGGGTATAAGTCTTATACCTGTTGTAACACGGCCACTGGTTTCCCTTATTTTGGTACGCCTATCTTCGGCGTGCGAGATGCAAGTCCGAGGACACCAAACGGGAGTTCGACATGAGGGGGAGTGCATTGATCGTATCTCTCAAATACATCGAACGCTTGTGGAATGCCATTTAAACCGCGAACGAACAATCGCGACATTCTTCGACCTTGAAGGAGCCTTTGATTTCGTTGATCTCCAAAGTACTCTTCGCCAGAAGGGATGACCCCGAAGTTCTTAAACATTTTCCTGCCTTTTCTGTAGCTCCGGTGGGGTCATGAAATACAATAAGCTGCCCAGAAAAATCCTAATAACTAATGGAATTTCCTTCCTTTTTTGTCCTATTTCCACATTGACGTTATCGTGGTGTGTACACTTCTAACTACCACTAATATTGTTATCAAAACTACATTTTGAATGAGATTAATGGACTTGGGTTTTGCGGATGAGATCGTTTAGTTGTCTGACGATTGTTTATCCGCATGGAATCTCGTAAACACGATCCTGTATTGTGGCATGCGTTTTGCACCCTCGAAGATTCCCCATCTTTCTGGGCATCTCCGAAATCCCAGGCTGAGGGATTTGCTTCTTTAGTCAATCCACATTTTCTCCAGTTGCATTTGCCGTAGTTGTATTATAACACATGAAGTCCATGCGTGGGTAACAAAGGTGGGACAAAGTTCGCCAACTTATGACGTTTTTGGCGTGAGAAGCGAGTTTCGTTGAAGCTAAAGGGTGGTGTGTATGTGATAACCGCAGAGGTTGTCTTACCTGTGGTTGTGAGATCTTTTGATCCAAGGACCTCGGGCATCTTCATCTGTCTTCAAGAGCTAACAGGCTGCGGGGAGTACGCAGCAAAGTAATGCGTTAGGGCACATCATTACGGGCAACACCAAATGAGAACACTGGTTCCTCACTCCCATAAAACGCAACACAACGGTCGATGTGGCATGAATCGTTTTTAGGTGAGCAGTTCATTGTTGTGTATGGGCTGGAGGGCTGCCATGGCACTTAGACCTAGAGAGAGACATGAGGGTGCAGCTGATAACGAATCAGACTCTTCAGAGCAGTATAATAAAATTACCGAGCAGTTATCACGTATGCCCAACCACCGTCCTCAGTTTCAGAAACGGTTCGCAGAGAACAGCCGTAACAGTTTGAAATGAAAGTGGCTGCAGCCAAGCTGTGCTATGAGGTCCCCTGAGCCTTTCTGACTGAGGCCAACATGATTCTGCTTAAAACGTTCGGAGATCCTGCAGGATACGACATGCAACCGATTTCAGTGTCTTGCGTGTTGTCATTTCGTAACCAGATTGCCTGGCCGGAGTTCGCTTGACGTTTTGTGCTGGGCTCATATTGAGTGCGGTTCGCAAGAGACTCTCTCTCAATCCTGCTAATGGCGTTTTAATTTGACATTATGCTCGGGTGTGTAAATTTTGATGCTTTACAAAGGTAAACTAAATTATTTAGGGCTTCTCAGCACTAAGTTACTCCATCCGTTTCTCTCCACTCAACTTTTATTTATTTATTTTATTTATTTATTTATTTATTCCTCTCCTCATGTTTTTATAACAGTTAAACTCTGGTGCCTGGTATTGGTGCATTGCTGTCAATGACAATGGGTGACAGATTTTGGAAGTCCAATTTTTATTTATTTATTTATTTATTTATTTCCTCATGTTTTTATAACAGTTAAACTCTGGTGCCTGGTATTGGTGCATTGCTGTCAATGACAATGGGTGACAGATTTTGGCCAGGAAGTCCAATTTTTCAGTTGATGTTAATAAGCTTCGCTGAATCCTTTGTTGCGTAGACGCACACACCACTACTGCCACCATTGCCATCATCGCTGGCATAGTGTGTACAAAAGATTTATCGTGAAATAAGCAAGAGAATTGGATGGTCCTAATGGTAGTCTATCATAAGCATAACGAGGTGTCAAAGTTTTTTTGTGTGCAAAATCCTGAACCTTTAATAGATATGGCTTGTAGCTTGTTTGTCCATGACCGTTGTCGTCGCCCTTTCTCTAATACCCACAGCAGCAAGCTCCGGTCTCACTTGATTCCACTACTGAAAAACTGGAACTAGAACATCAAGAGGTAAGTATGGTTTCCTTGTTATACTTAAGATCTCCCATCCCACATTGGGTACTCCACTCACCTTGGGTATCAACTCACTCCAATCTCTTAAGCTAAACAGCCATGTACTGGAGTGCAGTGGTTCTAGCTGATACTGCTTTATTAATCGGGGACAGAGATTTTAATAGAATGAGAGCTATAAGTCTGTTTGTCCGGTAGGTTAGGGAGTGAGAACCATGCAGTAAAGATGATAGCCCGGATGCAGGACTGCTTGACAAAGCCATATTTTTCAGGGTAACTACCCACTGGTTCGCCTCATCTCCGAGCCCCCGTTCGGGGAGACGGCAGTTACCAATGCAACTGAATTGGTTGGCGAAGGCTTTCATGCTTCGTTGCCAATTCATGGACTGACCGCCCCTGGGTCGTCTCTAAGCTGAGCAAAGAGTGGTCTATGAGGCAATCTGTCTCCTGGCATACGAAGTACATGGTCTAACTAGTGTAATCTGTGCAATGTGACCAGCTGATCTATCGAGAGAGAGAGAGAGAGACAGAGAGCCACCCGAAAACTTCGGTATTACTGATCTGATGTTCCCACAAGGACCACACAATATTCTGGTCAAACACAAATGGTCTCGGAAGCTTTTCCACACATGGCTGCTTCGTCCCTGTAGGACATCCCGAACTGTGACATCGTACACATTGGGTATGTTTGTTTCACTTACTATTCATATACATGGGGATAGACAATTGACGAAATATGTATATTAACTACATGTGATCCTATCGTTCAGTAAGCGAGCGCATTAGTTTATTTGCTTTTGATTCGTCCCTCATCCCAGGGCTCGTCCCGCAAATTGTCAGTTCCTATTTATTTGTGGGTTGTGCTTGTTTCTAGTAGCAATGAAAAACTGCTTGGTAGTGTTAAATTTGTTTTCCGGGTGAACTGACC
Organism: Opisthorchis viverrini; assembly: GCF_000715545.1. NCBI lineage: Eukaryota > Metazoa > Platyhelminthes > Trematoda > Opisthorchiida > Opisthorchiidae > Opisthorchis > Opisthorchis viverrini. Next base: position 765,563 of record NW_008751707.1, read on the forward strand.
TGATGGCCGTCAAGCCCATTTCATTAGTTGCACGCCTTATTCTGGATCACTTTCGACGCCCTTCTGTACGTTTTGCAGCGATAATTATTGCGTTGTCCACTGATGGAAAGTTATTGCGAGCGCCAGTTCTCCTTTGTGAATTCCCTGTCATCATCGTTAAACTGATCACACGAATTTCCTAACTTTTGACTCTAACAGTCCAAGTGAACTGAATCAACCACGTCAACCTCACACAACGCAGGTTTTAGGTCCGTTATCGTCTCCTCCAACATTGTAACCTATGTCCTGAGTGTTTCATTATATATGAAACCTGTTGATAGTAATAATGGCGTCAACCGTTTATAATTCGTGGCAACAAATTGTTGTGACCTAGTTGTAAGTTTCTTAGATGTTTAGGGGAACCGATCGATCGCAGATACCATAAAACTCTCGAACAGCTACCTACTTCCAGGCTCATGATGTACAATAGAAACACAATGTGGTGCCAACTCACAAAATACTCGGGCGAAAAGAACTGCCGTATTTTTTGTCACATAGTGCTTATTCATTCTCAGTCAACCCATAATTGGGCGCAAGCTCCCAGCAAGATCTTCTTTGTTTTCAGCAAAATGCACTCATTGGTAAACAAGTTAAAGTTCGCGAGAGACTTACCGGGAAAATCATCGTCATCCAATCATCATCATCCAATCATCATCCTCCAATCATCATCATCCAATCATCGTCATCCAATCATCATCATCCAATCATCGTCATCCAATCATCATCATCCAATCATCGTCATCCAATCATCATCATCCAATCATCGTCATCCAATCATCATCATCCAATCATCGTCATCCAATCATCATCATCCAATCATCGTCATCCAATCATCATCATCCAATCATCGTCATCCAATCATCATCATCCAATCATCGTCATCCAATCATCATCATCCAATCATCGTCATCCAATCATCATCATCCAATCATCGTCATCCAATCATCATCATCCAATCATCGTCATCCAATCATCATCATCCAATCATCGTCATCCAATCATCATCATCCAATCATCGTCATCCAATCATCATCATCCAATCATCGTCATCCAATCATCATCATCCAATCATCGTCATCCAATCATCATCATCCAATCATCGTCATCCAATCATCATCATCCAATCATCGTCATCCAATCATCATCATCCAATCATCGTCATCCAATCATCATCATCCAATCATCGTCATCCAATCATCATCATCCAATCATCGTCATCCAATCATCATCATCCAATCATCGTCATCCAATCATCATCATCCAATCATCATCATCATCATCATCAATGATCATCATCATCATCAGCAATCATCATCATCATCATCATTATGAATCTATGCTCCCACATCCTTGCTTTATGCGTGGTTTACACATTTATTTTAGGGAGGCTTGACCTTGTCTTTTAAGATAGTTGATTTCCTTCTTTACTAACTGAGGTAAGCTCCAAGAAGCCACCAGAGAAATCTGGCGGCAGCAAATCTTCTCGCCTAAACGCACATATTATTAGTTGCACCGCGTCCCCGATGTTATGCTGCTTACCTATGCTCCCTGTGATTATTCCATCGTAATTTCAGTTCACCCGAATCAAATTCATCGATCATATTCAGTTCGGAAAATACGAAATCGACACTTGGTACTTTTCCCCATATCCGGAAGAATATCGCCGCCTGAACAAGCTATGGATTTGCGAATACTGTTTAAAGTATATGAAATGCGCGCGCACTTGGGTGATGCATATGACAGAGGTGTGTCGACAACGACAACCAATCGGCAAGCAGATATATCGGAAGGGTGATCTGGTTGTGTTCGAATTGGATGGCAGTGAACAGAGGGTATGCATAGTGTGAACTTTTTCATTACTTTTATCCACATTGTCCCATTGGTCGGAAAAATTGACCCCACTTAGGACGTTGTGTATGAGGCTAAAACGTGTCGCAATTGTTCAACCAGCTGTTCTTATATCTCTATTCCATCTTTGAATTCCCAGCTATACTGTCAAAATCTGTGCCTTCTGGCAAAGCTGTTTTTGGACCATAAAACGCTGTATTATGATGTTGCGCCCTTCATGTTTTACGTATTATGTGAGACGGATCGTGAGGGATGCCACTTAGTGGGATACTTTTCTAAGGTAAGTCCTGCAGTTTATATCTGCATCTCAGTGCTTCACGTGATTCCCTGAAGAAAACGTCAAAACAAGGCACATTTAGGTCAGCTATACATTGCGACAAACCTTTTATACTAAATACTCGTCCCTCGAACTTGGATAAGCCTGTTTATAGTGTGGCCAAAGTTAATACTGAGCTGAATTTTACTACTTTGAGGTGTGTTTCCTGAAAGTGATGACTTCATGTAGTCAGGATCATTACGAGGTCTGTCTTTTTGCGTCGTCACCGAACTAATTTTCTGAGGTACTTCATCCCTGTTTGCCGCCATTAGCAGTCCTCCTGATGTTCCCCCTGGTTAGGTTTCCATGATATATGTATATTTTTTAGAGTTTGAGCCCGTAAATCCGATTCTTCTAAATGACAGAGCTGGTATATCATCACCCGTCTCTCTCAGCCGTCTTTACACTAAGGTTCAAGAGCAAGGTTGTATGCATTTCGCCGTTTAAACTCTCAAGCAGTTGCAGGCTTTGATGAGTACTGTTTCATCTCACATCTCCTCTCCGATATAATTTTCCAATCAGTCTGACACTGTGGAGCTCATCATATTTGCTAGTATTCCCGTTACCAAGATCGTAGTTTTAGCGGATTTCGCGTTCCCTACTCGATTTCAACGGATTTTGCACTACAGGAACTGAACTAACCTCGCTTTAGAATAAAAAGAGTGAAATTTGTACAACTTACTTATATAAGTCGATTTACTGAATAACCCACTTACTTTCCCATACCTCTTATGCTTTTTGGCAATTCACATTAAGATCGTACATAACTTGCATCCCGCTTCATTACTTCGTTTTTATCCTTATATGTATAAAGTATCCAGCCCTGTGGACCCTGTTGTATAGAAACTACTTCGGTCAGCTTTGGGGTCCACCCTCTAGACAAGTTTAACCAACTGGTTTGTATGCTCACCTATCGGCCTTTTCCAGTCCCCATTAATAAGCTTCGTAAAATCCTGGAATTACGCTTTTTGAAACGATGAACTTCATGTTATTATAAGAATGCTTCAGCATTGTCCTCGTCGAATCGGTGAGTAGTTATGACAGTAGTTATGAGTAGTTATGACAGTTTGGAGTCGATTTTGGTACAAATGTGATCATAACTTTATGGCCACATAAAACAGTCTCGTTATATATGGTTTCTATCAGGTTGTCCCCAGTGGTTTCTGCTTAGTTGGTTTACCTGCGATTCCGGTTTCCTCCTAAGTACTTGTCATCTCTTCTACTTACCCTACAGGAAAAGGTATCTGTCGACAACTACAACCTTGCATGCATCCTAACATTGCCACCGTTTCAAAAGCGTGGAATCGGGCGCTTCTTGATAACCCTAAGTATGTTTCCTACATTTTTGTTTTCGTTCACCCTTACGCATCCTTGCTGTATTGTTTGATAAGATGTTTTTCAACCTATTCCACATCACATACCCTTTTCACTGTAATGTGGAACGCTATTTCTGTTACGGCTCGGTCACGCAGCGAGCAAACAATATTGATATACGGATCGTGGCAAATCTCTATCCCCAGCTATGTTACTTGATCCAGACTCCTAGCACGGCGGATAGTAAGAAGACGAAAAACCTCTGACACAAACTTTAATGATCCAAAAACACGCGATCAACAGGCCATGCCCCGAGCTTCCGAACCCAGGTCAGTAAAAAGATGGTATCGTGTAAGAAGTGGTCGGATTTTAAATTTCTTGGAATATCAATAGGCCATTGATTTATTCATAGTTTGACCTTGAAGATGCCGGAAGTTCGCTAGCACACATAAAAATACAGCGTTTTTGGGGGGATATTGATATCCCCAACAATTTCTGAAGTTTTGCTAACCGTAGACAAAGTCGTAACAAAAGTCGCCCATTTTTACTGAATGAAAATAGCCTGCGTTACTAATTCCGCGTTATTGGTGCTCTGTGATTTTGAACAGAAAACCTGGATAAGGATGAGACCAAAACTACTCCTTTTATTGATCTCATGAGTGCACAGCAATAGCTATAGCGATGTACAATAGTGTGAATCGTTCATAAGATAAATGAGATGGGCTCACTCAACCAAAACGACTTTGACTAACGTATGATAGGTCTGGCATTTATAACGTACAGACAATTGACTGACATTGTAACAATATCTAATCTGGATTCACGATAGGCCAAAGAAACAGCACGTCAGAGCTTAGGTCTTCAAGGCCTGAAGATACCATGAGACCGCTTGTTTGTTCGTCATGTTTCCCTCTATCATTGGATCGGTTCAGTTCAACTCGCACACCGTGCACCGAGGTGCAGTGGTTCCAGCTTATTATGAATGAATATGAATATGAATATAATGAATATTCTTGGCGACCAGACTGTTTGTTACCTTGAGTCCGTATTGCTTGCTTGGTTCGCATGCAGCCCTGGGGCAAATGCGGTGGAAAGAGATAAGACTTCTTTTCACATGTAAACCTTTCGCCTGGGTAGATATCGCACACTAGGGGAAATAAGCTTGCACTGCGACGGGTGGGTCCTGACCACCACCGCCGTCAATGATGGTGGACAATGAAAACAAAAAGTGAGTAACATTGTCGATTGATTCAGACAGTAGATGCGTCGGACTAAGAATTATGAGGTGAACTGTAGAATGTTGTTTTAAGAGAAGATCCTCCCGGTAGGTAATTGGGCTTTTGGCATCTCTGCTTCTCTGACACATCCGTCGTCTCAAATTTCGTTGTCTATCGCCGTCTCTGACTCTCCCCAGAGACAGCCTCGAAGTTACAGCGTGAGAGTTAGTTTCTGGAATTGTCCCAAACATATGTTGCTAAAGAGCACAATCAGTCACGAGTCACTAGGTTCATTGTACCTTGTCGTATATCAGCCTTCCTCGGAAATAGAGACAATTGACTTTTGCTAATCTTTCGTGTTACAGAAGCGTTGTCAGCTTCGTCTCCACTTAACGTTGTGTCAAAGTTGTTTTTGTGCATGCATACTACCGAGTCTTTCTATGATTTATTTTTCAGGCTACGAACTAGCCAAGATTGAAGGAGTGGTAGGAACACCTGAAAAGCCACTATCCGACTTGGGTCGCCTGAGCTACCGGAGTTATTGGGAAGACGTAATATTCCACTATCTTTCCGAGCATCCGAGCTGCTCTCTAGGGGAGCTTAGGTAGGTAGATGTAAATGTTTCCATTTGATGTAAGTCGTTTTTTGGACTGTTATTTAATTCCAACGATCAAAACTTCTGGTACCCGCCAGTCTTTTATATCATGGAAGGGCGTTATTTGAAGGACTCGGCTACAACCTCCCTACCCACATCGTTACCGGTATTAGTTTTATTGGGACAACAACTTGGAGCGTACGTCCTCGTGAACTAACTCAACTCGAGGCGGGGGAGAACAAATCTCACTCCCAATGCCGATACTGAAGATATATTTAAAAATCCAACTTTTTACAAGACCAGCTTGTAAATTGTTTTCCTCAGCTACCGCGACTGTCCAAGTTACGTCGGTTAACGGGAAAGCATCACTTTGAATTGATGTGGTAAAATCGCATAGTTTAGTAATATTATAATGCACGTAGGGTCTTCACTACTCAACGTTTTGATCAAGAGTATGCTCATGACGTACGCTTAGACATAACTTGCGGACCTGAAAGGAGAATTTGTCAGACCGTTATCCATTAAGAAACCGATTGTCCCCTTCTGTATCGTTCAATGGGTCATGAGCTTGTGGTTATTGTTTCACTATAAGACCTACTCTGTTTGCGGCGGGAACAGGAGCGGTCGAATGCAACCCCTTGATGCTTAATCTGGGCACATGTCCGTTGTGAATTGCCAAGTGCGAAGATCCTTCTCAAAGCGTTTTGGTAATATATAAGCAGCACAGACCAGCCGTGTAATGCTCCCTCAGTAATTCGTTCTGTCATCTACGATGCCTTTTGGTTACCGATTTCGTGTATACAAACGAGTCACTGGCCGTCTAACTTCGGCTTGTGATGGTGGCATAGGTGTGTGCTATGGAGGCGTAGCTTACCCTCACGAGATGTACATGATGCTCTACCCTTGCATTTTGTTGAGGTTAAGTCCGTCAGCATTGTGACTGGGCTTCGGTTATACGCCTGCTGACAGACTGCCATCTCATTTTGTACTTGCTGCTGATATTGAGACTTCGGTTTTTACTATGGGTTGTGTCAGAAAGTGAATAACGCTAATAACAAACAAGTTATGTATAGTGACCAGCAGAGACATTGTGTCACAAGTGGATTGCAAACAAAAAAGGGACTTTTCGAGTTATGCGTTTGAAAAGTTGTAGCGGACGACGCTGAGGTTTGCTGGACGCAGTTGTGTTGAAAGGGTGTACTGACCGAGCGTGTTGAAGTCTGTCTGGTCTGTCTTTTTTCGTTAAATCCAAACGCTATTGAGCCCATAATTTTCCCGCACAGTGAGTCGTGTGTGGGTCTAAAGTGACGCAGGTCAAGGTGCTGTGTGAAGTGACGAGCGTCGGCCGTTTTATTGAGTGTGTCGACTACGTGTGTTGTGCCGACTGTCAGTTGGCCGTGTTCTGTTCTAATGTATTCTGACTGAACCGTGAGAAAACAATGTGAAAACAAAGGCTCTTACCGAGTTCACAGAACCCGCTGTTGGCCAAAGTTCAGATTCATGTGGTATAATTTGTGACGTGTGGAACAAAAACAAGGCGCGAGGGAGACCGTGGACGTGTATGCGCTAATCAGCTTGGGCGACCGCTACACTGACATTTTGTCGCTACCCTGTTGTGCTTTGGATTAGGTAGTTATTTGAAGTTGAAATGGTCCGTTCATCATTTGTTGTTACTGTCTGCTGTGGAATAAACCTGGCTCTGTGCACATTTACACACACTAACACATTTCGAGGTATTCTCGAGGTGTTTAGTGTTTGCTTTTTTCCATACTATTATCCTCTACTTTACACTCCGTTTAGCTCAACGTCTAAAAAATACTGGAATCCGTTAGCATTAGACACCACGACAGAATGCTTTGTAGGGAGGTTTTTTACCTAGTAGTTTTTCACTCAGGATTTACTGTAACCAATCCGAACTCACTCCTCTCCCACAGTTTCATCTAGCACTTTTCCTGCGCCCTTGTTGTAGCTCGTTCACCTGTATTGCAGTAGATGACATCCTTTGGACACTTCGATGTCAACGTGGCGTACAATTATGGCGCTCTGGTCGTCACGCCTACATGAAAGCAGAACACCTAAAAGAGTATCTTCAGCAGCTCTCCGAAAGTAGCCAAAGAACGTTTGCCAAGTTGAATAGTAGCACTCGGCGAAAACCTAATGGAAGCTATGTTGAATTCGATGTCTCCTGTTTAAATTGGGCTCCACCGCCCAAATCATCTTTACCGTCTGGCAAACGTTTTTAAATTGTTTTGTACAAACCCCTTATGTTAATCGTTTCCTGATACTTATCACGTGCATATTTTTACATTTGTTTCTCTGGATATGTTCTTTCTTACTCGAAAACATTTAAAGAAACGTTCTCTGCTACATATGAGGAGCAGTCGCTTAATTCGGCAGTCCTGATTTTTCCTAATTCGTATGTCTTCGGCAGGATGAACTCAGTTTTAAAATGCGTATACAAACAAACGTATACGGTTCTAGGACCTTACTCCAAGGGTCAAACACACCGCAATTTACAAGTGCGTTCCCAGTGTACTCCACTTGGACGTCTGCTGACAGGACTTCGAGTTCTGGTCATGTCTAGTATACGAGCCGGTTTGAAGTGCTCAAACCAGTATGAGTTAGTCCGCCCAACTCTGTTCACTGCTGCACGCTGAATATTCTGATATAACTTTGGACCCGCGGATGCCTAGCCTGACAGCCGCATTGGGACTCAGACAGCAATGCCTCATCTCTGCGTCCTCGGGCCAGAACAAACCCCTGCAACCAAGTGGTTCAGACCATTGAGTCATTGACTCCTAGCAAAGTCCCTCAAGAAAGCCCTAAAGACCGCTTTGTCGCGGTTGGGACTTTTGAGTCCGAGGCTATGGGAAGGGTCCCTGAGCAAAACCGTACATTCACCCACTGCCTTGTGGGTCATACTTTTGAGTCAGAGACCAAGGGCCTCAACCAAACCCCCTTCTTCGGCCTAGACAAATGAGAAGTATGATTCACTCAATCGGAAAATGTTTGGGACCGATTGGGAAGTCATCGTTTCAGAGGGGTTCCGTAAACAATCGGTAACGTTTCGCTTTTGACACAAAAGCTTCGTCAGGCCAAGCGAGTAAGTAAGTAGGTTGATTGGGTTTTAAGGCAGTCAGGGAACCAATCCGTGAGATTCCTTATGACTAGTGACGTGATCAGTGCGGGGGGTTCAGTCTGATGTTCCTGTTTGTTGATTAGTGGGGATGACTAAGATTTACGATAGATTGGTTAGAGGGGATTCGTCTTTATGATGAACTCGTATTTCTTCGTCCTTGCTTCTTCAGTCTAGGACACCTTAATGGAAAATTCCTCTTGGGGTCGCTCACAGATTTCGTTCACCTGTGTTCGTCCAGTGGTTTGGAGATGGGGGTAGGGTTGTTAATTGGATCTAACTCTACTTGGATTTTGTACTTTAAGACCCAGGCGATTTTGCTGATAATTGCACACCGCCTCGTGTCATCTCGGCTGATCTAAGACCGCTCTCCACACGTTTGCAAGTTCTACCCCCTCTATTCTATTCACACTGGGATGCTTGGCGATTTCCACCGCCTCGTCCACCAGTCGCTGTGGTGTGAATCTTAAACCCCGACTCAGGATGTCCACATTTTCTAAATCTATACTACGCCCAGTGTCTAGAGCATGCCCTGCCATTGCTGAATCTTTGACTAACGCCTGGTATTCTTCTGCGTTTCTCGGTGGTTTGTTAATGGAACGCTTATGCTCACCGATTCTGGTGTGCAATTCCCTGGCTGTCTGATCTATATAAACCTTCGTACAGTCGTTACATTTTATTTTGTATACACAGTTCCTTGTCCTATCAACCGTAAGGCCATCCTTCAAATGCACCAACATCGAGCGTAAAGTTTTCCCCTTCTAGAAAGCTACTCTAATGTTAGCAGTATTTAGTACCCTTCTAATGACTTCAGATGTCCCTGTTTTGTATGGAATGACCGCTGTTCCGATCCACTCCTTGTTGGGCCTTGGTGTTGGCACCAATACTCGTCTTAGTTGCCGCTTAATTAGACCCACTGGGTGTCCGCTATCTTGAAGTCCCTTTTTTACCTCAAGTTGTACTGCTCTTCGGTCGACCTCCTCTGTACACACTGCTCTCACTCTTCTGAACATCGTTGAGGCTATGCTAGCATATACTACTTTTGGATGTGCAGAGGAGTAGTTTAAAACCGCACCGCTATCTGTTGATTTCCGGTATACAGTGGTTTTTAATTTCCCACCACTGTTGTGTGTCATGTAGTCAAGGAAAGCTAGTGTGGATTCTAGCTCTATGCGAAACTTAAAATGAGGGTCCAATATGTTCAGATGTTGAAAGAATTCGTTCACCTTATCCCGCTTTATCACAACGTTCACTGACTCCTCCCGACACGTCCGTCGCCCGAGTCTTGATTTATTTAGCTCAGTTAGCTAACATTTGCTCCGCATCTAAGCTTCCGCGTAGCAGAATAACTTACAAGGAATTTGTTCCACACTGCGGCTCTCAATGTGCTTACTCTGCCTTTATCACTTAGATGCTTCAGGCCCTATAGTTCTCATTCAGATGTAGTCTGAAAGCATTTTTTTTTCACCAATTTTCCTGTGACTTTCATTACTTAGACTTGGTATGGCCCCCATCCTAGTGACATTAAACTATAGGATTGTATCGATTGTAGTCGTTTGCGCAGCTCTATACTTTGTTCCGGTTAGATCCTGTTTTTTACGCCAGTCCACATAGGAACAGAGCGAATTTCCCTTTGCCGAGTTCGATCAAGCCCAGAGCTGTAGGTTTCTACCACTGAATTAGGCATGGAAAACAGTACTCTTCTCAGCAGGCGGCAACACGGCCCAGCCAGCTAAGCTTACAGCGCCCTTTGCATTGCTTGAGACTGCTCCACCAAAACCAGTCTCCTGATCACTCCATTCTCAATCATTTGGTAAGTAGCCAATTGGCAAGCTGGCGAAAGGATCAAGAACCATCTGATCAGCCACCAAGACTGAATTTCACCCTCAAACAAGTTGTCATCTGTCTGGCACTTTTATGACACTGACAAACTTTTCCATATCGCTACGAAACGACAGGTCAAGCTACCGGATATGACGACTGTTACGTTATGTTACTACAAAAGGTCTGCACAAAAAATATCATTACGATACTTTTGCTATCCAGGATTCCGATCAATCAATCCGTTTGAACGCTTTGTGTTTAAGTCAAGTCGTACTCCAATGGAATTTATTTTATGAATTTGTCACAATCAGCCATAAATGGGATTCTCACAATTAGGACCGAATCAGGAAGGGTGTGACCGATTGCCAGGAGTTTGTCGAAAATCACCGTCGCCAGTATGATTTCATTTCAGGGTTCAATGATCTACGGAAGAACGAACAGTCAAGCTTTTATTTTCTCAGAAATTAAAAACGGTCTTTACACTAGGCTTTCGTTCGCTCTATAACTGAGAGTTCACCTGTCCCATCACGGAATCATTCAGCTCACACCCAATTTGTCTGTTGTCCCTTTGCAGGCCTGGAGAAGTAGGCTATACTCACACATGGGTCGCGCAGTAACCGAGCCTCATAACGATACAAGGTGACTTGGAGACAAGCATTTCCCGCTTGTGAAGTTAAACTCTTATCTGCAAATTATTATGGTGTCGACGTAATACCAAAGAGAACTCTCAACTGTAAGTGCTGCGCGAAGGCCTGGTCCAAGCCTAACTGATGTACTCTAGAAAAGGCGAAGACGGTTGCGGGGTCATCTGCAACGTCAATCAACAGCAGAAAGTGGATGGCTCTGTGTTGGATTTTGAGTGTTTCATAAGTGATTCTGGATGTTTCTGGAGACTACTATGCCTTCTCCAGAAGAATTTCGACGTAAGGCAGGCCGTCCAAGAGTATTTGATTTATGAGTTCGGAGCTCCTCAATGCTTGTGCATACGAGTCTATGTACGCACGCGTGTCGAAGCAGAGATAAACGCAAGCGAATCAGTGTTCAAGGCGACCGATTCTCCCCCATTACTAAATTGTCTCGTGACGCCGGTCGTAATTCGAGCCGGGCATCATTGTCGTGGTTAACGATGTCCTTGTATGATCTATGTAATTCATGTAAATGGGCGAAGCTTACGAACACATTCAACATTGTTGTTTCTTCAAACTGGTCCCCCTCTAAGGACGGGTATATACCTCTAATGAATACTTGGATAAGCAAGCCACTGATTCGGACCTCGGTTGACCATAAAAATGGTGTCTTGGCTAGATAAATCACCCAATTTGTAAACGAGGTTTTAGTTCTGGAACTAGTGTGCAGATTTTCACGTCGGATCGTGGCCATCCATGGAATTTGAACTCGGGTCTGTGAGATGGTGAATCACGGACCCATCCATTTAACTCCAAGTTTGACTAGTAAATAGTTAACCACTTTACTGGGATAGAGGCATGCATTTCCATAAGCACTATCCAGATATACACAGTCTTAGCACTAATGCTAATTCTTTCTCGCGATTTGTAACGTGTCACTGTGACGAGAACAAATTAATGATCTATCTTGCCTAAGCCTAACGGTTTAAGCAGTCAGGAATCCTACGACACACGTAACGTCATTTGATTGCTTTAATGTAGGCATATTTTGTGACCTACACAACGAGCTTTGAATAAGGCTTTACTCCCATTTCCATATTTCACAACCGAACTGCATTCAGTGAACTCTTCCTAAAGTGAAAAAAGTTAGAAGTGAAAAAGTTCATGCTCGAAGGGACAAATGTTGAGCTTCCAGTAGAGTTACTTTGTGCGATACGTCTTATGCCTCAAAATGACTTTCAAGAACAGGAGTGTTGGCGCAGCTATCTGAAGTAGACCGCACATGGTTTTGGCGTTTGATAAATCCTTCTAAGAAAGGATAAATTATGGCAAACGATCGTAATTATGGTGTGGTTTCGTGGTACTAGTACTAATGAAAATATCGAGTTTACTTGCAAGAAACTGACTTATGTCACTGAACATCCGTGATGTTGATGTTCATTCCCTTGGTCTTGGAACGGCACCGAATTAACACTGACTCTTGAGTGGGCAAATGACCTTAGAATTCAGTGCCAACCCTGATGTTGCTATCCTTGATGATGATGATGATGATGATGAAATGAAGACCTGGCGCGTGTATGCCAGATGAACTTACCGGATTACGATCGAGTACGCAGGTAGTCACAGAAACTGTTTAAACCGCGGTCGGAAGGGAACCAGTTCTTTCTAAAACGAACTGGAATTTTCCGTCCGCTACATCCTCTATTTCCAATCCCACCGAAGGGAGGCCACTTCCTTGAAGATTTCATGAAAGCTTTCTACGTCAGCCGATCCGCCTGAGGTGAGTAACTCCTAACCAGAAGCCTAGCTAACCCCTTATTCATAGTGATCTGTTTTGGTGAAATCAGTGTGTCAGTGTACATTTGGCTTAGTGCGTTTTGAGAAGTGATGACTACTGACTGATTAAGAGAGTTGCTTGGTTCAAGCTGTGGTGTAATTCTAGGCAGCGCAACCTACCTTGTTCTCGCAACAGAAAATGGACTTACTTCCTTTGAAAGAACCGTCAACCAGAGTCAATGCATTCTCCGTTGCCAGGAGCCTGTTGGTGACTGTGTGGTTTGAGGAGATCAACTTATTCAGCTTTACAAGAATCTCGTAGTCAGGCACGGACAGATGTTCAGAGTCTAAGCCCAGATGCCGAGCGATCAGTGATCGGAAGTTCAGTAGCTGTATAATGGGGAGTTAGAAAATTATGCAGCTGAGTCATACACAGCTTCGTATTTGAATTACATCACGACAGCCAGTTTGAAATAAGCACAATGAGACCGGTTTGTTTAAAATACGAATCAGGAGTGCCCGAATAGTGTTTTGTATGTGAGTCCATTATGATCGGTACTTTCTAACTTGTAACTCCCACAAATCCCAGCGTAAGCCTGGGCGTGGGTTTCACCGGCCTGGCTGTCTACTGCCATGGGAGACCATGGCAGTAATTAGGTGTGCACTTCTGGGTGCACCGTAGTATTGGCTTGTTAGGCTGCAGAATTTTAGTGGCACCAAGTGGCTTCGCGGCTCGTTAGCCCACAAACTGACCCTCGTTAAAACGAGGGCATTAGGGAATTACAAAGCTGTTCAGCAGTGGAGTTTTCCTGGTTCTGTTAGACTGATTTCGGAGAACAACTTTAACACTAATCTTTCCGGTTTCTCACCTGAAATAAAAATTTACCTTATATAGCTAAAAATTATTGTGGATTATTGTGCCTGTCTCTACATTACCAACTATTTCCAGCTACCATTACAAGGTCGAATTCCAAAAGGCACTTTCCAAAATTCCCTCCCGGGAAACTTCTCATTGGTGGGAACAGCACGGCGAGTGTTGCGGAAATTGTTGATGCAACTCATTCATTAATGCAGGACAACAAGAACACTTTCAGCGGCTGACCGAAGCTCAAAAGTATGCCGGGATTGGTGACCCAAACAAGACAGGTGTCTCAGTCCTTTTTGTTTTGCCTTTTTGTGTTTTCCCCAAAGACAGCGCTGAGGTATTTGGATTTTGGATGGATTGTTCATTGTTTTGTTCGCCTGGATATATTCCGGAGTTTGTTATGGCTGGCACTCATTTAGGTACGAGGATCCACTTGGAGGCAGTTTGTTAACATGCTTAGATGAGAGATTTCTACCTCTAGAAAAGGAAGAACTGGCATTTATTAAACCACCACCAATTCACAATAGCTGTTAAACACCTTCCCTAAAGGAAGAACGAAAACTATTAAGTTAATGCGGATGGCTAACTATGTACCCACAAAGCAAGTTTACCGTTGTATTTGGTATGCAGTTTGTGAACTGGTATCTTGAATTGCGTGCAATCTACGTTAATAAACTTTGCTATAGAGGAGAATGTTGGTAAATCAGGTAGCACAGATGGTCGTTGGTTTGTTCGCAAGCATGAGGTTAGGTTCTGAGCCCACCCAGTCTTGCAGGAGCACTCTGAAATTTTCAGGTGCGAATCGCATGCCGAACCGTGAGGCGGAATTATTTAGATTATCTAATATTGTTTGTATTACCACTGGGTCAGACCCAAGAAGAATTATATCGTCTGAGTACTCGATATATGTGAGCGGGCTCCAAGAGGGCACTTCGACCCCACAGGCATTAGAGGTTGGTAGTGAGTCTTCCGTGATCGCATCAATGACGAAGTTGAAGAGGAAAGGTGAAAGAGTACAGCCCTGTCTGACACCACTTGATGTGGTGAACTCAGACGAGAGCTTCCTGCAGACCTTCACATGGCAGCGGGAGTTGGCGTTTGGTGCCTTAAGGGAGATCAAGAATTTAAGGGGAGCACCTTTGCTCCGCGGGCACTACAATAGTTCCTGATGGTCCACAGAGTCAAAAGCAGCTTTCAGATCAAGAAACAAACCTATCGTTGGTTAGTGAAAGCTGTGTCGCTATTCCAGAATTTGTCGGAGGGTGAAGATATGATCGATGCAACCTCCTGGAGAACGGAAACAAGCTTGGTTCTCACGGATTTGTCTCCCTCTGTATTCAGTCAACCTTCGAAGGATAAGACCAGAGAGCACCTTCGATGCCACTGCTCACAGGCTGATGCCACGGTGGTTTTCGCACACCCTGTCCGCATACTCTTTTTGAAGATAGGTATACCTGTCGACATGCCCATTCTGCAGGCAACTCTTCGTTCCA
This sequence comes from Opisthorchis viverrini, assembly GCF_000715545.1. NCBI lineage: Eukaryota > Metazoa > Platyhelminthes > Trematoda > Opisthorchiida > Opisthorchiidae > Opisthorchis > Opisthorchis viverrini. The sequence goes on from NW_008751707.1 coordinate 780,612, forward strand.
TATCACACCAATAGTTTTGTTAGTTTGGTCATCAGGGATTCTCCGTCTTCTTCGAAGAGGGCTGGATACAGTCCGTCCGGTCCTGATGCCTCACGTTTTACCGCGGATATTTCGTACTTTATTTCTTCATCCGACGGGTGATCAATGTCTAAATTCCATTCGCCTGTATGCACTATCTCTACAGGCCGTGTTGCAGGGACCAGCTGAACTGTTCTTCGAAGTGTTCGGTCTATCTTTGCCGTCAAATTTCTTTGCGAGTGAATTAATGAGCCATCTTTTCCCATTATCGTTTCGCTGACCGTTGCTTTCCTAGGGCCAGTCGATCGTATCAGCTGATATACGGCACGGCCGTTTCCCGCAGCAAAATCCTTCTTCAACTCCCGGGCTTTCGATGTCCGCCAGATCTCTCGGTCTTTTCTTAGGCTCCTCACTGTTTGATGTTTAGGGGGTTTGCATGCGCGGATCGATTTCCTGGCATCGATAATGGATAGCGATCTCGACGGTATCCAGTGATCTTGTGGTCGAATCGGAGAAGTCTGACAGACAGCACTGAACTCCGTTAGCATAGCTCTTTTCACATTTTGCCACGCTTCATCCACATGTTCACTGCCACCACAGTACTGTCTTACTGTGGAGAGTTGTTGGGCTAGCTCAAATTGGTACTGTTGAGCTATGGTCGTTCTTCGAAAATACTGGACTACCTGCTTCTTGCTGACTAGCGAGAGGAGACCACCGGGACTGATACAGCTGCTCAGGTAAACAAATTTGCCTACTACCTCAATCGGTTCATCCGCAAGCATGAGGCTAGCGTTCGAGCCCACCCAGTCTTGCAGTATCACTTTACACTTTGCAGGTGTGAAGCGCATGTCGAACCTCGAGGCAGAATTATTCAGATTATTTAATATTGTTTGCAATACCACAGGACCAGATCCAAGAAGAGCTATGTCGTCTGCGTACTGGATATCTGTAAGCGGAGGCCCAGGGAGCACTTCGACCCCACAGGCATTAGAGGTTGGTAGTGAGTCTTCCGTGATCGCATCAATGACGAAGTTGAAGAGGAAAGGTGAAAGAGTACAGCCCTGTCTGACACCACTTGATGTGGTGAACTCAGACGAGAGCTTCCTGCAGACCTTCACATGGCAGCGGGAGTTGGCGTTTGGTGCCTTAAGGGAGATCAAGAATTTAAGGGGAGCACCTTTGCTCCGCGGGCACTACAATAGTTCCTGATGGTCCACAGAGTCAAAAGCAGCTTTCAGATCAAGAAACAAACCTATCGTTGGTTAGTGAAAGCTGTGTCGCTATTCCAGAATTTGTCGGAGGGTGAAGATATGATCGATGCAACCTCCTGGAGAACGGAAACAAGCTTGGTTCTCACGGATTTGTCTCCCTCTGTATTCAGTCAACCTTCGAAGGATAAGACCAGAGAGCACCTTCGATGCCACTGCTCACAGGCTGATGCCACGGTGGTTTTCGCACACCCTGTCCGCATACTCTTTTTGAAGATAGGTATACCTGTCGACATGCCCATTCTGCAGGCAACTCTTCGTTCCATATCACACCAATAGTTTTGTTAGTTTGGTCATCAGGGATTCTCCGTCTTCTTCGAAGAGGGCTGGATACAGTCCGTCCGGTCCTGATGCCTCACGTTTTACCGCGGATATTTCGTACTTTATTTCTTCATCCGACGGGTGATCAATGTCTAAATTCCATTCGCCTGTATGCACTATCTCTACAGGCCGTGTTGCAGGGACCAGCTGAACTGTTCTTCGAAGTGTTCGGTCTATCTTTGCCGTCAAATTTCTTTGCGAGTGAATTAATGAGCCATCTTTTCCCATTATCGTTTCGCTGACCGTTGCTTTCCTAGGGCCAGTCGATCGTATCAGCTGATATACGGCACGGCCGTTTCCCGCAGCAAAATCCTTCTTCAACTCCCGGGCTTTCGATGTCCGCCAGATCTCTCGGTCTTTTCTTAGGCTCCTCACTGTTTGATGTTTAGGGGGTTTGCATGCGCGGATCGATTTCCTGGCATCGATAATGGATAGCGATCTCGACGGTATCCAGTGATCTTGTGGTCGAATCGGAGAAGTCTGACAGACAGCACTGAACTCCGTTAGCATAGCTCTTTTCACATTTTGCCACGCTTCATCCACATGTTCACTGCCACCACAGTACTGTCTTACTGTGGAGAGTTGTTGGGCTAGCTCAAATTGGTACTGTTGAGCTATGGTCGTTCTTCGAAAATACTGGACTACCTGCTTCTTGCTGACTAGCGAGAGCCTGAAGGGAAGCGAACCGTAAGGTGTACAGGCAGCAGGACGTGATCGGAATCATGCGGTGTGCCCCAGAATGAACGGTATTCTTGAATTGTGGCTTTCCACCAGTGGCTGATGGCTACGTGGTCCAACTGGGCCCACGGTTGATTTGCAGTTAATTGCCGCCAGGTTACGCGATGCGAACGTTTATGTTGAAAGCTCATACTTGCCAGGAACAGTTCATATCTCTCCGACGAGCATCAGCTCCGAATCGACTGCCCAAATGTGATTCCAAGGAGCTAAGACAGCCTACTTGATCATTCATATCGCCTGCAAGGATCATAGTGTCAGTGCTTTTTGCCTGATGGATGAGCCCCGATAGCTCTCGATAGAAAATATCCTTCTCTGCCTCAGAATTGCAGTTCGTTAGGGCATAGACCGACACTACAAACAGGCATCGCTTATGTCGAGAGGCATTGAGCTTGGTTGAACTGGATAACCGGGCGGTGCAAGGACGACTGTTCACTGAGATCTAATCCAGCAAAGTACGTTCAGTTCTGAGGCTGAGTGAAACTCCCACACCATATATTCCACCAGTCATCGTTTCTGGGTCACCGGACACACGGATGAAGAAATGTGAATGAGCTGAGTTATTCCGTGGCGCTCTGAGATGCACAACCACGCTTGGGTCTTGTATGCGTGTTTCGGGGACGCAGCATACATCAATTTTAAAGGAGTACTAGGTCTCAGAAAGCATTGCCTGCCTGCCAATTTGACATAGTGTACGGGCGTTAAGGGCTCCTATATATAAAGTATCTAGTGAATTTGGAAGTGTGTTATTTTGTTTACCTTTAATAGGCAGAGAAGAGCGTAAGTCTCTTCGGTCAGATAACAGCCCAGCGACGTTTGCTCGTGTGGTGGGAAGAGACTGGGGGAGGGGGACATCGGTGGACACCGAACTGCGCGAGCAAATGATAATTCCCGATTGTCCAGGTCGAGGAAGGGAGTTTGTTCAAGGTACCTCACCCTGAGCCTTTGACTCAAAAGTCTGACCCATGAGGTAGAGGACAGTAGGCTTTTCTTTGGGGACCCTGCCCGGAGGCGATGACTCAATTTTCTGACCTGCTCGGCTGCAGAGGGTTGGCCTACCCCGAGAGCTCAGGGAAAAGGGCATTGCTGTCTCATTTCTGATGCGGCCGCGCACAGCAGGTGCCTTTTGAGCAGCACTGGACACTTTGGTTTTAAATGTATTTCGACCGTATTGGGTAATGCGCCGGCGGTCACGGTCAACAGTTGAGCGATCAGTGTGTGCGGTTTTTAGGGCCCACTTTTATTAACCCATTTTTCCTTTGGGGAAGCAGCATCGCTGCTTCCATAAATACGGACATGTTGGTCACCTGGGGGATACACTTTACTGCCTTTACACTCCTGTCACAGAGGACAGCACTACTTTACCCCCAGACCGCCTCGTAGCACGATTATTCGTAGTACGGGGTCTCGCTGCTCTTGGTCTGACTGCTTTCCTTTGACCTTCCTGGCATGGTTACACCTTGTGGAACGACGTTCCAGCCAGTGTAGCCCGCAGGATCATTGCAGCTCTCAAGCTGGACCACTACGTCAAGGTGGCAGCTTTCGGTCGGGTTCGTTTGTGGTAGTTCGCTGCAAGTTAATGTGCTGCACTAGGCCGGTTCATGTTTCATCTGGTACGATATTCAAGGTATTTCAATGCAATATCTTAACGTAACAACGCGCTACCTGATGAGCTCTGGGGGAGAAAACCGATCGCGAGCTACTGGAGAGATTTTAGTAACCCTATGAGTAGCGTGTTACGTTGAGACAATGTATTATGGTTTCTAGAATATCGTATCAACATGGGACAACATGATGCATCACATGCAGCCGAAGCGAACTATCATAATGAGAGATTCAGGTGAATTCAGTTGAGTCTGTTGTCGAAACCAAATTCTTGTGAAAATCGGCGTATTCTTCCAAACTTTATTACGGCTGTACTTTGTTGGGTACTCGACTGGATTCGTTCATCAACATAATATGGTGCAGGATGAACATATCTCACCCCAGGATGTTCCATTTCACCTGACAGCTTGGTTCACATCAACTTCACGACCAAGAATGGAAATTTAGGCTCCGAAACTTCTGAGGTTCAAATAACTGTATTGATAGTATTTTCACTAAGTTTTAACAAGGTCTTCTGATTTCTAGACGTCTATCATTTTGAGCCATGCAAATATCATTAGTCATAACATGCGAGATAAGAAGTACGGTACTTTGTAACCAGAAACCAGTTTCCTAGAGGTATTTGTTATCCTTTTTAAGTTCTATTTGCAGAGCATAACTAACCATTTTATAGCATTTTCTTCACTATCATCCTGCTATGGGCTGTTACAGTAATTCGGTTTTTATGTGAACTGAATCGTAAAGTTCAGTCCAAAGATGGTGTAATGTAACGTAAAAGGCTGACCTGTTCTGTTGAATTGCGGTTGATTTCTAGTGCCTCTTTTGTGTTGACCAACTCCCTTTCGGCTTCGGTGAGTCGATCTTGAAGCCTCTTCACTTCTGTGTTGTAACGTTTCTTCCATTGGTCTAGCTCTGTTCGCAGTTTAAGAGCTTCTTGTTTCTGTTCTTCGAAATTTCGATTGGTCTCATTCATGCGGATTTGGGTTACCTTGAGGACTTTTCCTTGTTCGGTTTGTCTGAGCTAATAAGATTGGACAACAGTTTGCAAGTTCACAAAGTTAAGACAACACTAGTATGAAAATTGAGACATTCTGTTTGCTTTTCCTGGCTGATTCTGGCTGAAAATCGTATCATGGGCATACGTCAAACAAAATTTTCCTCTAGTAAGAAGAATCATTGAGTGCTGGTCACTTGAGGTGGTTCATTTTACTGCTGTACGTTGTAGTACTATACATTTGTACAATTAATTGTACTACTATACACTGGTTGTAGGCTGCACTGTAGTTGAGTGTAATTTCGAAATTGTGCATAATAGCCAACCTTACTTTCTTCAGTCCCGCCAGTTATACCTATGTTTCTTCATAATCGATTCCTCAAAATACTTCTTGTTGTTACAGCGGCTAACGTGGGCTCATAAGATTCTCTGAATTTTGGCTGCATCAAAACTGAACTCACAGGTGACTTGATATCGGAAGTTTTTTTAATGCGTCCTTTTTGTAGAAACAACGTGGTAAAGCACCGAGTGTAAAACAGCACATTATGAAGAAGCATCACAGAGACAGGGATAATATCTGGTTTGTTAAAAGGACGGTTGAGTTGTACATATTATTACTCAAAAATAGGGACAAAACAGGCGTGTCGACGAAACTTTTCGGCCAAAACCTTTATTGGTAGGTCTGCGCAAGATATTTAATGAACTCTGCCTCATTTTTTCGGGTTATCTCACATGTACGTGATCACCATTGTTCCCCAGATTATTCCTCAGTACATGGTTGCTTTGTCGGAATTCCTCATGAGCCGTGTGAGAACAAACGGATAGCTAAAAAGACCCTAAGTACACTCATTTGCGGATTACGCTGGCGTTCGATGAATCTATGGGTAGTAGACTGTCGGGCAGACTTCAGCAAACTTTTAAGTACCGCGTCCGGCCAGCTAAAATTTCCAATGACGTTCCCCAGCGAAAGGTCATTGGGTCAACCAATATGCCGCATGACGCCGATTTATCTACTGCCCATTGGAAAGCAACGTAGAGCCTGGCCTTAGAATATTAAGTTGTAAAGAAGGAAAACGTAACCCTAACTGTGATCACAGGCAAGATTGTTGAGAGGAGTATATTCGAATTTCAGAAGTGACATATGACAAAACTAAAGCATGTGTATTTGTAGGCTTTTTGTCTCCCATTTCTTTCTAACTTTAAAACTTCCATCCACCCACTGAATAAGCTTGGCCTGAAGCGTTAAACCATCATTTCCCTTGTGGTATCAAAGCTATTCCGGTGCTTGGTAACCTGTTTCCTGTATCAGAACTAGATTTCTGTTTTCCGAGTAAAATGGAAAATTTCATGTGACTGGGTCACGTTACATGACATAGAGGGTGGTTTCTTATTCCCGAGGCAGAATGTATTAGGGATAAAACATACCCACATTAAAATGAATTTCTGTAATGACAGTTGAATCGTACCCAACTACCTACCACACCTTAATTATGACTCTTCCCATTGCATTGGAACAATAAAGTTGACTACGGCAAACACAGTCCCTTCGTAAAAATACGTATCTTAACTTGTTATGCGTGCTCAGAAAGCCCGTCAGTTTTTCAGCCCACCGAAGTGCGGTAGTTCCAGTTGTTACAGGTTCCTTCACCGCGGATAAGGAGAATAAGGAAATGAGGGCCGCGCATTGGAGGAAATGGCGTTCTATATCGTCCTCTCCGATTAACTGAGGTTGATTGTTACATGGTTTTTGCCTACCATCAGTTTGTTAATTAATGAACCTTGTGTGGAATTAGGTTTTCGTCACTTTTATTGAACATATTTTTGGGTGAGAGCCCGTGATCTGAGTTGCTTAGATTCGCACTCCAAGCGTTCTTCGGGCTAAGATAGAACAAAATGAGTGTGTTTTGCTTCATAACAAGTAAACACATTCCATTTCTCAATATTCTCAAGCAAAATCCAATTCCGGAAAATTACTGGAAAATATTTGCCTCTAGTGATATGAATCAGGATATTTAAACAACGGGTTTGACAACCTCTAAAAAAGCTTGAACTAGTGGGGCAGAATTCGGTGCATCGTTGGTGAGCAAACCAAAAAATATACCCTATCCATTAACCTTTCAAAACCATGGGCGAAGTCATGCCTACGTTTCAAAAACCACCACGTATCGTGACTGAGGAGGCTTTTGGAGACAGTCAGCTATGCCATTACCAAAACCTGACGCAAGTTTCATGCAAACTTAATCATTATTCTTCTGTAATGACGGCTGATTTCTTTCAGTTGTGTATTAGGCCGACCATAAGTAATGCTAGAAGCGTTCGTTAATTTCAGTCTTCATTGTATAGTCCTCTTGTTCGAATATGGCATGTTAACCACTGGTAATTCCGAAAAACATCCACTCTAAACTCTACGGACCCCAGTTATTTCAGTCCCATTTTCGCCATTTAAGGGTTAAGGAACTCCACTACTTTGGGTTAGGACGAGATAAGAAAACACCCTCAGCTAATCAGTAAGTGGCCTCACAATCAGTTCATCAGTTATGTTCGTTTAAACGGTTTTTCTTGTCCTCATCTCTCCGATAGCCTCAAGCAGACTTAGGTGACTCATGAGAATGAACACCCCAATAGGCTGGCACTCGACACGCAAACGATTTGACATTTTAAAACACGTATCTGGATATTCATAAAGTGACGAGTTTCCGCCATCCTTGGGTTCTGCTTGAGCCTGGATTAGAATGCATAAAATACTTCCGTTTGCATTGGACTCCGATTTTGAAGGGAGACTCAAATGAATCTAGCTAAATCTCTCTTTTATGGTTATCTTTTTCTGGTGCAGCACATTCAGTCGAAGGATATCTTTACCTAGATATTTGACTCTTTACTTCCGCCTCATATCTAATTCTCTCTTGTAGCAGCACTCGGACTTTGTTGTTAGCTTCATAAGTGCTTGAATGGTCTTATTTTCGCATTCGTGTGCAGGGCAGTCTGAAAACCAAAAAGTCACGAGAAAAACAATCATCTAGATGATTGTGCTCGAGGGACCAGGACAGTCTGATACTGAAATAAAAAATTCCCGAAATGTACTCCGCAGGAAGACGAAAAGTAATTATCTTTATGTGTCTTAATTTACGACTGAACTGTGAATATACGGTCTAGTTTAACCACGTTTAGTTTAAATGCTGAATCACACAAGATTTTCGACTGTTTTCATGGGGACTTTGTGCCGTTATGATAGTACGGCAAGCAGACTCAGCACTCTAGATCACACATCCCATTGCTGAAGGCTGTCTTCTCACTATACGAAACTTTATCGCAGCATATAGTCAAGCACCAGAGAAAAACGAAAAATAATTAATACTTTGGGTCACGGAAGATCCCCCCACAAATATGCAGCAGTGAGAGGTTTCTGTTTTACACAAAATAAGGACTCATTTAGAGCTTATATGAATATATATACCTGTTCTCTAAGTGTGTCGGCACTGACGATGCTGTATTCTAAAACAGGGATACCTTCAAGGTTCACATAAGAGTATAAGGTCTCTTCAAACACTTTTTCAATCTGGCGTCGGCAAAATCCTTCAAAGAAACAGCGGATGCATGAGACAGTCCTAGGCCTTTTATCTGCCAGGTAAGTGCGTGCCCGATTTGCCTACTGAAACATGTTTGTCCATCGATATAGTCGGAAGCATTTATAAGTACTCTCCGCCCGACAAAATCAACGGGTTTGGATGGAATATTGGCGACTATTCTACCTAGGATTGCTTTACTACTGTCAGAAATCTCTAACAAAGGTTTAACGCTGACTAACTTCCAAACGAACGCAAATAGTGCAGCATTTTATATTTCAACATATTTCAACTAAATAAGAGTAGACGGATCACAACGTTTCCAGTCACACTTAAAGTGGGCACATAATCAGATGAATTAATAGCTAGTGTGGTTTTCTGAGTCACTGAAAATGGGGTTCAGACAAATTCATTTATGAAAAGTTAAGCTGCTGGACGTTGACAGTCACTTCTATCGGCGCCATCACTCACCGCCTATCGATGGAATTTGGCGAAGTAAAAAACGGCAGGCTTCTATAAAAGCTGCGGTCCTTATATGTAGTCAAGTAAACAATAAAGTGATTCACTAACGGACTCAACTGCGAAACCTTCATAGTATAAGTTGATAGAGCATGCCAAATTCATGCGCTTTAAAACCGTATTCTCTGTTCCATGCACATCTCAAAAGATCAAAAGGACTTCGATAGGCTTCCAGGCATTCTACAAGGTGCAGCCAACCCTCAGATGCAACATAACGGGTTTGTTCTATATTCCAGGCAAACGGTTGTATGACGCTCAACGACACCCGCTCCGCTTTATTTAAGAGAGACCCCCTTAGACCTGTAGTTTTCCCGTACGTGGGGATAACGAATCCCTTTGCACTGGAGTGAGCAGATTGCTTACTCTGGTATTTCTTGTAGCATACGGGATTTCTTCTTTCCATAGCGATAAAGAAGATCCATATGCTCAAATGTGCTATTTTTGTTCATTGTAAGATTACAAGGCAACAGTGAATACTAAATACGATAAAAAAACAATAGAAATATGGGCTTGTGGGATCGATGGTTGATTCCGTGGGCAGTGTGCATGTCAAATTTAGCTCAGAAGCAAATATCATAATGTGTCTTGCGGACGGTATTGCAACTCTTATATAATTCCCTCGACATGCTGCTCCACCGACTAGTAGTGTATACCCTAATGCATAGTAGCCTGAGATAATCGTTTGATTGGGATAAGATTATTGTAAAAGCCGTATTTAGAAGGTGACCGCAGAAGCTAGGATCTCCCTGAAGCAGTGTGAAGCATCAACCTATAAATGATTGTCTCACGTTCTGTTCAGTCAGGGCATGCCTTCTTTTGTTCTATAGTCGGCTCTCCACAGATGAACAGACGCGATGTTCGTTTATTTAGTAACGCTCAGTCCGGTCAGCTCACCCCGCGGCCTTACCAGAAATTGAACTTTCTCATCAAGCAACGTGTTCTTCTGTGAATTCGGCTTCTACAGTTTCAGTTTCTACAGTTTCAACCACTATTTTGGTTGATATTGAAAGCGGAATGTTTCAGCTTGGACGATTAAAGGAACCCTGTAAAAAACAGATGGCCATATGGAATTTCGCACACCAGACGAGCAAATCTGTCCATAAACTAGGGACGCCAACAAGAAGTCACCTAACCAATTTTTGGGCACTGAGGTTTCAAAAGGAGTGTAATTTTAACATTCAAATTATCTATAGAACAAAACGATTACCTTAAAAACATCATAAACGAGAGATCCAGCCAATGCTCAAGCGAGTCTCCCGTCAAAATCAAACTGGCGTGCAAATAAGTGTATTACCTTTTCTTGACTTGATTCCAACAGACGAGCTTTAAGTAGCACAATCTCCTCTCGTAGTTTGTCGGCATCATCTCTTGTCTGTTTCAGTTGTTTAACCAAACGGTTTCTCTCTTTCTCAGAGGCTGCCAAAGTCATTGGGGTCTGACTAGCAGGAGCGATATTCTGGAAACGATGTTCCTGTGCCTCAGCTAATCGACGCTTCATGATTGAAACTTGAAGCTCCAAAGACTCCACAAGCTCTTTGGACTCCCGCAGTTCTCGCTGAAGCTTTGTAATATGAATCCGTTGTTTGGCCAGCTTCTCTGTATTTCCTTGCTGTAGTTGCGTTATTCGAGCTGGAAAGGGATACAACGCATTTGAAAACCAAGAGGGATACTTCTTCCCACAAATGCGTGGAAGCGACCACAAGTTACCACAACATAACTTGTAATGGGGAGTCGTGTTTTTAAAGCTGCAAGGTGTTCTTCGAAAAAAATGAAGAACCCAAAGAAAAGAATTGTGCTTGTGACAAACATGGATTATTTATTCTTTCAGAGAAAATCGCGGAATTCACTAAATATATACATGGCTTCGAAAGTAACATTCAGCCGCTCTGTTTTCCACTGGCCCAGCTACACATACTGGCTGATCGTTGTTACGCACCACATGATGCCGCCTCACTCAGTATATAAATGAAAAAGCCAGTCATCTCCCTGATTAATCCTCTCTCCACATATCCCACTTGGTGTCTGGAAAACATGAAAAAGCTGTACCTATCCTTGCGTGGGATTTAGGAAGTTTCAAATCGGGATTAAAATCCTAGAAAATGTAGCGCCTTGAAATTAACATATGATGGATATGAGGTTTGTTGTGACTCTTGTATAAGGAAAGCCCGAGAGAACTCTTGACTGGAGATCACACTGACTCAAATGGGTTTATTATCGAATTTACGCGAACCATAGGCTACGCGGAGTAAAGTTTGTTCAGTGAGAAGGACACTAGCAGTTAGCCTAATTCTCTCGTACTGCTCCCTGAATTAAGCATTCGCTATGTTTCGCGTGTCACCTTTAGTTCATCGTGACTAACTAACACGGAGCATCCGTGTGGTTTTCGCCGTGCTGGAATCCTATTCTTCAGCACATGGGGACGGACCGATTACAACCAGGGATTGTTGGAGGAAACCATACAATGTAATTAGATACTTGACCAAAAGATCAGTGGTAAAAGATGGATTTGTTCGGTTTGATGATGGTATTAATCGGTGTATTTAAAATGATCAAATGTAACGCCAATGCACACGTTGTCTCCGTTTTATGAAGCATTTGGAAAGTCTATGGAGAACTGGTAAAATCGGAAGGGGTTCTGAAGTGAATGCTGGATGAAGCACACGAAAAACTTCGGACAAATTTGACAGGATATGGTCATTTAAAGCATGCTTTCAGTCAGGAGTTAGAAACGGAAAGCTCCAACTGGTACTGTAAGTTTTTAGAGGAAACGGATATCATTCGGTAGGTCTAAATCTTCCATCCAATTAGTTTTGAAGAAGCGTGTTAGAGGTTCGAGGAATCTCAGGTAAAACAATGGACCAGATAGTGCCTGACGAAGGAGCAAACATCACATATCATCATTGCCCTTTTGCTACCTGGCTGCCATGCCACCTAAACAGACCATGTGAGCTAAGGTACTGGCAGTCTTGACAGGAGCAGTGGAGATGCTGAGGTTCAGTAGGTTCAATCCTTAGTCACTGGACAATCTCGAACTCGTTTATGGCTTTAAATTGGAAAGAGGGAATAGGGTGCATGGGGGCTAAAACTGGTGCTGCCTTATCACAAGCATTATGGCTCAATCAAACAAACTGCAAATAAACTGACAGCACGAATTCCACTTACATCGATCGGCCGCTTTTTATTGCAATGTTTCCGGTCAAGCGCAAGGGGGGGGGTCACGGAGACCCCATCCTGTGAGGCGGACAGCAACAACAACACCCAAACCCTTCGTAATATCCTTCATACCCTTCCACCAAGTTACACGCAGTCCACCCTGCGGTTTGCGCCATTCTGAAGGAGGCACGGACAGCAACGCTCCTCTGGGTAGACAGTGTTTTGGAATGTGTAGCACATGGTTGAGGTAGCGCAGCTAATGGCGCTGGATGTTTTCTGTGAGTGCACAAACGCCTCGTTACGAATTATTTGATGGCATTTGACACCAGTAACACTAGTCAGATATAGATCGTCGAAAACTCGAATACGCTTCACATCATCTGTGCGCAGAGGCGCGTTTTGCTTGCTCAGCAATACAGCGCTTACTGTAGCCTAGCGCACATAACCCTTCCTCGGTACCGAGTGAAAATCCTTTTTCGATACCACGAGTGACACAAACTAGCAAACATGTGTTGAGCCTTTGAGGCCAGTGTTCTATCACATACAGAAAAGTTGGTGATTCACATATTCAGCATAAGAGACGGTGTGCGATAATCTACAACATCTGCCACTGACAATGACTTCAACCGGTCAGATAAGTGCTACTTTTAACAAAGAATCCTGGTACTCTACTATTTGCAGTATCGTATAGTTAACTGTTTTTTGAGTTCAGTGTGTACTCTAATGGTATTCATCGAGATTCGAGGTGTCTTCTATCAAATGATTCGTTATGTAATGACATTTTGATGAATATGACCGACCTTCTGTGCGTGTGATTGAATTAGATTTTTCTTCCCTTGAAAATATTACCACCTCAATCACATTACATGGTTGCTTCGAAATTCTCATTTGGAAGAAAGTGGTAAGTGACAGGGAAAAAAGCGCTATACATATCATTGCAGAAAATATTAAGTACGAAACGACGCGGAAATAACGCAGAAAATCGAGGTGGAGTTTCAACATGCATCTCTGTACTCACCGATCAAAGTTTGCCCTACTATATCCGTCTCTGTTTCGGCAATGGGCTCCTCAAATTTCATTGCAAGCGCAAACTTGCACAGCAAATCGTGTAACTGAAAGTGGGGTGAGTAAGAAGCAGACTGTCATGCAGCATATTAATCGGAACAGACCAACAAACAAACGAAAGCGACAGGACAAATGGGCTCTGGTTGGGAACCATTTTCACATCTAGTAAAGCTTCGTTTGAACGAAAATAACAAATTTAGGTTTGTTCTGTTTTGAAATTTTCCTACCATGCTTTAAGCCTTTATTAAATTGGTCTGTTTGGCACTTCCTTTGGAGAATATTGTGGTGCCCCCAAAGAGATCACTAAGAGATTATTCTTTCTTGTAACCTTTTAACCCTTCTAAGGTTAGCACCAGAACGTGTCTAGCACTGAAGGCATATTTTTGGGGAGGAAGGGGTTAAAATTGTTACACGAATTCGATGGCATTTGGCAGAGTTCACAGAGACCAAAGATACCTCATCAGGTTTTTAGGAGACCTTGTTTAGGCAAAAAAATAGGCAGAAGAATTCTTAGGACAGTATTTTATCATTCTTATGTGGATAGTTCTGGAAAGTTTCGCTTTACAAATGCTAGATAAAGATACGAGCACACCTGTCTGTAGATCACTTCCTCAAGTAGAATGTACGGTCACTCATAAGTGCAACAAAGCTTGATGGAACAGTTTCCTAGATGTAATACATGGAACTACGCTTTCCATTATGCTATTCTTACCACAGTGGCTGCTTCGCAATCTGCTTGGAGCTGGCCTTCCTTGAAAATGGGCGAGTTTGCGCTCTAGTCAAATCCTCGTTAGTCAGCAGGGTCATTTTAACTATAACTGACCATATTCTTGGTGTCTCATAGTCGCATCGAGACAAAACATCTACATTTAATAGACCAACCTGGTTGCGTTCAGCTCTGAGACCATCGATTATGGCCCCGTCAGAAGCGCGTTGTTCCTCCAAGGACTGAATTCGCTGTTTCGAGGAGTGCTCGTTTTCATGAAGAGAGGTCTGTAGTTGGGACAGTCTGGCAACATCCGTTTGGAGTTCTTTCATTCGCTATGACGTTCAGAAGATTAAATATTAGTGAAATTTTAGAAAACGAAATAGGTTGTTCGTGTGATAACATCAAAATTTCACATTCACATCACTCGTTTGAACAGTGGTCCTCCCGTCGTGGCGCAATTTTTCTGGTGAATCCACACCAAAGGGGGGAAGCACTGGACTCGAGTTTCGCTCTTATTAGAGCTCATCAACGGTGCATATCTAATGACCGCCCCGGGGATTGAGCTCTAGACAACTTGACATGCGAGGCGAACTTGTTACCACTATTCCACCAGCGTACCTTGGACACACCCCGCAAACCCCACAACATGCATCAACAAAGTTGTCAAGCGTCGGTGGGGCTACTTGACTGGGAAGTTCTGACAAGCGGGCCAATCGATCGTCACAACCAGGACAGTTGCTGGTTGTCACACCGATGATGTGTCAGGCATACCAATCAGATCGCTCAAGCGTGAACACGTTCGCCCGTTCGCCAGTTCAGACATAACAATTCAGATGCGTCAATGTGCGTTTGGTGGAATAGTGGTAACACGTTCATCTCGCAATTCAGGTGTCCGGGATTCAAACCCCGGCACGGCCATTAGATATGCACTGCTGAATCGCTCTAATAAGAGCGGAGCTCGAGTCCAGTACTTCCCCCCTTTTGGTGTGAATTCGCCAGAATAAATGCGCCACGACGGGAGGAGTGATGCTAATGTGAATAATACAAATCCCACAAACCCCACAACATTCATATCATAATTTCTCCCCATAGCGTGATTAAGTAACAAGACAGTAGTTCACGTATTACAGAGTCTTGTTTTCCCGATTTAGCCGAAAATAATTTCTGAAAGAATTAGTTGAAGGACTTCACTGATATCTAGTACTTCCTGCATTTTTTCCTTCCGTAGGCCCTCAACTCCTAAAGGGCAGGATTCGGTTTCCACACTTAAGAGTCAGACTTTACCGCGGTACTTTAACAAGTTTGTTCAATGCGATATGATCTTCCATATACTGGGTAGTTCTCTTAAAGCTCGGTTATCTGACTTTAATAATCCCACATAAAAATGAGCATTCTTCGTGCGGAGAATTTCAGAAAGCTGATTGGAATTAACTCATGATTCAACTTATGCGGATTGATATCCTTAGTTCTTGCTGATTAATCCGTCTCCTCTAGACTAATAAGAAATCCTATTAATGTTTATGCAGTTTTCCATTTCTAGGGATAATTTCTGAATGCTTTACGTGTCCAGTTAGCATAGAATGGTACGCACACTTTGAATTGTTGCAAATTGGATGCTATTGACCTGATATAAAAGGGCGTTCCCAAATATTCCCTCGTGTATGCATCTGTTTCATAGAGAACTAACCTTACTTCTTGCCGCGAACCGCACCGCTGCTCTAATGAGTAAAATGGCAAACTCCACAAAAGAAACATGAGAACCCTGGTAATTTTGATCCAGCCGATCTTCAACAGGAATGACAACTGGTTTATTTTTAGATGTGGAAAGCAAGTTCAAGCAAACCTATGGTTTAATTTTAATGCTTACCCCTGACGTGTATTTTTGATAATATCTAATCAGTATGACAAGAGAAATTCCCGTGTATGACGAAAGTTTCGTGGCATATGCACGTAATAACAAGTCCTAAGGTGTCCCTCGGGGTGTAAGGTCTACATCATTTGATCCAGTGCCTATAGTCAACGCTACAAATTTGAGAATTGGGGGACAGTCGCCAGATGACCACCCATATGCTGAATGGCTCATGAGAAATAAGATGTCCCTGTGCCCAAAAATTGAAGGAATATTCATTCCAGTTGGAAAGTAGGTAAGCAAGTAAGTCTGTCAGCTATTGTTGATATAAAGAGTACATTGTAACTGGAAAATTACTTCAAGTATTTCGTGCACCTGCGAATCCAACTAGCAAATTTGGAATAGGTAATTCTGTTTCGAATGCCTTTCCAAGCGTAACGACACTGGACAAACTTAAGTGTTCTATGAAAGCCTGTTGTTATGAAATCTTGCTTAATCATTCCCCCTTCATGAAATCAAAATTTCAAACGCAAACGTTTTGTCGAGTACGCTTTGTTGTTGTTAGCTTCACCATTTGCTGAGTTTAGCGATTCCTTTAGGAGCGGCATGGGTAGGTAATGGTGCAGCGATGCGTCTACATAGGTGAAAGGCGATGATTCGCAACATCGCTACGCATTGATAGTATTAGCTGCAGTGGCGGTGAAATGTTTGCAACTAATTTGCCAAGCACTAAGAACATTCACCAACTTAATCAACTGAGTTAATAATTTTCGCCTCCATATCAAAAATGATGTTTAAATTAGAAGTGAATCAGTTATTTCGGTAATTCATGCATGGAAAAACGTGGAGACGCAGACACACCGGTCTGGAACATCGACTATGAGCTTCATCGGCTTACGAGACCAAAGCTGTTACTTCTATTGCTGGATCACCCTCAACAAAAAGGGTTGGCGGCAATCAATGTGACAGCATACGCAAATTTATGCTTGGTGGATAACGTGATGGAAGTGTGACAACTTGGTGACAAATATAAGAATGACAAAGCGAGCGCCCTGAAGAAGGGTGAAACTGTTAGTGATACGCAAAACAAGAGTGATTTTAGTTCCACTGAAAAAGGAAAGGAAGTTCCGTCAGGAAAGAAAGTTTATGACCCTAGTAGCACGCCACATTTGCTGCCTACGTTGTGAGAAGAATATTTTGAACCAGACCAGTTATATATAAGAATATAGAAAAACAAAGTATTTTTAGGAAAATTGGACAGGTGGTTTAGAATTTATTCGGAATTTTTCGAGCCTCACAAGGAATCTCTTCTTAAGATGGAACCAATTTCAACAGGTGCCGTGTGTGGTCCGTATCGGTGACATGTATGTGTATATGTGTCCTAACAGAGGCACACTTCAGGGAGCTCCTAACCTATACCTCGATGGAGGACCTAAAACAGAATGTGGGTGGACGAATTGATTGTGCCATCGGAAGGCCATAAGATTGACAGCCCTTATTTGAGTTTTATGGCTCCTAAAGCTTCATACTGAAAACGATTTCCTCATATCAGACTACCCGCACACTTAATATTGTCATAAGCTCTGGAATCCATCACAGGAAAATACACTGTCTGCTTTCTCCAGACAGATGAAGACGGACTGATATTTTCATGTACACTGACAACATGTCGAATAAGCTAGCCGCAGACCTACTTGTCGATATACACAGATTCGGCTGAAACGCGTCCACTTGAGCAAAATTCCTCTCACAGCAACGCTGTAGCCACATGAACCATGAAGCAGAGGCTATTTTGCCTATAAAACCACACAAAGAGTATCATGATGTGGACGCTCACGGCAAACCAAACATCACACACCAGAAATCGTAAGTTTTTGGACACAAATGCACTGCGACCTGGAAACGAGTGCGAGTCAGATGGGTTATTAGCTATATAAAGAGCATTACTCTGGATGTTAGTGGTTACAGTGCTCTTCTATTTTCAGCAATCACATAATCACGCAGTATTTTACTAGTTGATGTAAAAACAGATTGTCCGTTCAAAATCAACCGATCTTGTGCACAGTAGCTTGGGTAAAGCTGAATAAAGTGATACGTGCAGGTCTTTGATACTGACGTAAGTCCGAGGGAACAAGATGGATGAGCAAAAACAGAAACTTGTTCAGATACATTGCCAGCCTGAACATAATGGCACAACATCAGCTCTGCGATAAGTCAGTGACCTCGTCCATCAGTTTTCACAGGCTACTGCAAAATTTCCACTTTCACCGGATAAATTAGTATAATACTTTTGCATAAGGATGTTGATTACTGCGTCAATTAGGTAGGAACGAATGGTTAAGGTGTGAAGCGGTATTCGGACTGCCACCGTCGTCATTTCATAGCACAACAGTAGAGCTGGCAGGGGTTGGTTTGAAAACGCGATGAACTCCTCTTTGATGGATGCGGATCGAAAGTAGAAGAGGTTAACCTGGGCTATTCAGCGGGGGCTCAGTGGTCATTTAGCATATGTATGCTAGGGACCGGCAAGTTCGATTCTGTCCAGGCAAGCGCGTTAGCAACTTCCACCGATCCAGATGGCTATACACGTATAGTGTGCTCATTTCGAATGGCGCACTTTTAACCTAGTTCTGAGACGCCTATCAGGCTTGAGCAGGTGGCAGCTCACCAGGCCGATCAAGCAAGAATCGGATTCCCTCGGTTCCCACCTAAATGATGCAATTATCGATAGCCTCATAGAAAAGTACTATGGCCGTTTATCCAGTGGAATGGCGAAATCTCGCGGTAACCCGTAGAAAGTGATTAATGAGGCCAGGGATATGGTGCTGTGGCATTATGTTCAAGCCGACAATACATCTGGACAAGTTTCTGTATTTGTCCACCGATCTTGTTCCCTCGGACTGACGTCAACATCAGTGGCTTGCACAATACACAATATTCGGCCCCGATCAAACTGCACGTGGTTTACTTTCCGTACTCAGGCTTCCGGCGTATCCGTTTTGGATACCAGCCATGTAGCACAGGAATGTAGACAAACGAACAGAATATTTCCCGTTTCGTATAGCTGCTTAACTGCACGTAGCGGCATATTTGTCCTAAATGAGCCATGTAACCTGTCTCGTAAACGAACGTCGTCAATTTGTTCAAGCACGTACTATTTTTATGCAGCTACCTTGCTTTATGTACCCACTAAGTTTGGATTCTTAGTGCTATGTGGATTTATCCCCACACACAAATAACAGGATCGGTGAGCAGAGGACTGTAGTGTGTCGTCAGCTTTCTGGAAGTGAAGTACATACATGGGTCCTACGGTGAACATGGCCCCTGCAAAATTATTTTTATATAGACTTTACGTGAAAACCATTGACATTTCCAAGGTGGAAGTATTCATCGGTTAAATCAAAGCAGACCCTAAAAATGTGTTGAAATGTTGCTCCAATTTTCCGATCCAATTTGCAGCTGAATCTGCATTCTGCTTCTGAATGTTTGTTTGTCAAAAAACCACTTCAGTAACAAACCCCCAGCCAATAAATTTGGCAAAGAAACAAAACATTTGAGGATGGTATAATACCCCATACTTGAACTGTGTCTTCACTTGGGTTCCCAAATGCGCAGAAAATTTTGAACTTTTATTTTGTTTATGAGTTGGCTAACAGTGTGAAAAATGCTTCTTTTCAGGGTAATACGTTGGGTGAGTGGCGAATCAATGGTTAGATACTATTGGAATATAATCAGTCAGGATCTGCGGACCGAAAATAACTTTAAAATGATGATGCCAAAGTGATAGATAATCACCGCGAGAATATCCCACTGTAACAACCAACACGCTTGGAATATGAAAATAGTTTTATGATAAAGAGTCAATTGCTACCCAAATTCACTTTGAAGGCCGTCAATACAAGGCCTCCTGGAGAGCGAGTAAGAACAATCTTTCCTACCAAGAGTGTTCTTGAAAGGTTTGCGAGCTGATTTGCACTCATTTAGGTTAAACGTAATTTTCTCCCATGGTCAACTTCATGCATGGTATTGCAGCAGAAAATCAACAGTCATTCAACTGCTGAGCAAATTCATCACAAAGGTTATTGTTACGACAAACTACAATATAGTTGACAGTGTGGGGTTTGTTGCTCCTCGTATGGGATACCGTGGCAAACACTGCATTCACTCTAAGGTGACTGAGTTGGCCTTGAGCTACAGAATTTATTCTTTCCAAGTAGATACAGAATTTCGTGTCAAGTGCTAAAGGTCACAGGGTGAAATACGGCTAAAGCTATGAGAACTGCTACCTGTATCCACTCATTTCTGACAAGGAAAGGAATATAAATGTTGTTAATCAACAAGCCGAATGTTCAGGAAATGTCACTCAGCACAATATGTCGCACGAGTGAATACACACAATTGTTCCTTAATAGAGATTTCGTCCTGTATGTGAAGCCAGTCTATACTGAAAAGCCTAAGAATACCGTACAGCAGTTTCATTCCTGTCGACGAAAAATCAGTAGTGCGTAACTCACGAGACTCAGAGTTTCGAACTCATAACCTTCCGGCCCGTAGTTAAACACTTATCCGTCTGGCCCCGAGCAGCTTGTCAGTAGCCTGATCAACTCTTACTTAAGCAGGATCTAACGCCACTCATTCTCCACTAATGGAGACCACATCAGGTGTTCACATATTGACTAGCTCCTCGAGCGACCACTTCTCAGATGGAAGATTCCTTCCTCCTCACAGCTACTTAGAGAGTGACGCTGGCGTAAAGAGGTTCGGTAATTCCTTCTTAGTAAGAATATGGGTCTTATGGGCGTAATTTTGTGCAAAGCAGTGGTTAATTTGGCAGTTTGTTGGTTACTGCTAAATTCTCACACTACTTCATACGCTGACAGATTTCAACAAAAGGCGACCATACCATTTACGTTTGTCGAGCAGAAAGTAAGTTGGTCCTTCTAGTAGCTGGTTAGATGTGTCAGAGATTATGTGGTGCCTGGATATGTCATCAGGGTGGTATACTTATCTTTACAAGACAGACCTGTTTGGCCACACAATACGCTCTTGTCCTTACATACGTGTTTTCTAAGTTATTCTGAAATTACAGTGGTCTTGTTTTTTGTGAAAAAAGTGATTTGTTTCGCAGCGGTACCCTTTTTACACCGCTGGGGATGCCTTGTAAGTGATGGAAGGTTCACAAAGGATTCAGCGCACAACTGAAGCTGTCATCGCTAAGAACCGTAATCAAACAATCTTGCTTACGTCAGAATACTTCCTTATATCATCCCTCATTTCTTGTATGCGGTTCCACACGAAGGACACAATTCCGATTGAGTCTTCGCCATTCGGAATTTCGAAAAGTTCCGCGACGTTTTTCCTGGAGAGGAGAAAAAGAAAAACTCTACCAGAACGTACTATAATCAGGCAACAATATTGCCATCAACTTCATGGTGTATTTTTGAAACTATTCCGGATCAAATTAACACCTGAAGTCAACTGGCTACAGAAAACAACGTACTCCTCTTTTCGAGAAATACACTCATTTGCAAATCAATTTGGTTTTCATAACAGACTCAACTTAATCTCCCGTTTATGATGTTCTACAACTGAATGTGCTGCACACAGGCCGCCTCATGTTTCATTTGGTACAATATTCGAGATATTGCAGTATGTCTTCATGAAGTAAACTACTCACAAGGTTGCTGAAAACTCTTCGACAGCCCAAAACCTTGTGAGTAGTTCCCTTCATGAAAACATACTGCGATATCTCGAA
>NW_008751707.1:802412-827812 GCF_000715545.1 Opisthorchis viverrini
ATGGGATTTTTCTGGACAGTGACGGGAAAATAATCACCAAGATAACAAAACGAACTCCGTCATCAGAAACCACAAAGAAGAACATTCGATTCACCGCAACGAGTCAGTCCATAGCACCTCTTATAGTAGATATTGTTGGGGAAGCTGTATAACAAATCAATATTTTTATTTTGAGTAGTTTTGATAAAAATGATTCGGCCGCGTCCTCGCACTTGGACTAAGGGGCTATTTGTTGACCTTATCTGCATTTCCATCACCAACTTCCCAATTCATTTTCAATATGCATTTCACGAAAGCTGTTAGTCCTTTGTACTGCTTGCCATCTGGTGGACAGAAAAAGGACTAAGGATGAAATAAACGGCGGCACAACTAACCATTGGAGTGAAATTACATTTCGAACTTGAAGTGACAAATCCAGTAGATGATTTGAAAGCAGGCCAGTAACAACCACAAGTGCAATTCAAACAACCGCAGTCGCAAATGATTCGGTTCCTGACGCAACGCTTCGAATTTTGATAGCTAACTTTGAGTGGTTTGATCGCCGTAATAAAGAGCGACCCAGTTCAGTGGAGTAACAACTGGAACATAAGGCGGCCTTTGGGTAG
This sequence comes from Opisthorchis viverrini, assembly GCF_000715545.1. Classification (NCBI taxonomy): domain Eukaryota; kingdom Metazoa; phylum Platyhelminthes; class Trematoda; order Opisthorchiida; family Opisthorchiidae; genus Opisthorchis; species Opisthorchis viverrini. Next base: position 803,018 of record NW_008751707.1, read on the forward strand.
CACATTCATTCGAAGAATACCATAAACGAGAGATTAAGTTGCGCCTCCCGTCAAAACCAAATCAGTTCACTTGTCGAAATCAGTCCAATTCGGGTTCAGGTAGAACAAAAGGTTGACGGAAGCTCGGAGACTGCGCCTACCTGACGAGCTCCAAGAAGGGTGAAACCGGTCATGGGCTGTCGAAGAGTTTTCAGCAACCTTGTGAGTAGTTCCCTTCATGAAAACATACTGCGATATCTCGAATATCGTACCAACTGAAACATGAGGCGGCCTGTTTTAGTTTTCCGCTACCTTTCCGTCATCTTCTTTAGTGATGGTGTACACTTTATAATGTAAAACTCGTCATCTTTGCACCATTAGTCCTGTACTGTGTGTGACGTTAGTTCCTGGAGATTATTACATTTGCCGAACTAGAACTTGGAGTCATCATCTTTACCTGGGAGGCTTTCATTTGTAGACGCCCACTCTGCTAATACATAATTGACGGTAAAATGAGAACAGGTGGTAATTTTCTATCGAAATTTCGTCCTGTTACTGAAGCTGATCTCTGTTGAAAAGCTGTAAAACACTGTACGGCTTTTCCATCCCTAGTTGGGAACACCAGTATTGAGAATCTCATGAAACTCAGAGAGTTTCGAACCCGAATCATTCCGGGTAGTAACTGAAAACTAAAACGTTTTGCAACAAGCTGCTGATCAGCAGCATTATTAGCTCGTACTTAAACAAGATATAGTGCCACTCATTCTACAGTCACGGGGACCACACCACACATTCGATTATTGGCTGGCTCTTCGGGTGCCGACCTCTCAAATAGACATTTCGCTAACCTTGCGGAGTTATTTTTCCTCTCAGCTACTGGTTTATTAGTTTGCAAGTGAGATTCTACTGGCATGAAAAATCTAGAATAAACTGAGTGTGGACTTCCTTGGCACCAGTTACCTACTAGCTCTTGCTAAGTATCCATCCACGCATGTGATGTGTTATGGCCACGGGGGCATAATGAAATGGGCGCGATGGACTTCATTAGTTCAGATAGACAATGATTTGTGTGCAAGACACTTGGCCGAGCCAAAATAGTTTATAGCATTGGAGGTGTTTCACATTTAAAGTACCGTTTCAGCAATCCTCAACTCGGATTCTCATTATCCGAAAAGAAAATCTAGTCATAAGCAGGTTCAACAGTGCGACTGAAATGTATGTCAAGGCATCACATGTCACTGTAGGTTGGTGAGGGATACAGTGTTGAAAAATGTTGGCCAATTGTGATTTATTCTCTGGTAGGAATGGTCCACTATCATGTTTAACATCAGCCGGATGAAGTGCTGAGGTCATAAAGTGATTTCGCTTGATATACACACTGGATATGAAGACTAAGCCCAAGCAATACTTAGAGCAGCAACATTATTGGACACAAGAGCCTAACTTTTGCAGCGCTACGCGAATTCATCTCAAGATGAGCTTGTTGGAAACAGAACGACTCCGTGATATATTTAGAGAACGAAATAGCTGGTTGCAGGAAACATTTCACTGTGTCTGCATCAACACTAGGGACATAAACTGGACCAAGAATCCTACTGGTACTGAATTCGAGACAAACTTAGTTAAGTTTACTCGATCCTAAAAGATACCCTCCCACCAAATCACACCGTAATTAACTCTGTGAATCGGAAAGGAGAACATTTATTTTGCCTAATGAATTATAGTCAAACCATTCTGGGCAGGCCACTTCAGATATGATTTCTAGATGACTGCCACATAGACATTTATCATTTTGTTTCTGTTATGTATCGCCTCTGTTGCGTATTATTCCATGTTAATCCGTAAAATGTGCTGTCTTGATGGAACAGTATTCGGTGACCTGCAGTTGACATGAATATTCGGCTCACACACAGAGATCACAAAAACATTTGAAGTGCAGCCCGGTACAAACCGGATATCGGATATCGTTCGGAAGAAAACGGGAAGTGGCATTCTTTACAGCTCATTCAGCTGTAGATCATGATAAAAGAGAACTTCGGTTGACGTTTGGTTCAGCCACATCCGAACACCAAGTTGGTTGGTTAATTAGTGATGAAAGTTTATGAATAGCACCCATGTTCAAGATCCATTCGAACCGATTTTCATAACGGCAAACCAGTAGTGAGCTAATTAGGATATGGTAATGTCTGGACAAACACTGTCTGTTCTGTTTGCTAACGTAAAATTCACTTGCCTCAGTAGGGCTAGATGCACGCTGTTGTAGTTACGTCACATTAAAAATCTATTTCTGCAGTTGCACTGGTGACTGTTGTGGTGCCTCAGTAATAAATTGATTCCACTAATTAAACAGGATCTTCTTATCGGTGATAAGTAAAACCTCAATAAAATGAACATTGTGCAATCTGGTCGAACTCTGCTAAATAATACAGACATTTCATTCTTGTTCCAAATACTCAAAGCATTGGTTTAACTAGACCAACGGCGGTTGGTCTGAATCGCTTACTTAAAAAAATTTCCACCTTAGTATGCAGAAGTAGTGCAGCGCTTATCTTGGGATTAGAATCGAATCTACTCGCAGAGCACCAAGACACCAGTAAATGAGACACTAATCTTAGTCCTAATGTTCTAAAATATGTGGTTGTCATGACCTTCGAAGAATAGTTTTTGAGCTTGTTCAGCAATACAGTATCTGGAGCAACACCACTGATGATGGTAATGGGGATATTGATGACGGTTACTGACATCTTTTTATTGAACAGATATATTATTAGGTAGTGAGGTGCTTCAACCAGCCAAGCCAGACTACAGGGAAACAACGGGGATTCTGATGGATGATAGCAGATCAATCCTTGTTTGTTTACTTGAGGAACGGGAAGAAAAAAGTGGACTCAAAATGGCTGCTTTGTTACTGGTTATAGGTTTAGTTGCTGGCTCATAGAAAACAAAGGTCTGTTCACCAATTAACCACCCAACTTGTGTTAGCATGGGGCTAAACTAAACATCAACCGAATTTCTCTTTTATCATAATCAACAGCTGAATGAGCTGTAAAGTAATCCCCTACCCGTTTCCTTTCGAACGATTTATACCCGAAGCATTTGTTGACCCAAAGCTATTTAGATTTGGTGAACACTTAAATTTCACTGTATTTTTCAGCTGGTGAGCAACTTCATTTTAACCTTATTTCACAGATCAACAAAATGCCCTACGTAGGTGTGGTTATGCATTCGCAAACTCACCCGGTGCTAATGGAAATTCAACTGGTTGTCAGCTCCAATAAGCTAAACGGAAAGTCAAGCTGGTTTGAAGTCATCAGCAGTTCGAGTGATTGATATTTTTCAGGCTGTCTGGTGCCTGACTTTCTGAAACTAGCTGGTTTGAAAGGTTGTGAATGGTCCTCATTCACTGCGAACACAACAATTATCGGTTCGGGTGACTCATCAAAACGTAATTCGAAGAACCTTGAGTGATTACAATGAACTGTGCCTTAATAACACTGATTTCACTCTGTTGTGGTCTCATGATGATAGACGGATCACTTATTATTAGCTCATCAGACTTTTCTTTGGTGGTAACTAAATGGGCTTCTGACAACCTAATGGGATAAAATAGTTGTTATTGAATGGTATTTGTCTTGAATCTCTGGTATGATTATACTTTGGCTTGAAAAATTCACTGAAGGCAGCGTTGACATACGGTTTGATTGAGTGCACATTAGCAGGAACCTACCATATCAGTAAGGGCACCTGTCGAGTTCAAACCACCACATCGTCACACGTTGATGAGAATGCAAACTAGATGAAGTTGATGCGTACTAGGTAAGGTTGCGAGAAAGAACATCAGTTGACACGCGGTGGCACTTGCCTATGCAGTTAATATAACGAAAATTCATTCTTCAGAAACCTGTCGGCTGCAATTATGGAAGATGCAACTCATCAGTTGAACTTCAGTCTGACGAGTTTGTGACAGAAAATCATTAATGATGGATACCATAGGATGTGTACGTGATTCGAATTAGTTATGGATTCACTTACAGAAACGCTCTAAAAGCCTCAATATCCGCGGGTTGCGTTCCATCATTCGAGCCACCTGATCGTCCACATGAAGAAGCACTCAGGATCTTCTTTGATTGAAGTTTTGTTTCCGCCTCATTCAGCAGTGCAAACATCTTATCCTTTTCTTCAGCCTCCCTTCGAGCAGCCTGTAAGCTATTTGCCAGATCATTTATTCGGCCTTCCAACAGACATATATGATGTCCGCACTGTTCGTGGGCACTCTGAGTCTTCACCAACTCCTGAAGTTCGTCAAAAGGAAAATCCACAACCTTTTATCATGACGGCAAATTTCCAAGCCAGCGCAAATCCAGAAAAGTTAAACTCGCTTTTGGATAAAAAGTCACTTTAAGCCTGAAATCATCATCGACAGCATGACATCAGTGTTCATTACCGATGCTCCACTGTCGTACAACCATGATTTATTTGAAAGCCTTATTGTAAAGAAAAGAGTAAAGGTGGACAGGGAAGGGACTTAGTGCTAGCTTACCACAATTATTCCGAGGTGCCTACACCTCCGACATTCACTCAGGCAATCTAGATAGAGCCTGACAACAAGAACGTCACTAAAAGATGGCATGTCGTTCAGTTATTTCAGGGTTGTTCAGCATCACCATAAAGATAGCTTATCTTGGTTTTGTCTGCAGTTAAAAGTCGTTTGGTCCTCTTGAAATCATATTATACGATGGTAAATTTAATAAACTGTGAAAGGAAAATTCAGCAAAAAATCACTAATTTGACCATGATACCGGGACGTTGATTATACTTTAGAACTACTCCCATCTAAGCACGAACTACCGAAATCTTAATCAGTAAGCTGTATTAACTGATTCCAATAATATTGGGTAATATAAGTTAACAAAGAGTCTGCATTCAAAATGCGATGGGGGATAAATACACATTTTTGTGTTAGGCAGGTGGAAACAGTTGAATATCCCGTCATGCGTAGATCAGTATCTGTCTATGGTCTATGGATAACTATGCCACACACAGCAAAGCAATTTATTCCAATGCAAGATATTTCGCAGTTAAACACCTCTCTACCTGTAACCACTACCAACCGCCAGCACTTTGTTTTCACCCAAATAAGGACAGAGTACTTGTCGGCTACGGCAGCGGAAGCACGGTAGTGTGAAGATGATTTGTTTTGCTGGCCATCCAAGCATAATGGGAAAATAATCTACCTATTTCAATACTCGTCTGAATAGAAAGTTTGTGAGGAAGAGCGAAGAAATGGAACCATGTAGTGACTACGTTCTCCAAGTGATTGAGTTTTGGGGGCTGTGTTTGTGGAACCTTCATCAACTCTACAATGATTCTTACAATGACTCTTCACCATGATGCAACAACACCTCTTGAACAGGATTCAAATGAGCGAAACCTTGACATTAGTTACTAGCGAAACGTGAGGTGAAGATTGTCCTAATATTTTAGTGTGAATGATTTGATCTTGCCTGCTAGAGCATTAGGCGGTTTCCAAATGTTGATACGATATAACAAACATGTGAAAGGTGTTCATCACTATTCTCAAACTATTAATAAGTGAAAATCATTCGTGATGGGAAGAGAAAATTCTCCACAGGAGGACAAAAAGAGGTGCATCGGGTTACTTCTCTCGCTTTGCGTGAATCTTCGTTTGCGGATGCTTTCTCGTTTTTCTCTTTGGTTAGTTCACCGGAAAGCCTCAAAATAGTCTCCCGTGAGGCACGCTGCTCATATTCGAAGGCTTGGATTGCATCTTCCCTCTGATCGAGCTGAGTTTTGTAGGCGCATATTTTTCGAACCAACTCAGTAACCTGAAAACCAATAAGATATTGGAATTTATGCGCCGTTAATTGAACAGACAAAGCTCGCTGGGATTTTTAAGAGATGAAGCATGCGCAATTCCAATACATTTCACAAGACATTCAAAAACCGTATTAAAAGCCGTTGTACTCTACCCGTTTAGCTGGTTAAAACTCAAGCAAAGATAATTGAATGATTTGAAATTGGAATTTCGTGATGTATTATTATTATCGGCAGTTATAGTAGTACAAGTGGCCGGTGCTCTAAGCCAATCCGTGCTAGTGGGATACCCCGCAGGTTGGTCTGGGTAAACGACTACAAGATGGGGATGACTACTCTGTTTGTCTTAAAAATTGCTATTTATTCTCGACAACTAACAACGTGATGTAGATGGTGTCCCCTCACCAGTCCTAGCAAGAGCTTGGAAAAAATTCGTGGGTTCATGTGTGACAACTGCAACAGATACCGCAGTAAAAGGCTGGCTCAGTCCCTCATCTTCGGTCCACCCCATAAAAATTATTCAGCGACTTCAATCAAACCATAAGTCTGACTGTAAACGCAGTGGATATACAACTCTAAAAATTCACTCACCTGCGTTTACTATCTGGTTGCCCCAAACATAGCTTGTGCAGGCTGGTGCTAACGAATCGATAACGAGACTATCAGCAACCAGCGTTCGGTTATATAAAACGGATTTTACTCAGAGTGTATCTACCATGAGATTGCGTTGTTTGGGTTCCGCAGGCTCATAATCCACCAAAAAGAGTGCCAATTTTCGCGCTCGACCTGATCTGACCCTAAAAAGAAAGAGGTTAAGAACCTTTGACCCGACAGAAGGGTATGAAAGCGATCATGAAAATTCCGCGTGCTGTAGACCGGAATCACGATGGGGCTTGTTCGATCCTTCTATATTGCACAACGGAGTCTGCAACAAATGGCTACCACCCGATGACAAGCGCTTTCATGCTGTTGGTCGCTATCCACATTGTCGGAAGGAGTATCCGTAGGTAAACTTACGATAGATAGGGTAGGTCCCTTATCCATCTTGTTTTTTCACAACCGTCTTTCGGATAAATTATATTTGTATGTCAAGGAAGCACCATTCATAAGTGCCAATGTAGCGCATTCGATGACTATGACTATGCTGAGAATGGCTGCTCGTCGGGTGCCCACAAAACTTATTCTTCAAGTAAATCACCCTGATTCTGAAGATTCGCAAAAGTAAACATCTGGAACGAAGCTCCGGGTAATATTTTCCGGTTCAGCGTTTTCATAAATTACTTCCAAATCTCTATAAAAGTAGTTTGCAAATATATTCATTCAAGTTTGCGGTCCTATGTCACGATAAGTGATTAGAAGCTACCTTGTTGCGTTACGCATTGCTCCACTACAATTCAGTAGTCGTTTTCAACCTGAGGCTGGCTTCTGTCAACATCTCGAAGGCTTCCGATATCGGATGTGATGAGGCTTTTGTGAATCACTTCCTCTGACTCGAGAATGATGTGACGGTGTCCCTCAATAGAAAGTCTTTCGTCACATCGTGGCACGATACAGTTGAGGAATTGCCGGTGCCACAATTGGGATATCCATTTGACGGGACCATGACAAATAATTTCTCCCCTTCATCAATCGTATGTATACAGTCAGGTTTGCCTTAAAGAGGAGACTGAAGCTGCTGATTCGAGTTGGCACAGGCTGATAATGACCAGCGCCATGACATTGATGACGGCTGCTGAAAGAGTTCAGTGCGCTGCATGACCAGACGGAGATAACAAGAGACCAACCAGTACCATGTCTGGTACTTCACGAAACCCATCGTTACATGTTCAAACGATTCAATAAAACATCAGGTAATCGGTGATTCCGGATACGTCAAATCTACATGCACGTAGACAAACGATAAGTGAACCTTGGACCACCATGTTTAAGCACAAGAATCCCGATGGGGTAGACAGTTGCCATCATAGATAGTGATAGATGATTCCCCATTTAGCACGTCTGTAAAAGATCTCGGCCCTCCGATTTTAATGCAGTATAGGCAGCGGGCGAACAGGAACGAGATAATGTAGAGTGGTAAGTTACATAACGGCGTCAATGAGAGAGTGGGTCTTTTCATTTATTTTCCCGGTAAATGTGTTCCTTCAGAAGTTTGTCTGTGATAGTTATCTTCGGTACAGCCTGGCGGGAACAAGAATGAGGTACAGACCAGTGTGGTCATGATGGATGGATTGAATCCTGTCGTAGAAACTCTGGCAATTTGGAAAGTTTTGGTGAATATCTCGCAGTTCTCTTGTTTGTTATACTCGCAATAAGCATATTGCAGGAGAACTAGTTAGGAAGCCATAACGTTTGACCTCTGAACCATAGCTTGAGTGGATTGATGTCAGAGAATCCGTAACGAGGCAAGTAGAAAGAGAGTTTTCGGTTGTGTACCACGGGCTTCAATTGAAGAATATGTTCAGCACCAGAGAGATTGTTGGTTAGGTCATGTATGCCAAGCCATCATTTGCCGAAGAGATTGCTGTTCTCTGTAGCCAATTCAGAGTGACGGAAGCAGAGAGGTGTCCAAACCTTGACCTAGTAAAGAGGTATTAAGATATGACTGCTAGTGGATGTCGCTGGCGTTCTTGTAGTAAGTTTCTATTTCCTGAATGGGTTCCTGAAGGTGGAGGCATCCCGGAATAATTGAAGTAAGCTGATACTAAGTCGATTTTCCTTCTACCTTTATTGTTTCCTTCACAATAAGGCTTTCAAATAATTCACGGCGAAGCATGAATGAATACTGATGTCATACTGTCGATAGTGATGATGACGATAATGATGATGATGATGATGGTGGTGGTGAAGAGCTGACGGCATCTGCTTTAACAACATTTTTTCAAGCCTGACCCGATCGCTATTCGGCAGCACTGAGCAAATGCAGTAGATGCCAGAATGGACTCGAAGGGGCAGTATGTTGTTGAATGGGATGACAATAAACGAAAATGTTAAAAAAGAAAGTGTATTTCTACTTGGACAGGAACTATTTAAAACTTTTCAATCAGGCGGCCTGTCTCGGATATGCAGTTTGCACTCGACGAAACTGACTGTGTTCATGATGCTAACAGTGTTCTGTTGTTGTGCTGCAAGATCTGTGGTAACCAGTTTGTAATATTTTATGAAGACCATCGATAATAAACTCGATTATCAACCAATATAGGTGTCTCCGCAAGTGACATCGAGCTTACAGTTGATGTGTGGGTCAGAATGATAACTCAGATTATGTGGCCTGTTTTAAAACGTTGTAGAGATCTTGCAGGCAAATTTCAGGTGCTACACATGTCCGGTACTGAGGCGACTGAAGCTCTTGTTTGAGTCTCAAGATACGCTTAGTCTTCACATTCTCCAATTTTGACTGTGGTTGTCAGAGTTTGGCGTGCTATGTAAGGTAACGAAATCCTCTGTGTAACCGTTGACTAAAAGAGTTTTCAGCAAATATTCTTCTTAGACGGTTGGTCAGCTGTACACGGAAACCTGACTTCACGTAACAGCTTTTTAGCATAATCAAGTGTTTCGGCCACTGGTGGACGCTTCTTTGCAAACTCCCACCCAGATGCCGGGCAATTAGTACCTCAATGAAAGCCAAACCATCATGGGGCTCATTCTTTTGGAATACAGACAGTAACAAAAAGTAAACGGAAGTGATAATCAGGAGCAAAGCATGAATAACCTTAAAGTATTGCTGTTCCAGAATTTTACTTAAACTTCTAGCACAGAACCAGGTTTCTCTATTTTTCTAGAGAAAATTAGCAATGGTCTGGTCTAACGGGCTACTCATGGCAACATCATCCACCCCTCCACAAACAATTGCCTTTGTGTATAAAACAACCAATAAGTAATATGGTAGGATGTCTACTGAGTGATGTAGTCACACAGTCCATCAACGTTTTCACTCAGTCTGACAATGTCACACACGCATATCAACGGAAAATATCCTTGATGAACTTGCCCACTGTCGAGTATTTAGAAAACTCGAAAGGATATTTCAAGTAACATAGAGTTGAAACTCCCAGGTTCGAGACTAGGGTGTGTAATATTCTTTGTGAGAATTTATGATAGGTATACTTGTGCACCCTTAAGACTGGCTTCAGTGTTACATAGGATTTACGTGGTTTCGGAGGAGGGGCTTATCCTGGGTGCTAGGTCATGTTAAAACATGTTAAAACTTGTTGTGTTAAAACTTCAGTGCCTACAGCCTTATCATCACACATACATCTCCATCAAAGGTGCATCTACGTTGATTGTCCTACCATTGATTTTCTTTCGTCTGCAAATATGCCTGCCATTTTTGAAACTCCACTATACCCTCGTTGGGTTGTCGGAAGGCAAGACGAACAGTTGAAAAAACTACTTGCAGTCTGACAATGTTCACGCACTAGACATTAGCTTTTCCCGGATGGAAGCCGGTAGGAACTGATTTGAAATATCCACTAAAGTGGCCTTGGTTCAGTCTGCTTTAGGGGAGTTCGTTGTAGGAAGGCCCTTCCTTACCTTAGTACTATAAGTTGCCATGTTGGTTTTACGTTAGTAGCATGTTTGCATGCCTCGAAGTATTTTGCAACCCAGATCAACTGATAAAACCTCCAAATGAGATCACTTCAACATGGCAGAAAGGTGATGAACACGGCACACTTTTTCTCTTTATAGTTTTGCATGATTTTCAGCTTTTGTCAGTTTCAAGGATGTTATTGTCCATCCAAAGGGTTCAGCGTAAAGGTTTCCTACCTCTATACGGCATATTAAAATAGGCCTGTTTGGAAAACGATTCTTGGGTTAAAATGAGCTGATTTCACCGTAAAAGGCCATGATCAATGTAAACGTTGGAAAACCAACGAAATTATCACTAGGGTAATTCAAAAGTTCTCTCCAAAATAACTTGGTAAGCTGCGCTGGAAACTCTCCGGACACTTTTCATTTTGAGAACCTATGCACCAAGTTGAATTAGGGTTTTCCCCACCTCGTTGGATAGTTTGTGATTTTGTTCATCAAAGGGATCCTAGTTCCAGAAAGATCATAGCTCTGTGGTCCATAGGCCATAAAAATAACTCACCAGTGATTAGTCGAGTGAAGACAGGATACAGATAAGTAAACTTCCATGGATTTCAGACTCGCTTCTTTTCTGACGTTTTAGAGCTAAGGTTAAGGTTGTGCTGAACAACTTTGTTAAAATAACCATAAAAGCCTAAATCTGAGTCTCTAGCGTAGTTCATTTTAAGGGTGATTTTCTGAGGATTATGCAAGATACAGTGAATTTTCTCCACTAACTCATTTCGATCTTAAATTTCGAAATCACCTGCATGAAAATGGAGGTGAACAGAAATGGGAACTTTGATGAGAGTGAACTAAATTGAGATCAAAAGAAGAAAAATGAACATCAGCGGCGTCACCAAACATTGCCTAGTCCACCACAAAACTCAAGCATGTTGCCTTTTAGCGATTGGCATCCCAAAGTACCCACCAGGCGAAACAGCAAGAGGCTACAAACGCTGAATTTTCGGCAGAATAGGACATCGTCATCCATACAAAAGGTCGAATAACGCTGGTGTTCACAATAACGAGCACACCAAACGGCTAGTTGCAATCGACATCAGGTATTTTTGTTATGGCGGCGCAGTTCTCACGACTAGAATTCCGGAAGTAGTGTAATGGCGAAAATTCAGGTAAATGGACGGGTAACGGAAACCGAGCAGAATGTTTTAGAGAAAAATCACGTTAGTTATATAAGGGACAACAGACTTGGTGAAAATCTGGGCTAGTGTCACGCCTGAAGCGAGGCAGGACACTTCAGAAGTAATTTTATACTTTAGTGAAGTCAACAAATCTGGCATCCAGAAAGACAGACATCTAACCACTAACTTGTTAATGTGAGTTCATATGAGTTTTCAAAAAAGGAAAGGATAAACGCTAATGACGTAGCACTGTAGAATGCTTCGGGTGATGAGACACTTATAGACTAGAAACGCCATACATAAGAGACTATACCAGGATCCTTATTTGTTGTCCTAGGAGCTCTCTCATGACAAATTCGCATATTCGAAAATCTCGTAGGACGTTATTTTTGGGATAGACTGTATGTTCTAGGATAAGATCCAGCTGCCACTGGTAGGCACACAATATGGATTTGAGAAGACACCTGACTAAATGATATTTTAGTTTCATTTACTGGTGGTCTTCTGTAGACTTACCAAACTGGAAGCGTTGTGCTTTTAAACGACTCTTCCTCATTTACTTCAGCTGATCATTCCAACTCAGTTTACCGTGTTACCTTAACAAGCAAAATGACGATATAGTACAGCGCACAATAGAACGCGCTGGTTTGTTCTGTCGAGGCTTCGATTACTTTTAGTTGACTCTCAGCGTTATTGTTCGAATGAACCATGGGAACTTAGGCACCCTAGTTAAGTGTCATTCAAATGAGCTAACTGGCCCTGAGTGGTCTGGGTCAATACAGGTTAAATGCGCTTACCGATACCCTTCTGATTTACCTGCTCCGCATAAGCTGAAGTGGTTCATGCCATACTGGCTGTTCGAACAAACACGGGAGGCATACACGAACGCCTAAAAATAGTTGACTGCGGAGTACGATAAGAATATGTAAGCTTTATGTACCAAATGAGCCTAAAAGTAGCTTACCCCTGGTAGTCTTATACGCAGACGGCCGTGAAAGGCAAGAAAATATTACTTTACCGATTAACCCTTAATGTAACGTTACGGTATACATACTCGGTCTCACTGGACACAGCGAGATTAATGAATAAGTTGATTCCTCTGCGAACAGCGTAAGCACACAATAGCCAGGTTTGCTATTTTGACGGTAGCACTTGTCAAGTCCGCTATCGTGTGCATAAATAAGTTAAAAGTACGCATGGATTGACTTGCTAATGCCAAGCCAGATTTTCAGTGAAGCTGAGTGAGAAATTTGCTCAAATATTGTCTGAAAACGGATTTCACCTTCAGCTGTGGACCAGCACTTAAACAGCCTACGTAAAAATAAAGACACACACATAAAGACACATAAAAACAGAATGTCTAAAATAAACATTATTCTGTGCCTTAGGTACTGTTTATGCGTGAACAAAAGTGTTCTCAGCAAAATGACGGTTCGTCTTGATCCCGTTTGCGTAATTCCGCTACCACGATGTTGATGAAAAATTCCACGCCCCAACAGTGTTCTACGGTTACTGTACTACCAGAAGGAAGCATGAGGGCTAAGATATCGCCAGCTTTCCAAGGCATAGGCAGTAGCAATCGAGATGCTGAAGTTGGGTCTGACCCACGAACCTTCCTGTTGGTAAGTTCGCGTCTTATTCTCTAAGCTGCCCCTAGCTGCCCTTTAAGCTAAATAGATCCAGTGGTTGACATACCATTCAAATCAACTGACTGTATTTCGTCAATTACATATTTCACTTATTTTGCCTATTTGCGGTGGGAGTATGCTGTTCTCCTAATAGCCTTACGGATTACGAAAAAGATTGCTAAGCACAGGTGAACTAGTAATAGTGTAAACTCAGATTATCTGGGCTTCCAGGTAATCCTATGATGCTAATGTGCAGGAAAATTCAGGTCCACCACAAGGTTACCACAGATATCTGTAGCTGGTAGTTGTATGGGGTTTCCGATCTGCTTAACTATAAAAAATTTAAGAAATTTTGAAGTCTTTCAGAAAAAGCGGTCCTCGTATAGGGAGGCTTTATGTGACAATGACTGGAATATTTGTGACCCTTCCCAAAAGACCCATAAGACGGGAGCATTCCCCGGGTGAACCCAGAGCAAGCATCAGACTTCAAATTTTAAAGAATTTTCCATCTATTGAGAAGTCATCACCCAAATTTCTCGAACGGTGAAGATATAGTTCTGCAAAGAATGATCTTGACCACTCAACAAAGGCTCGAAAATTGGCTAACTGCAGAAAACAGGGAAATCCATACATTTCAAAGGCCGAGAAGTGACTTTGAATAGAATGAGCACAATATGATCTGACTGAACGGTAAGAAATTCAGGTGAGGTATCATTTTGCTGCTCAACAAATTAGTTCACTGAACAACGTTCCTCATAACATTCTCCCAATACATTTGTCCTGCTCATCATCATGCGACAGCTGCTCAACATGCTGAAGTGAGCATCGGTGGATAGAGGATAAAACCGAGTGGATACTTGATGTATCCTTTCTTTACTTTATGTTGAGTGCCGACGTTACTAAAGGTGACTTAAACTTGTGCTAGAAAGTACGGTTTCGGAAAAAGCACCTTAGAATTTTTACGCTCACAACAGAAGCAGAACGGATTAGTTCAGAGGATTTTTTATAAATCTTTCGCCGTTCAATGAGTTTCTGACGCTAGCCAACGTCTCTACAAGGAGAACTCTTTTCGAAGGAAGGTTTTAAATGTTTCATCTTAAGAAGCAACATACATGCATGCTGAATCCATGAGACATGTAAATAGAGACTATCCAACCCACCAAAAAAGCCGGAGGTTCTTTTTCACCTAACAAATTCAGGTTGTGGTAAGGATCGTTGTTTCCAAGAAAAAACTCGTCAAAAGCAATAATCAGGTTATGAACGATGGACGACACTCCTCCTGAGCAGTCCACCATCCATGATGAGCCACTATACACCTTTCCACGCGGTAGTCTTTTTGATCCAGTTCAACTTATGTTCAATACATCTTAGGTTATTTATCGATTCAGTCGCAGAATAGTTCTTTTCGGTGTTTTATATCCAGTGCATGTTACTTGTGGGTTATATAAATAATAAAATATCACATTAAAGAGTTGTAGGGTTTGACAGTCGCTACATGAATAACAAAAAAGCTTCTGGATGTATGAAAGTAATGGCAAACACTATTCGCCATATAAAAATTCCAGTAAAAAGCACGCACGACATAAAATCGCCCAGGTGGTGTCTCAGAGAGGCAACAATGCTAAAATAGTTTTCTCTTCATGAAGGAAACCACTCACAATGTTGCTGAAAACTCTTCGACAGCCCACGGCCGGTTTCGCCCTTCTTGGAGCTCATCAGGTAGGCGCAGTCCCCGAGTTTCCGTCAACCTTATGATCTACTTGAACCCACACTGCACTGTTTTCGAGAAATACACTCATTTGCAAATCGATTTGGTCTTCACGGGAGATTCAATTGGGAGAAACCGGTTGTGGGCTGTCGAAGAGTTTTCAGCAACCTTGTGAGTAGTTTCTTTTATGAAAATATACTGCGATATCTCAAATAACGTGCCAACTGAATCATGAGGCGCCCTGTGTGCAGCACATTCAGCTGGAGGACATCACGAACGAGAGATTCAATTGAGTCTCCCGTGAAAACCAAATCGATTTGCAAATGAGTGTATTTCTCGAAAATAATTTTCTTTTCTTATAGCAGAAAGGCATATCTCCATCATCCTCCAAGAGGTTTTTATGGGAGTATGTAGAGTACGCGTGCTCTTAAGCCCTCGATTTACCAATATTCTGCAATGCGTATGATAGGAGAGGCTTTGTATCTGTCTAATCGAAAGAATTTATACACTGAAAGGAATAATGAACTTTAAAACACAGCTCAGGACCATCTTTCAACTGATTAAAATACATTTCTTGGAGGGCCAAATGCGAAGCGTGGTCTTTGTTTGAGTTGTGCGTGGTAAACTTTGTTCGAGCCGTACACACCGAGTTTTTCTTAAGGTCGTGCCATGCAATGGATGGTTTGAACGATCGCTTGGATCTTAGGGTGCTTTCACTTGATAAATCACCTTGAGTATACATTGTTCCGCTGTCGGTTCACACTCCAAAACATGGCTCAAGTCTGCCAGGGCGCCTTCCAGGGACTTGATGCGAAATTCCTCCGATGCAAGCCGTTCTGCAAATCTTGCCTCACTGGATCTGTTGACATAAATAACACGTTAAGAGCAAACCCACCTCAGTTGACTCATTAGGATGAGAAGTTTGTTATTCTTTGCCTTCATATCCTGCTGGATCATGTGGATGATTTTGTCATGTTGCTCCTCAGCAGCCTTGTAGCTATTTATTATTTCCACTTGTTTTTCCACCTGCTGCTCTAGTTCGTCTGTCCGTTGTGTGCTACGTAGATTATCCACCCGGAACTTTTCGTTTTCCGCTCGAAGGTCGCAAATGATGGTGTTCTTCTCATGAATAATCCCTCTATTTTCGTCAACCTACAGAGGCACTCGTTAATCAACGCATAACCTACAACTTGATGCAACTTCTCAACCTGTGATCGAATTTGTTCAAGCTTCTCTGCAGAACGTCCACCAGCCTCAATATACTTTGGCGATGGCTGCACAAAGTTCACCGAATTTAACCTGCCTAGATTTATAAATCCAGCCATATTCCCTACTTTGTTAGATCCCTAATTAGCTCATCTTTTTTATCCAACTCATTCCGGTAAAATCGTAACTGTTCTTCAATCTATGGAACATTCAGCAGTTGTAAATTTTACAGTTTACCTCATATCGCGGTAGTTCTCTTGGGGATACAGGTTCTGAAGTAAGAGTAAGCAACAGGGCAATTTATCTACATTACCAAAGTCTGTCAACTCTTTCGAGGAGCTCATTTTTTCATTCTCAAGTCACACATAGGTGGATATCCTTATGATGCATGCTAAAAGGAGAATAACAATAGATTAGAAAATGCGTCCCACAGGAAATTCATGAGCAAAAGAAAATTACCCTCCTGGCTATCATCAGTAGCTCCAGATGTCTTCGATTCTCAACTCAAAA
The DNA here is from genome assembly GCF_000715545.1 of Opisthorchis viverrini. NCBI lineage: Eukaryota > Metazoa > Platyhelminthes > Trematoda > Opisthorchiida > Opisthorchiidae > Opisthorchis > Opisthorchis viverrini. The sequence goes on from NW_008751707.1 coordinate 819,592, forward strand.
TTCTTACCAGATGTGACATTTCATGTTGTTCCGAACACTTCAGTTTCCCATATTATGAAAAGTAAAAAAGGTACGCACAAGCCGTCATACCATTTATTTCCAAAACTGAATTTCGTACCTTTGATGTAGCAGCTGAAAGCTGTTGATAGTATATGCTTCACAAATATGTGATCCAAATAATCACAGGCATCTCTGTCAGCAATCCCGGGTGTGACCCAGATTGTTTCTTTTCGGACAAAGGGACCCTGACAATTTGTAGCAAATCAAAACCTTGAAGTTAGAACTCGGCCTATGGTGATCAGAACCCACATTTGCTGTTGCAAGAATGTTTGTAGATAGCTTGTGGGAAATCGTAGAAAACACTGATGCCGTATCTATTTATTTTGTTACATAATGAAGTGCGTCAGGAACAAATTACATCCCCTCTACCGCAGGACAAACTCGTCAATAAACAACTGAACTAGGATCGCGGTATGTTTAGATCACAGACGTAGTGTCCTACGAGCGGGACGTTGCGTCCAGGTGATTCCAGAAGTATACAAACACTCCGTAGTGCTACATGCATGAATGTCTCTTTTTATGCGGACAAATGTAGAAGATGATAGAAAACACACATAATTGTTCAACTGTAGCCCCTTTAGGTGCATCCAGAGCCCAGAGAGTAGCAGTCGAGTTGCTGAGGTCGGATTTGAACCACAGACCTTGTGGTCAGCAAGTTCGAGCCCACTGGGCTTTCTTGAGCTCAGGCAGAAAGCTGGTCTAAGGAGTAATAAACCCGGTCACAAAAATGCTAAGAATCTACTTAATGGCTTCCGAAATTCAGTCTAGCAGTGTCTATCAGGCTAAATAAATTTTAAGGATGGTTTTCGTGTAAGGTAATGGTCTTTGGGTTAACCCATTTTGACTGGATATCTGTGAATTACCTGGAGCTGTTCAGTGAAGCCGAGTATATTCGGTTGCGCAGTAATTACTTATTTAATTTTGTTCGACAGTATCTTTTCCAATTGCGCCTTTAAATAATGTCCTCCTCAAAATTCGTGCCAATCCACAGCAATCCAGCAACCCTCTATTGCCTTGTCTCTCACAACAACGCTCTGGTCCCCTGTTTAATTCCCCGTTCTTTGTTCAAGCCACATAGCCGCCTGGCTCACTCTAAACCGAGTGATCAGAAAAATTATGAATTTTTCTAAATGGCGCTATTTGTTTGGCATCAGCAGGTAAACGGCAAGTACGTACAGGCTGGAGAATACTGAAAGCTGAATGTTGACCACCAAATTCGAGGAATAGTAAAGTCTGTCTTTTTTCGGCACGATCTTATCCAAAAGTTCTGCGATCTAAAAATACCGCACAATCTGAGGCGCACAAACTGCATCGCGTTCTGCTCATATGTACTACGAACTTTCGAATGTGAAAGATGCTGTTTTTTCATTTATATTTTACGATCAGCTGTGTAGATCTGTTCACGTCCGAAAAACCTCTTTGCCTTTTCAACAGACACTCGGAAACGTTTTCAACGAACAGATTCCACTGATTGTTGCCCTGCTAGCAGACTGACTTAGTGCGCCACTCGTTAGTTCGAGGACACTTTTCTAACGAAGCCCACCATAGTACACACTCAACATGAGGAAGGAGAACAACTGTAAGAAGTCTAAACATAGCACACTCGAGAACACTCATTGACTTCCAGGCATTTAATTTCGCTGGCAAATCCTCTTAGGCTCTGGTCATAAGTAGACTGGGCTGGTATCTGTTAGACGAGTTGTCCATTTCCAATAAAGGTCCTCAGTAACGCACACTGACAGGGTAATAAAAAGGTTAAAATCAAGAACGCTCAAACGGCGGATGATCTCAGACTGTTCCGAAACAAGCTATAAATGACAGGCATTAATCCAGAAGAGCCACTAAGCATATGCTTTCTCAAGCGCCACCCAGAATCTTCTCCTAAAACCCTCCCACCCGCATTGTTCAAAGACGGGAGTGAACTCCTCAGTCAGCGCTTGCTTAATCTATGTCTGCATTATGGGGAAGAAGACTGACCCAGACAAGGGGTGTCGCCAATAGTGCCCGTTTTAAAAAATGGACTCGTAGTGAGTGTTGTAACCAAAGAGTTACCAGATTAACCCCGGTTGTAACAAGACTGCTGGCGTCACTTGTAATTCGTCCACCTATAGTGATTCGAGAGCAGCAAGTAGGATTCCGGCCTAATAGGTGTTGCATTGACCAAGACCTCACACTCTGTCAGGTGCCAACATAACGCCATACGTACAAAACACCTAAAATTTTATCATTTCTGGATTTTCAAAGAGCATTCAAATCGGTTAACCGGTCTGTTCTCCTTCGCAGGATTACCCAGAAAGAAATGCCCGGACATTCGTGAACATAAACCCTTTGAATTCTCTGACTTCGGAATGCGTGGGACTGAGCAGAAAGTTCTACAAAACTCCCGTACACAAAGCGCTGTCAGTTTGAGGTGACGCCCCCTCCATTCTTAATCGATATTGTGATCGATGAACTAAGAAGAAAGCTGGAAGGTCTCCAAAATCCCTGTGTTCAAACATCCTGTGACGAACGCCTTTTCAATCTGGAATAAGCAAATCATATCCTTCTCGTCTTCAAAGAGGAGAAGGCGCAGGTGTTTTTGGGTGAACTGACCAAAGTCATCATGTGCTTTGGTACGCACTTTGTACCTGTAAAGTGTAGATTGTGCTCCTGGACATGCCGTCACTAAAGCCGCACTTACGCTACAGGGATTGACACTTGAATTTGTGGAGCGTTTCACGTACCCTGGAAGCTGCATTAGTTCTGATAAAAGTTTGACGAAAGAGGTCAACGCACGACCACCCAAGGCCCGGATCGCATTTGCTAATTTGAGACACCTATGGTGACAATGTGGTGTATCCCTGAATCTCAAGGGACATGTGTATTGAGCTGCAGTGCGGGCTGTTTTGTTGTATGGGCATAAGACTTAACCTGTTTGAGTAGCGGAGCTGAGACACCTTCAGATACTCTACAATTATTATCTCAGGACCATAGATCGTGTAGGCTGGTATCAGATATTCCGTAATGAGGAAAACGGAAAGCGAGTTTTTGATTGCAAAAACGCGGACTTCCATCGAAAAATGTGCCCAGCACCAGAGGCTGCGCTGGTTAGGCTATGTATGCTGAACCATCGTTAGCCAAAGAGGCTGCTGTCTTCCGTAGCCAATTCAGAGTGGCGGAAGCAGAGAGGTGGCTAACCCTTGACTTGGCAGAGGGATATGAAAGAGGTTACAAAATATTTGATTGCTGTCGGTGCTACTCGGCTACCAGGATGCGGACTGCATAATCCCCACTGCGCTTAGTCTGAGGCGCTGCAAGTTATGGATGCCATTGGATGTCACTAGCATTCTTGTTGTCAGTTTCTATCCAGATTGCCTGAATGCGTCTGGAGGGGTAGGTACCTCTGAGTGATTGTGATAAGGTAGCAGCAAGTCTGTTCCCCGTCCGCCTTTATTATTTTCTTCACAAAGCAACCTTCAAATAAATCATGGTTTTACGGCAGCGAAGCAGCAGCGCTAAAAATTGATATCATGTTGTCCAAGGTGATTATAATGATGAATGTGAAGTGGATAGTCATCCGGGCCGGCTAATCGGCGGTGCGTGAGAGGTCATATGCAGTTATAAACCTCCGAGGCCTTCAAGGAGTTCCAGGCTCACCGCTCAGGGTTCTAATTAGGCTGCAGGCTCCAGAAGAATGACAGCTGCTGGCAACGATAATTGTCTTCCGAAGTTCTTAGCCCAAATGTCGAGGCGTTCTTTATTCTGATCCTTTATGTTTTCCCTCAAAGGTGGTTTCGGGTATCGATGGCCCGAATCCGGTAAACTTCTAGCATTTCTGGCTTTCTGTGCCTCCTTCATTTCCTTAGCTCTCCAAGTCCACTAAACTTCACTATCAGCGTGCACATTCGATTTCACTTGACGTCTCATAGTTACTCAGGCCTGCGAGGATATATCCCCGAGATCTAAGCAGTGTCATTGTTCAGCTTGATATCCAGTGCCTGAGTGGGTCTGGCATCGACATGCCACAGGTAAAACTCCCGACGCATTGTACAAAGAGTTGGTGATTGCATCCCAGTATGAATTCACATCCGTTAGTTTGAAGAGACCCCAGAAGAATATTCCGGTAAATTAATTTAAGATCCGGATCTGTCAGCCTCCCGGTTGTCAAACTATTTGTCCGCAACTTACTCGGCGCTGGAAAAGCTAACCCGGTCGAAGATGTGATCAGAATCCATGAATGTGTTCCAAAACGAGCGGTAGTCACTTACTTTTCGAAGCCATCGGTAACTGGTGTCAAGGTAGTCAATTCGAGTTCGTAGCCGGCGCACTGCTGAAGGCCAACGTATGGACAGATAACTGAGGTTATTTCGTAAATTAGTACTGCATAAAAACAAACTGCGGGCAGCACATAGCCGAAAAAATCGTTTGCCGCCGTCCGTTTATATACAGTTTAGTCATCATTGACCACCCAACTGAGTCTCGGGTAAACTAAACCTGCCAACTTGTACATATAGATCTTCGGCATTCATAACTGTCTAAGCTTTTAGCTTGTCACAACAGGGCACTCAGAGTGTAACAGAGCTTTCCCTTCATAGTACCAGAGCTACAGTCAGTGGGTAAGCAGATCTTCGGCATTCATAACTGTCTAAGCTTTTAGCTTGTCACAACAGGGCACTCAGAGTGTAACAGAGCTTTCCCTTCATAGTACCAGAGCTACAGTCAGTTGGAGTGTAAGCAGACACAACACATCTTCACGCTTATAAGACTCCTTCACAGATGTTGCCAGTGAACATCCAGTCAAACAAAAATCCTTTCGCCCGGTGTCCCTAACGCTGCACATCCTGCTGCAGCTGCTCCTGGATCGCCAGAGATGCGCGGCCGGAAGTGAGTGGAGAGTGATGGAGTGGTTAGCTCAACCAGTGTACATGCATCCTGAATTCTTGTTTCTGACACACGGCACACATCAGTGTCAAAATAGTTCGTGGAAAGAGCAGCAGCAGCCCGTTGTTCTGTTTGCTTCAAAGTGCAAACACTGAAAGCGCCAGATAGACTGGGTTTGGTGACTTGAAGATGGATTTCAGGTGCCATAGGATTTCCGCGCCGTATAACGCACAGATGTTGCCCTCAAAACCGATGCAATACGAACGGAGTAACCAGCCCTATCGAACGGCTTTGCTAGCAGGGAGTTATTAATGGGGTGGGGAGAGGAAGAATAAAAACTACGTAAAAGATGGCAGGCTTCAGCAGTCGCATGCTTCCACTAACACGCCCTGCCGTATGAGGCAAGTACAGCGACTAGGCTGATCACACGCCGTAGTCACGCCGTTAGTTCCAACCCCTTCTGATTTAGCAATGCGCCGCAAGTGACATGAACCAATGGATGCGGAAGCATAGTCTGAAAATATTGGTGTCCCGTTCCCATCCAAATAAGAATATCACTATTGCCACAACCTTTATTTCTCATTTCTGTCCTTAATTTCAAACGAGTTTTTTATCGTTTAATTTACACTACCAAACACGCTTTCGGTAGTGATCTTTCATCAAAGATATTGGCTAATTACCCATTTTCATTGGGCGATCTGACACGCACACACCTGTGAGACACGTTATGTCTCCCTCAACTACGCAGTGGTTGCTGCTACTGCCTCTGTCTCTGCTAGAAGGTATGCAGTGAACTCTTCCACCCTGTTCGGAGAAAACCTGAACAGCCGCCTATTCTGCGACGTTAACGAGCTCGTGCACTTTGCCAAGAAGTTCGAGCGAATTTCAGGATCGTACTACGGCGTGCGTACGTCGAAAGCAAAGTCCTCCGGTGATAAAACGTTCATCAAGTACCACTGCCACCAGAAAAGATTTGCACGTAGTCCTAACGACGGGAAAGGACGCCAACTGCTCGGTCACACACAGTGTGGGGCATACTAGAACGTTGGTAGACTGAGCGACCCTTTTCGAATCATCAGATTTAATATGCGTCACAGTCGCGATCTTCTTGGTGCCGGAGCATATCAGCGTCTCAACCTAAACTGCCGGCTGCCGCCTGAAGATTTAGAAACCGTGCGCCGAATGCTTAAACTCCGAAGCCGCTCCTTCAGCATCCGGTTCTAAATGAGGTCGAAGCTCGGCACATATCTCAGCAACAGAGACGTCAGGAACATTCTGGCGCAGCACATGTTCGGGCGGGACAATCCAAATATGTCTTATTTGGGTTAACAAATTTACACTTGTCGCAGGTCACATTTTTTGACTTAGAAAGTCTGTTCAAAGAACAAGGACGAGTCCGCTGCTTGCAGGTGGAAACGACCGAATATCGCATTTTGTGTATTGAGCCTCCGAAATGTTTGAACTGTTCCGAAGGTTTCCGGATTTTTAGCTGATAGATAGCACTGTTTCTATCAACCAGCAGAGATATTTTTGTACCGGCTGCTTATTGTGGGTGGTTGTCGTAAAAGTCACCTCATAGCCATTGGTTTTTTCTGGCGGAAGACTGAAAATGACGCGAAAACTTTCTCACTGACTTTTCTCGAATTTGTTGGTGATAGTTCTCATGTCACCATGTGCATCATGTCTGGTGGTGTGCTTGCCATCGGGAACGCAATAAGTAGTCATTTCTATTTGTTATTCATTTGCTATGTCGCTTTCACATAATGCGCAACGTTATTAAACGTTTTCCACTGTCCAGTTCCTTTAGACGTATTTTTACGGCAATCAAACTTTTGGAGCTATTTGACCTCCCTGGAACCTATTCGAGTAAATGGCCAATCATTTTTCCGCATGTAAGCGCTTTCATCTTGCCTAAAGCCCCAAAATTACCAAACTGTAGGATGCAGCGTAGAATTCACGACACAAAAATGGTCGATGCCTCAAGATAGAATTACTCAACAGGCGAATGAGACCGCGAGGATCCATACGAGTGCCACGGGTGAACACGACCTATCTGATATTAATCCGTCAGAAAGCATTATCCGATGCGTCTTCTCGTGATCTCCGCATTGTTAGGCATCCTAAACTGGACAGACTTTGCAGTCGTCTGGCGCCGTAGGCCATCTCCAAAATGGTACTCGACTTGGGCATAGCTGACCGCTTACGTTTGGGAGCAGCGACGTGCAAACAACGGTAATGAGGGATAACCGGCAAGAGATAGTCTATCACGCAACGACATGACATGCAATATTTTGTTGCGTTCGGAATCCCGTGTGGACATCTACTACACCTCGCAATGGAACACAACGTGGAAGCAACCAAAGGGCCGATCAGCTCCCGTTGGACTAGGGAAAATAACAGTGCAATCGCTGTTCCGTTTGGTCCTTTGTATAACTTAAACGAAAAAATCACATTCGGAATTTCGGACAAAAACGAGAAAGCGAAAGGTTGTGGTGATAGTGGTATTCAAAGTTACAGTTTTTGTCTTTGATACAGCACACCCGAAGGCGTCCAGTGGGATATTTCGTTGAGCGATTTCCAGCAGTCCGTGGGTTTGTCTGCATCCTATCTCCGAGGAACAAAGCAAGATGCTTCCGAGGCATGCGGATCAGTTAGTCTGTTGATTCAAAACTAAAAACACCGTCACATACACTGGTACAAAGAGGACAGATTATTCATCCATAACGTTATATTACTGTGCGCTTGAATTACCACTATTTGTGGAAACTATGGTGTTGAGTGCACTTAAACGAGCTTAACCTACAAATTCACCGGGTTGAGCTGGTCTATACACCCACAAGATGCCAAAGGTGCATACAATTTGACTGGTAGGCCCAAACTCTCATAGATACCTCCAGTCTACAAAGCTGATGACTGACAAGCGCTCGACGGCTACAGGTAAATCACACTCATTAGCGTGCCGTGGACCAAGCATTAGACAGGAAATTTCGCCGAAACCGTAGTTTTGGCAAGGGAATCTTTAACGTACATTTAGCATTTGGTGGTATTTATTCGAAACATCAGATTCCCCTCATGCGGTGGCAGTTTTGTTGAAAATTGTTTAAACGTACTTGACGTCTAATATAGGCGCGGAATTCATATTTCAGCGGTGTAACGCAGTTGAAATCCGTCTGTACCTGATTGTATGCCCATCATATAACACTATGTGTGCCTCTCCCTCCCTCTCTTCCCCTATTACAGGTACCACGGACGAGGCACCACGGGCCCTGGACAGGGAAGAGTATCCCGCTTGTACACCCCC
>NW_008751707.1:829126-902863 GCF_000715545.1 Opisthorchis viverrini
AACCAGAAACCGCCTACGTCATTCAAGACCATAGTCAAGCACATATGGACATGCGTTGTCAATTTTGCGATCAGTTAGCACCTATTCTACCACGTGGCCCTGGCCCACCCCCTTCAACTATTACAAGCACTCCTTCTGAGCACTGAGAACAGTGCTCGGACTCGGGAGGGGGCAATGTAACGCAGTTGAAATCCGTCTGTACCTGATTGTATGCCCATCATATAACACTATGTGTGCCTCTCCCTCCCTCTCTTCCCCTATTACAGGTACCACGGACGAGGCACCACGGGCCCTGGACAGGGAAGAGCATCCCGCTTGTACACCCCCCTAACTGACCTTGACCCAACCTTGTACACCCCTCTCCTTCCGGTTTCGGTTCGGGCTAATACACGTGCGTTGTTGCTACACTCCGGTCTTCTTCCCTGTACCACCCGACCTGTGCGCATGTGTGCTGTGTATACTGTGTGGATTCATTAATACCAGCCCGTATATCTGCATATTTCAGAACTGACGTGTGCCGTCGCTACATCCTGTCGAACGTCGAATACCGCTGACTTCCTGACATCCCACGCTACAGCGGCTGTTAATGACTTCGTGTGTAGTCCCCGTGAGGGCGGTGGAGAAGTTTGTGGAAAATCGCTTTCTTTATGTGTTTTCTTTTGTACCCGGTTTGGAAATAATCTAAAGAATGTCTGAACAATAATTACACCCTCTTTGTCCACGCAGCAGCCAGTCGCGTCCTGTATCGGAGAGTGCGGAAGTCAGCTTGCCAACAATGTGCCTCTGTTTCCAACCCCATGTGATGGCCGATCCCCATGTTGATCCCCTTTGACCAGATGAACTGAAGCCTTCTTGTGTTACTGAACTATTTTCATAACTCTTACGGACTTTGGTCGGACAATGTGATTTTTGCGCTTGCTCGCCGTCGATATCTGTTTGGTTGTGACGATATCGATTTTGAGACGAAGTGATCTGTTTTTATCCTCAGGCTGGTGATTGTACCGCCTTATTTTTTAACCCTACGGTATCTGTAGTGGAGAATCCGTTGAGGTTTGTTGAATATACATACTACTATATTTGCAATAGTACCGTGATTCCTGAATTCGGATTGCTTGGTCGTTTTCGCGGATTAGCAGGCGTGACTCAAACTCTAAAAGCAGATAGCCGTAAAAGAGAGGTCCTCCATCGTTGCGGAAGGCATCCCTCCTAACAGGACCAATAAATTCATCACAGTTACTAGTTTTCTGTTTTTTATCGTGATCAGCACACGCTTTGTCGGAAGCAAGGCAACGTTTTATCTTCACCGACACACCACTCTCTGATTACAACATTGAATTTTTGGGTTTATGGGCAACGCCTTTAGTTCTGGCACGATCTCCGCGAATAGGGACGGTCTTATGGGTGCAAGTTAGACACCCGCCTGGGAAATATTAGGGATACGTTGAACTATGGGCAATCTATCAGACTAGGTAAAGCATTTCTGTTACCGTCATCGCGACGTCGCGCTTGGGTTCATGGCCAGCCCCGTACGCGAGCAACTTGGGTGGGTCTTTCGGGAATATCACTGCAGTTAGGATTTGTCAAGTAATCGTGACTAGTTGAGTTCAGGTTGGGTGAGGCGTATCCCAGGTCCATCGAGGGCGCACGATGGTTCATTGCTGCCAGTCAAACGAGGCAACAAAACAACAGTAACCACTTTGGGGACTAAAAATAGGAAAACGCATCAAAATGTTTGCTAGATAAAACTATAATATGAGTTGTACTGCAGCCCGGAATAGCAGGCTGTAAAAGTGGTCACAACTGCTGACAATCGCAGTGAGGCGGTGCTACCCGATTACAAAACCTGAAATCAATTTTCGGATGGAGATGATAGGTATGCTTTTGGTGCAAACGGCCGTGGGCCTCCGTAATTATAAGGGACGTGTACTAGATAAATTGCGCTCAACTAAGCTTGGAGCGTGTGAGGCGTGAGATAAGAGGGAAACGTGAAATATCTGGTGGTGTTGCGCATCTGTACGATGAGGTGGCCTCAGAGTGACGCAGTTATGGCCTAAAGAATAGTGTGAAGCCTTTGGAAAGCGACTTGCCACTGAGGCGTCATACCGTGTGTATTTGGTGAGTGGATAATTGTGGACAACAGGATTCATTAGCCACTACAGTTTTGTTTATGTATTTTCAGTTATTTTTCGGAACATCTACACGAGTTGTGTTTGGCTATACATTGTTCTTTTCAGAAACCCTGTCAAGCGAATACAGATTCCTGAAACTGAGAACTGGACTGATGTGAGAAATGGAATGAAGAATCATGTGTTTTTTTACTGCATGTACAGCCACTGTTATAGAAACCACCATTTTGGTGGGACTCTCGTACCGGATAGCATGAACCTAAGGCTCTAAATGATAATAAACTCTGATTGTAAGTCAGAATTCCGATACATCGCTTGATATCAGTGAGGAAGCATTGAGGTCGGCAATGCCCTACCAACCGGCCATATAAAACTCGCTCCGAGCATGGAGGATAGCTGAATAAACTAAGCGGACGCACAAGTCTAGCATACGGCTAGAAGTCTACAATGCCTGATCAACTAGCTACATGCAAGCTACGTTAATCATAGCGAGCATCCGGACGAACGTGGCTGATGCAAAGCACGAGCGTCTAACACTTGAGCATCCTTGTTATATGGATTTTGGTCTCAAACTCATCCTTCCTGCCAACGGATTGCCGCAATCTTCACCTTCTTAATCCTAATTGTTCGAGTGTGTACGTGGTCGATACGGCCACTATGGTGTGAGTAAACTTCCTCTAGTGACAGTTATCTTGCTGTAAACTGGAAGGTTTACTCCAACTCACTACAACAACAGCAACTAACCCACGTTCCAGTAGTAAACTCCTCCGCATTGCCACCGCTCCCGGCTTTCAACTTTAAGCTGCCGCGTGGCTGACTTTCCATCACCCATCCTCCAACATCTTTTCCGCCATTCCACAACTGTCCTACTATGTCGTACTTTTCTTTGGCCTTCCGTCCATGAACATCCAAAAACTTTCTCTGTACAACATTCTCCGTTTCGTGACCCTTGGCACCGACGATACTAGGGACAACCCTAACTTCAACTGCATGCCCGCCTTGTAAAAATCCTACCATCTTGATGCTTTAACTAACATTTCACTTGCTGCCTTGTGTACATTTATCCTTCATTCACTGCTCCACCCACAGTACTATGCACACCTCGACTGACTGTTAACGTATGCTCTGGAAAACTTACTTACTAACAACCTCCTAGTTAGAAAAACTAACCCGCCAATTACAACAATATACATATGAAATTGAAACCACAGCATCCTGCGAAGAATGCCTGTGTCACCGGCTTACACTGGCCCCAATTGTAGCACACATCCCAGGAAACCTTCCCATGAATGCAAAATATCGAGTATGGTGTTGTTAAAAAACGTGTCATGCTTAAGTTAACAGACACCCGCATATACCGGTAGTGTGACACCCATATCGCAATCCGTTATCAGAGCACACATCCTTTTACCCAGGCCATAAATGCACCATGTTGATGTCTGTTCATTGTCCGAACATGCGACATGGACATACAGTTCACGAGCTTTTCCGATCTATTGTTCGTGCGTGCGTTGCACCACTGATTCCTGCAACTCACCCAACTGCCAGGATAAGATGGATATTTTTCGCGCAGAAAGTGGTCTTATAAAGCCATCCTCATCCGCAGTCATTAGTTGCTGTCCACCGTTACCCACCGTGGGTGACTTGTCTTAATTCGCTCTTGACTCAAGCACTTCTCGAACATGTAACTCAGCGGCGCTAAAAACTGTCTGTAGTGACTTTTGACCCTTTTTCGTTTTAACGAGCTCAAATAATCTTAATGTCACAAATGATTGACAACCGTCGACACCTTTTTACACGAGAAAACAACAAAATGATGCGTGCTTCAACTAGAGCGTCGGAAAATACCCACCAACACACCTATCTTTCCCAAACTCCAAGATTGCGCATGGAACGCGTACCGTCACCCGCACTACCCCCACCTAAATGCCGATTATTGCTTCCTAAAATAAACAGTCCCTTCCTTACAGTAGCTTTATATAGTGACCACTTCATCTTCCTGCCATTTTTGGCCGCACTCAAAACTATACCGCGGTGAATCTTATCAGATATTTGGACACTCATTTTGTTTTCCCAAGCTAGATATGGCCAGTCTATTACCTCGTTTGAATAGCTGTAATGAAACGCTTCATGCCCCCGATGAATGCAGAAATATCCTACTTTCGCGTTTGTGTTATTTACAACAACTACCATAACAATAATAACCACCCTGACAATCTTTCCGAGCAATCCGTTATGTTCATGAACGAGGTTGCCTACGAAACAGTGTGACATGGCGATGACGGTACCGCGTCTGCCATACCCACTTTAGTGACTTGCCCAGTGTTGACCCTGTCTTTGGTATTTCCCGACGGAGCCTGTTACATGCACGCACACGACCGTCATAATCCGAATAATTTGTCCCAAAAATCCAAAGCAGCTTCTACCTTGTTATACCAGCTGCATTTTCTGCCCATAAAGCCACCAATTCTTCCTATGGCACCATAAGTGACTCAGCATAAAAATGAGAACAAAATTTTGCTGTGCAGTTGACATATCGCGTGCTGGTTACCGTAGATATATTTACTGAAGTTGTTAGCCTCGGCGAACACCTTGGCTTTGGCTGGCGGGCGTCTAATGAAAAAATAAAGAAGACTTTCCTGCACCAATTAGTAGTTACCACACCAAAATGAATTTACGCGAAATAAGACATAGTTATTTTCCACCTACTTCTTTGCAATAGTTCCGGATCAAACTGAGGAAAACCAGGTAAAGAAGTTAAATTATCCGTAAAATTTACCCACCGTCATCACGTAAACATAATGGCGGGCGAATGAGGCCAGCAAAACATATGTACTTGGTGCTCATAGTGGACCTTTTATACGCCTAAACGAATTTCAACAAAACTGCAATCGTTTACATAGTTTTATGGATTCGAGTAAACACCGTCGTGTGCTGAATCCGAACCTGAAATTTTCATCAGCACAATTTGTGGGACAGCTCTGAGGGTTGGTGTGTGAAGAAATCAGAGGCCGGAAAGACGGGAGAAATACACAGCTTGATTTAAACATTTGTCTGTCATCCAAAATTTAATTCCACTTACATTCTGTACATGGTTTTTCGCAGGCAATAAAAAGTGTAAAATAGAGTGAGCTTTCCAGTTGGGCAACGATGAAGCAAAAGGAATATTTCGGCCATGTATCACATGAAAACGAATACTAGCAGATGTAGCTGTTGGCTTTTCGCTTTGAGCTCCACCTTGTATTACCACTTTAAAGTTAAAAACAGCTATAATTCGTCCAAAACTTAATAGTTCCTGAGCAAATGAACCAACATTCTAAGCTTCCCATGGCATTGAACTAAGACAACTAACCCTCTCACATACGTGGTCTCCAGCGAATTCAACTGTAGCATTGTATACACACGGTTTCAGACAAATCCTACTGTCACAGCGGCCGGGGTGAAGTCGGTGCAAGGTTTGACTACGAAAAGCTAACGGCTTGTTTACACTATTCACTGTAAAAGAATATGCGAAGAGCACTTGAGCTTGCTTCTTTTTGAAAGTGAATGTTCTGGACAGTTAAACTTCACCCAATTAAGGTCGATGCGTTTTCCACCATGCTACACCAGATCTCGTCCATATATTGGGGCAAAGACATTGATGCAATGCCTCCTAGATATTGTATTCCGTCGCAAGTAATCTGAATCTTACCGTGGCAAACCGTTTTTAAAAATCTCTCAACCCAATAGGTGGTTCCTTGCGGTTGCGTTGATCAACGCACATATTTAGGGCAACGTGGGGTTTTGGCCATTATGTCAGGATTTAGGCAAAGGTGAACGTTTATCATATACACCGCCAGCCTTACGCAAACTACTAACGTCCTTCGGTCCGTCTCCACAGCCGGTGGCTGTGGCCAATAATCCCGATTTCTCTGAAATCAGACACCAGTCCCTGATATTTCAAATGTGTGTTCACACCACGCGAGTCATGACATAAGGACGTCACTTCAGCCTGCTTGTTTTTTTCCATTTGGAACAGCAAGTAAGCAGGAATCTATTAGTGTTGGCCTCTAGCTTTGTTGCTACCACTAAAATACCCCCCACCCTACTTGGCACACTTGCTCCAGGCCGTCGTTACGCCTAAGGGGCAATCAAAAGCGCAATTAATTGTGTCAGCGCTCGCATCTACCTCATATCTCTCTTCCTCGTAGACACCAAACTGCAATGTTTCGGGCGAGTTCCTCGGAAACCTGTTTTAATTCACACTTGATATTATTCATGATGTCTGCCGCATTTTCGAGACTCAACTAAAGGATCCAGGTATGATAAATTGACTTTTGGCAAACGTATCCTCCAGAAACTGTCAACCACTGTCTTTGGAAGAACGCTTGGCAGCCTCGGTATGGACCTCGTCTTATTCGCAGACATTGACGTCTGCTTAATTGGTTACTCATAAATAGTCAAATCCGTGCTTCTTCAGCTCTCAGCTTCGTGGGAACTGGTAATGAGCAAACGACTGCCAATCTTGGTTTGTTCTGTTCGCATATCCACCAGCTTATTTCAGTATCCAAAGCTCTTCCTGCAGGGCGATAAACAGCCCTGATTTTTTGAGTGTGCCTCACGTACATTCGGAATGCCAGGAGGCTTCATGGAACATTTGAGTCCCTTGCTTTCCGGTTGCTCTCGAAAAAACAATGAAACCCAGCATTCGTCCGACGCACCTGACAACTATGGTAGAGCGATGACGCGCCTATTGTTGCACCGCACAAGCAGTTTTGCACCTCTTGAATCACACACAAACCAAGAGGCAATAGCCGACATGAAACAAGGTACACTAAGCACAGTTATGAAATGAAACATCAGGTTCAAAGCAAATAAAAATGAAACCGCAGCATTTAGCGTGTAACTCAGTGTTGCATAAAAGTTAACGTTCTGCCTCCCGACCTGTTAGAAAACCAAGCACGTCATTTCAATTCACAGCTCAGCTGACAGCATACGACGGAGGAAGTCGGTCTTCAGCTAATCACAAAGCCTTGGAAGACGTGTAAATAAAAACCCTCATTTGTGGTAAGTGTAGTGTGAGAACGCAACGCACTTGCGGAAAAATAATCTTGCTCAGAACAATACCCTTCCAAATATCCATTTACGTGCACTATGAAAAACTGAAAGAGGTGAACTTAAATTCTAAAATCGAAATGGCTTTTTCTACACGCCCAGCTTCCTTTCCCCCAAAGAAATGAAGGGCAGCACACTAACAGTACATCCTGAAAAATACATGTGGCTTTCTTGTCTACCCAATCAGGCAAGCCGAAATCGTTTTGCAACAAGTAGTTCTAACTGCAGGTCAAAAAATCATGGGTTCGTAAAACTAAAGCGTTACAAGAAAGATGTGTAAAGATGCGTAAAGTTGAGGACAGCATTGGCCTAAGTGCTCAGGATGGTACGTCGACATACAAACCGACCCGAATTTGTGACAAAACGGCAGTCATGGCACCCGAAGCCTGTCTGGCACACGCGCGGCCGCCGGAACAGCAAACGTGTTACCAAGAGTAACAATCAGCATGTGCATTTGTGACAGGGCATCAACAACAGGATCGAAGTTCCTCGGGAATGACGCAGACAGCTGACCACTGTGGCCTGGATAACAAAATCCCCTAGGAAAGTAGCTGCAGGTAACCGAGCGTACGGCGAATACTAGGGACTTTTCATCTTTGAAAACCAATGATTGACGGGCTTGAATAATTGCAACTGACACACGAGCAGGCTCTTTAACTTCAGATCTTTCTTAGTCCTAAAACTAGACATCTTGCTCTTTTCTTGTTTGTATGTCCCTATATGCAGATCGTCGTCATTTGACGTGCTAATCAGTGGTTAATTTGAGACGATACAGTGGTTTGCCAGTAAAACCTGGGTATCCGAAATAACTGCTTAATCGGCTTAAAAAAGGGATTTATTTGAATTTTGATCCATAAGGCTGTCGGTACTATCTCGAGGTTTGTCACTTAATATCTGGTGATAGTTTCTAAAAGTTGAACGGAGTTGAATCATGACAGCCCAATTTAAGGCCAGTAATATACACAAGCTGTATACCATAAGAAAGCACCACAGACAAATAAAAAATGAGACAAAGCAGAATCCGCTCCAGAAACTCAGGTTGAAAACTAACCTATTTTAGCCCATATATTGAGTCACCAATTGTATTGCAAAGTTCGAAATGGGCCATTGTGCTTTGATTCGAACTAAATGTTTGTCAAAGAATACTCCCCTGTTATTTAAGGAATTGTGCTCTCAGAGGATGATACCTGTAGCATTGATTTGTCCCTCTACATGGTTAGATTGACTACAGATTATCACTAAGTCAAAACAGCTATGTTAAGAGCGCTGAGGAAGCCTCTCTCAAGAGAATTATTGGCACTTCGATTTCTGTTGAGTGTCCTGGTCCGGCCGAAAACTTTTGTGGCCACATGTTTGAGGCCCGGCCCAATGGCTCAGTGAGCAGAAGAATTTATCATCTTGCCAACCGCATTAGAAGACAGCCTGATAGCTGCTGCAGTTCACCAACAGTTGGCATGCAATACGGTTGATAAACAAATACACAAAAGCACTGCAAAGCTGCCTTACTGTCTCCAATAATTACCTCAATTGACCTATCAGTCTATATCAAGACTTTGGAGTTATCGATTATATCCACGCTGGATCGGCTGGTAATGACTTATGGCCCTTCACCTGTGATAATTCCAGTCGGTGAGGTAGGCTAACAAATAAAGTTGCTAGTAAGAATGAGCCCAAAAAATGAGACAAACAAATTAGAAAGGCACGACATGAAGTTTGTTGCAAAATGTGGCTTAATCAGAAATATATATGGGGAACCAAAAGTATTCTTAGCCTAGCAGAGGCATTCACTAGCATATCACCACTACCAGAGCGAAGTAGCTTCACTACTTTTAGAGCCATAGATTTGTGGGGTGTTGTCGGCGAATTCGTAACCAGGTAATTACAAAGCAAGTTTTTGTGCAACATGTGCTTCCACTACAGGGAGTGTCTAGCAACGGAAGCTGCGTTGATTTTGGGCCACGTACTCCGCATGCCAAACTGTCGCTGGTCGAAGAAATCGCTGTCGTCCGTGGCCAATTGTGAGTTGCTAAATTATAATAATGGCATTTTCCTCAGCTTTGCCCTCCGCCTGAAACCCCCAAGCTAGAATTCGCGTCCAAAGAACCACCGAAGGTGAACAACATATACTAACGCCCGAAAGAAGTCCAGGGCACTTTTACAGCGCGGCGACAACCTTTTATAAATGCTGACTCCAGGATGCGACATTGGCAGCCGGCATTCGGTCAACTTGGGGATTGACTGTTGGGTCCAGAATTTCGACCAATCAGACCTCGGTTTGATTCCGGACCGGCAAACGTCCAGAACGTTTGTCCAATCGTACCTGGGAATGGCTCTCGGCCGTAGCAGCGCCTAACTGCAAGCAGTAAGGCGGGATTCGTGTGGAATTCCGCTTAACAGCCCCTTGAAGTTTGCTGATGTATATTCAAAGCTATCGGTTCACTTGTAGTAGCCTCACTGGCTTGCAGACCCCGTCTGTTTAACGTCGCAGTCGTAATCGTGTTCGGGCTGGGCCTCCGTCTAAACAAATAATGTACTTTCCGGGATGGCGTCGAGATCAAGTGTCAAGAAGCATCTCTAGACACAACTCATCGGTCCTGTGGACGGGATCTGCGAATTTATCTATCGGATTTGGTTTGTGTGCTGGATAAACTTGAATCTCTTAGGGCACTTTGCCGCGTCGACGAAGGATGTGTCCTGGAATCCACGTAAGGTGTATGCCACTGTAGTCACGCACCGACGCCGTTTAAACTGATCCTCCATTCTGGTGTCGCGATGACTAACCTGCCTTTCCTGTGGCCGGATTGTCCGAAGCTTGTTTCGGAGCAGTGCCCCTGCTGGTGACATTCCATCAGGCGAGTTAGGGTTTGGCGTCGCTCGCTGGAACCTTCGCACCATCTTTTCCGTTCGTTCCTTCCATCTGGAATTTCGAAGTGCCCGCTTCAGAGTGCCAACGAAGCGTTCCGCCCGACTGTTTGACTGTGGATGAAATGGTGGCGAGCGGACATGAGTTATGTTATACTCCCGAAAGTCGGCGATGTGAACTGACTGCCGTTGTCGGATACAATAGTCTGTAGTGTTCCAAAGCGACTGAACAGCCGTCGGCGTTCCCGGACTGCAGTGTTAGTTGTGGGGATGTTCACCGGGAACTTTTCCGGCCGTTTGCTGTGGGCATCGACCACAGGCGAAAAGTTTTGGCTCTGCATATTCCATTTGAGGACGAGACCAAGGTTCGGTCGGTTGTGGCCACAACCGTAGATAAGTTTTCGCTGGTGATTTTGGTGCTTCAGCACACCGTAGGCAATATTTTGAGACGTGCTCGACCTGGGAGTCCATCAAAGGTCAGTAGACGTAATTCCATCCTGTTTGTTCAAAAGTGACGAAACTGATTTAGGAAGGCTGGTTGTAGCTTCTTCGACATGACAACGCGTTCTGAAAACAAAAGTGATTGTGTGACACGTCGGTTGAAGTAGGGTCTCAGTCTCTTAGGCAGGTACGCGGCTACTGATTGTGGTGGTACTTGATGACCTGCTGCAGTACAGAGTCTTGGTCAGTAGCCTGGCGGACCATGTCGACAGTCACGGAGAATGCGAACCGCTTTGGATACTACTCGGTTAATCTCCGGTCCCAAGGCAATCGTCGCGACTACAGTATCCTCTGGTTCTTGCTTACTTGAATCAAAGCCCTAGAGTGAAAAGCAAAGGAAAAGAGTGGATGATGGAGAGGACCTAATGCTTGCCTATGCCAAGTATTCTGAGGTTTCTACACCTCCAAGCGCTCAAGCTGGCAATTTGGAAAGAGACTGAAAGCACGAACGCTGGTTTAGTTGGTCTCAGAGGCGATACATGGCAGGCGGAAAGGAACTGTAGTGACTGATGAGACCGAGGAACGAGCGACCTCATGTCTGTGGGTGCTGGCGTACGTTTGGTAGCGTCGATGTTCTCGTGGTCTGGTCGGCGGCCATGTTGATCAGTGATAAAACCGAGGCACTTTATCGATCGCATGAAGGTGCATTTTTCTCGGTGCACTCTGAAGTCATATTCTTGAATACGATCAGGCAAACAATCAACATGCTGCCACAATTCGTGGAGGTCGGAACCCATGACGATGTGGTCGTCCAAATAGGCAGCAACGCCGAGAGCACCCTTCATCATCGTATCCATGATCTGTTGAAATATGGCTTGCGCTGTTTTGAAACCGAATGACGGTCAGGTATACTGGAACTAACTGCGGTGCGTACTGATTGTCAGAAGTTCTTGGGATTCTTCCTCAACTTCAACCTGGTGGTAAGCATCGGCCAAGGCAATCTCCGCGAAACATTTACTCCCATTCAGTTTCGCGAAAAAATCGTCTGAAAGACTCAGAGGGTATTGATGGGTATCCAGTGCAGCATTGGGACCGGTGGAGAAGTCTGCACAGAACCGAATAGTCCTGTTAGCCTTCACCAAAATGATCGGTGGGGCCCATGCAGAGTAGTTCGTCGGTTGGAGAACACCAGCCTTCTGTAATCGGTCCAGTTGCTTGTCAATGATGGGTAAGGTTGCATATTGTCCTGGGCGTTTTGGGTCGAAAACTGGTCTGGCACTGGGGAGGAGGCATAGTTTGACTCTCGCTTTTGTGCACCGTCCAAGCTGGTCGGCGAATATGGATACCTAACGTTGTAGGAGGTCCTCAAGTTGACGCTTCGCAAAATGAGTTGGTTCGAGGTCACATCCGGGTGCTGCATGAGGTTACGAATAGAATTAATTGGCTTCTCCAGCAGATTCGGCTTGTCGATCCAATCCAGCCCCATGAGATCAAGTTTGGGGCATGACGTCAGGTAGCACTTAGCTTGTGCCATCGGTCCATAAGCTCACGGAGCAGTCAAGCTCGCCAGTCGATTTCATTTTACCGCCCGATGCATCACGGGCCCAATGTTCGGTCGGTTTCCACGTACGTTCGCTGAGCAGCACAATGTCGGCGCCCGTAGCAAGCTGCAAACGGACTGCGATGTTATTGATACGAACGAACCGTCGTGAACTTCCTCCGGCAAGCAAAATCAACTTTAAATGTCACCGAGTTGGGTCGCAATTTGTGAGCTGCACGGTGATGTGCGGGTGATTGCGGCCTCTGAGGTCGACGTAAATCTTCCTTGTGGCCACGACGACTGCACCTGGAACATTTATGACGCCTGGACTGACAATAACGAGCAAGTTACCACGCACTACAATACCACCAACTTGTGGGAGGTTTGGGTCGTTTTCGATCGAGGTTGTTGCCAGCCTTCTTTGGGATGCTGGAGTTGATTGCGTGTACACAGCTACTTGAAGTAACAGGTGGCCGGCCGATCATAACCGTGTCATGCTTCAGGTTGATGAGGCGTCGACATTCTGTGGTGAGGCTCTACATCGTAGTTTCAACATCCTGTTCAATTCTGTCAAGAATCTGGGTTCTGATGTCAGCATCTTGGAACAACTGGAGACCGGATACAAAAACAAGGCACTTGAACTGATTCTCTGTCATTGAGCTGAGCTTGAAGCGCTCTGTTCCTGATTGACAATACCGACAAACGTGGTGAAATCGTCATAACCTTTCTTGTCCAGTTTGAGGCATTGGTAACGGGTATTGAACAGTGATGTTTGATGGCCGTGTTTGATCGGAGTGTTCTGACCGTTTCATCAAAGCTGAGGTCGGGGGCAAGCTTGGGGAGAATTAGATTTGTGTACTGTTCATGCCCCGGTGTACCGAGTTTTTGCAGCAAGAATCCGACTATCCATCCGTCATCAGTGGTTAGAGCGCGAATTTAATGACCGGACGGTCCGTGGTTCGAACCCTACCTCTGCCTCTCGACTTCCCTTGTCTAGGCTTAGGCAACCTGGCAGTATCCCGGCCCTTGTGCTTCCTTGCGGCATAGCAGGTAGGCACCGATAGGGTACTACAGTTAAACGACGCGTCATCAAACTTGGAAAAACCAGTCTTGGATATATATTGGCACCGCCTAAACCAGGAGTCAAAATATGACCAGAAAGTGGGTGAAGAATGTGAACTTCGTGACCGCATGTCCGTACACTTTGCGGGTGCAAAATGCATACCAAAGGTCAGGATGACTTTGATCAGTTCATCTAAAATCGCCCGCCTCTTCACTCCGAAGGCGAGAACGATATTCCAGATTGACAAGGAGTTCGTCACAGGCTATTTGGACACCGGAGTTTTGAAGACCTTCCAGCTTTCGTCTCATTTCGCCAATCACGAAATCAATTAAGAATGGGGAGAGTGGGCATCCTTGCCGAACACGAGTTTGTGCACGGAAGCTTTTGTAGAGCTTTCCGTATACTCTCACACGTCCGGAATTTTGAGAATACAAAGAAAATATGATATCCAGGAACTTCCTGGGCATTCCTTGATGTACATGCGTGTCAAGGGGAGCAGATGGGTAAAAAATTTGGATGTGCTTTGGAAATCCAGGAATACTAAAATTGTGGGTATTTCATACGTTTGGCGTTGTTTTGGCACCTGTGGAAATTTGGTCAACACAACTAATACGCTTGAATTTCGCTTGCTGCTCTCGAGTCAGTGTTTTACCTACCACCATAAGGTGACGAAGCACAAGTTAGCCAGCAGTCTCGTTACCACCGTGGTCAAGCTGATCCTCATTGTTTGAGCATAAGCTCTATCGGCGACTCCCTCATTTGTCTGAACCAACCTCCTTTTCCATAATGCAGACAAACAGATCAGACAAACGCTGACTGAGGACTTCACTCCGTCTTTGAACAATGCAGGTTAGAGGTCATCCGGCCAGATCCTTGGTGCTTGAGAGACCGTATGCAATCATAAATCCCCGAGACTGTAGGGGGTTCCAGTTTCACCGTCTCCAGCCAAGCGCTGGAGGCGGTCACGGGAATCCTATCTAATGTATCAACAACACCCAGAATTTTCGTAATCTCTTTCACACCCTTCTGCCAACTCATACGTTCATCATCATCATCAAAGACAGCAGCATCAGTGTTACCACTGATGCTTCACTGCCGTACGTCATACGTTGTCCACCTCACAGTTTCTGCCATTCTGAAGTAGGCACAGAAAGCAACATTCGACTTGGTAGGTGGTGGTGCGGCGTGCGTCACACATGGCTGAGCCACCACGGTTGATGCTGGTTGTTTTCCGCCATTGGAGTGCCTGCTGATTAGCTGGTTACGAATCCGTTGACGCCATCCGACACCAGCAACACTTCTGAGGCACCGGTGGTCGAAGTCCTGAGAACGCCCTTATTGTAGCCTGATACCTTCGGCCCTCAAGACCCACTAATATGCCTTTCTGATGCCACAAGTGATGCAAATTAGCAAACGTTATTTGGACCCTTGAGATTCGTGCACTGACACTTCCATAAGAGCTAATACGACTGCCGAGGTATGCAAGATTATCCACAACGTCCAGTATTTATCCCTGAATTGTAAGCGCTATGTTCAAAAGCCGCACTTAATGAAGTATGACTTTACACTTTGACAGTGCTAGGCACATGCCGAAAGATGGTGCGATGGTGTTCAGTCTACTTAACAGAGGTTGTGTTTCGCCTTCGTCTTCAGAGATGAGGGCGACGACGTCTGCGTATACCAGATGGACAAGTTCCTCACCAACAAAAATTTGAACCGCGAGGTTTTGAGGACCTTCCAGCGGTCGCCTCATTATTTCATCGATGGCGAGGCCGAACAAGAACAGAGAGAGTGGGCTTCCTTGTCGGACACCACTTTTTGTAGTGAAGCTCTTGTAGAGCTCACCATACACTCACACGCCCATAAGTATGTGAATACAGTGACTGGATTATGCGAACAAAATTTCGGGACTTACCCTGTTGAGAAATTGTGGTTAAGTACTGACTGATCCACGAAGTCGAACGCCCACTTGAAGTCAGGGAATACCAAAATTGTGGGTCGCTGTACATGTGACGTTGCTCGAGCACCTGACGGAGTGTAGAACCGTGGTTAACGCAGCCTCTGCCCGGTCGAAATCTCGCTTGATGCTCACGGGTTAAGGATTCGCATGCCACTGTAAGACGCTGAAGAGTCAGGGACGCCAGAAATCTTGTTATAATGGGAGTGCAACTAACACCTCTGTGGTTGCCACATTCACTACCAGTGCCCTTTTTAAAAATGGGCGCTGTTATCGACTCACCTAAGTATGGCGGAAGCAGAGTGGCATTAACGAGATTGCAGAAAGTTTGGAGACCTCGTGATCCTCACTGCGCCTGTTTGGGGACGCTGCAAGATATGGTTGCTAGTCAATGTCGGTGGCGTTCTTGCGGTGCTAGTTTGTATGCAGAATGCCTGAATGAGCGTCTGGAGGTAGTTTAGCCTTAAGTTCCTTTCCATTCCACTTTTCTTCTTCACCGCAAAGCTTTCAAGTAAATCGCGGTTTTACGATAGTGAAGCATAGCGATGATGTTGATGTAGAGGTGGCGTATACCAGGCTATAGTACAGACTGTGTTGTGTGGTTGCGAGGTACAGCCTCTGCGGGCGGATATTTCGCTTTTTCCGGTTTTAGAATGGTGTCGATGAATTCGTAACTGGGTAATGCGGTAGAAACCTCAGTTTTGGAAAATACAATGGCATCAAGACGATTATCTCCCTCAGAATGGCGCCAAATTCGTCGCGGGCTGTGTAAATTGGTAGAATAATGTGGAAGTTTACCGAGAATGGTTGGTTTGGTCCGTCCTCCGGGATGTTGTCCCCGCAGCCCTCCATGCGCCTGGCTAGAGAAGCTGCAATATGTCAGATTGTTTGATTGCGATTTTGGAGTTTTAGGCGTCAGGATACATGCGCGAGGTCAGTACCAGAACCATTCTTAGTTCTTTTTTACTTTAAGGCTTAACTTATAATTTACTAGACTGGTTATATGAAGGTCAACATTATTATCAACACTTATGTTATTTCTGATGATGGCGATTACGGTTTATGTTTCGTAATTGCGTGCCGATCCACTCCTCTCTTCACCTCTTCAAACAAGAGCGTTTTACAGCCGCTGCGAGCCTGCACGAGAGAAAGAGAGAGGCATAAGTACAGCGAATAGCAACGGTATTTGTCCTTTAACATCCCGCTTCGCTATAGTCATAAATATTTCGAAAACGTTTATCAACGTATTGAGCTCTGCAACAAGACACTATTCAGATTAATGGTCACTACACACGTGCGTCTGGTACCCTGACTGCAAAGGTGACAGTCAGGTTATAAGGCGAATGCCACATGCGGTCGTCTACACAAACGCGTTTGGAGCCACCACAACCTGCGCCTGGATACCGAGGTTGCAGCATATCGAGTTGTCGTATTATGTTCGGTGCTGCCTGACAACAGCACATTAGGGTTCTTAACGACTTTTTGAAGGCCTAGGAAAGATACTTTGAATTCACTGGTTAGATCAGATCCCAAACACGGAAATTATCAAACGAGCCAAGTTCGGTGCCACGTTGCTGTGATCGTTCTGGAATGGCTGCCGAAACAAAGACCTTTTCAGTCATCACAAACGACACAGGAACACCCTCGAAACAGCTGAGATTTTTATACATGTTGGACAGGATCAACAACCAAATAAGTCCTTCTTTCGACCGAAGAGTAACTTGGACGCAAAACGGAAAATAGTCTCCGAACATGTCATGTTACTCTCTACGTCGTACTACTTCGCATACGCAACAACTAACTTGTGCAAGTCAAGGATGTTCGACAGAGTGTGGACACTAGTGTTTTTGGATTATCCTTTGAACATAGTGGCGCGGACAACTGTGATATTCATCAGGCTGCTTCTTTATATCTTCGACGAAGCAGACTACACTGTTTCGAATGCAAAACAAACCAGTAAGGACTGTATTTTTCCTCTCAGGGACTGTTGCTTTGAACTGGTAATCAGTAAAAACGTGGCTTGTTACAACCAAATTTTATGGTCATCATTTGGGACTCCAAACAGTTTCTGTAGTGTTGGTCACTGAAAGCTGGGTCGAGGTGCGCATATACGTTGATTCAGCGCATTTAGATTTGAATGTCGCTATGTACACGGAGCTAGTTTGTCTGATCACGGGAGCTAATTGCTGCTAAGTGAAGGACTGATCGATCGTTTTCAGCACCCACCATCATCATCGTCGAAAGCGTGACATCAATGTTCAACACTGACGCTTCGATGCCGCACAACCGTGATTTATTTGTAAGCCTTGTTGTGAAGAAAATGGTAAAAATTGATGGGGAGGGAACTTATTGCTAGCTTACCACAATCATTTCGAGATGCATATATTAGTGCACAGGTGATTATAGCAAATTACAAGGTGTATGTGCACTAATAGAAGTTTTTAGTATGGTTGCGACACGTATAAAAATAAATACAGTGCGAAATGGGAGCGAGTCCAAAAAAAGGGAACTTGTCGTCTGAGAGAGTCCCTTGGTGAGAGTCCCGACGTCGGGAACGTGTTTTCTCCACAGTTTGGCTGCTACACGTATTCCATAGTTGTCCGTGGACTGGGAGTGTTTGGCTGACTCCTTGCTCCCTGCGCGCTCGCGAGTCTGTGTGTGCTGACTGCGTTCGGTTTCCCTATATGTATGCGCGTACGTGGGCGCGTCAGCACGTGAGTGGTTGGTATGCTCACTAGACGGTGTAGACAATCGATGTCTGATGAGTTACCTTAATGTGACGTGGTTGTGGGCATGAAAAAGAGACAAGTTTCGTGATCCAGTGAGCGACTGTGGGCTCAACAGTCAAGTGTGTGGGTGACTGGGTCGCTACAAATACTCCCCCTCCGACGAAAGAGAAAAATAATTGCGGGAGAAATCCAACAGCATGCTCGAATCGGTGGGGATCACGCGATCCCTATCCTAAGGGGCAAGGTCTTCAGTATTGCCATCTTATGGTGATCGTCTCATTGGACCGGTTATTTATTCTATACTTGTTCTAAGGTTTGGTACGACCGACTAGTGGAGTCTTCATTTAGCTTGCCGAAGTCTGCAGTCTACTTTCTTCTTTTTGGTGTTTTTAGGTCGTCGATTTGATGTCTACTGCGGCCTCAGACTATGCACAATTTATCCTCAAGGTACACTTTGGACCAGTGGCTACGAGCGTTACTAGGCTGATGAGAATAAAGGGTCCTGTTTTGCTTCTAGAAGTCCTCAGGGACTGTCCCACTTTACACTCTCTGCATATCACAAGGTATACTTATTTCTTGCTCGATGAAGCTCTTTACTTCAAGGTGCCTACGTTCGCTTATGAGACACATGGTTGTTCATGTCACGAAAACAAAAACGTTGAAATATGAGCTCAATTACCCTCTCATATATTGTATACCCAGGTATCCTGTTTTTGTAGACCCTATCTTTTCAGATTCCCCTTTTTCTGTCAACTTGTTTTGCACTTCTATGGAAAAATAGCCGAAGAAATCATTTCAAATTTGTTCTTGCTAGGTAGAGCTACAGCGTCTGATATAATTAGATGCTGCCTTATCCGTCATCATTCTAGCTGTATGGCACTTTGTTTGGAATTGTGTAAACTTTTTCAGCCGATGCAGACAAACATAAGTTTGCTGATTCGCTAGCCGCGAGTTTCGACACTCTGGTGAAAACAGGCGTGCTGCGAGTTGTGCCCTTTCTTACTGATACTTCACAGGCAGGGACTGCTAGCCCGAATCACGGCAACGAAACAGTTCAAGAAGATTGGCGCATGACAAAAGATGAGTTTTGCGGTAAGTGGGTGTGATTACGCAACAGCATTAATTTCGCTATTTTTCGCGCGTTCCCCGTTAAGTAGGCCTGTATGAGTTTCAAACTTGGGCTTTGTACGACCTCGTTGGTTGAAGGTATTTAACCGCATTTGTTCTCACAATCTCGGTACTTTTGCAGGGGTTTTCGCATAATGCGTCCGAATGCTTGGTAGAATACGTTTTATGCAGGGTGATACAGGTAGAAGCGTAATGCAATCAACTATGCTGGTCGTCGTGACTGGGATACACACTGGGATACGTTATGCATGAACAGCATGATCGGTCGCGTTTCGATTTGGCTAATAGCTATCATAGTTTCTGGCTGCATTACTCGGCTAGTAGCCTGTTTCGAATCACGATGACTATAAATTAATTGGATTTTCTATTTTGGCTTACGCCATGCGTCTGTTAGAAAACATGACTACTGGGAAGCATTCAACTGGGGGTCTGTGGCTTTCGAGAGGTGGCCGCACGCACAAATGTGATTAAAGCAAACAGTTCTGCGTTAATCTGTGAAGACTGTTAAACAACATGGCACGCGATAACCTCTGTCGCATCCACCTCTTGGCTCCCGTTCAGGAAAATCTCGTGCTGCGTTTGACGAACATGGAGAGCGGCGGCAATCAAAGTAAGGAAGAAAAAACCGAGGGCCTAGAAGGTAGGCTTTATTCATCTAAAAGTTGAACACTGCAAGCTAAAACGAGAAATAGTGATTTATCAATGAACGATTAAGCGCTTTAAGAAAACAGAGGAACCGGGCAAACAAAGCACTTCCGCTAGGATACACACAAGACTTCGTTTTATGGTCGAATAGTGTCAGACCTTTGGTGCACAAGAAATATGGTCGTGTCCGCTGTTGCACAACCAAAGAGTGTTCAGAACAATTCGACATTTCAGTCAGATAAGTCCGGCCTTTTGAACGAATCAGTATTGGGCTGTGATTGCTGATGTTCGGATACTGGAGTTCATTTAAAATCTGCGGAAAGCGCCAGGTGAAGTGAGGAGACTGGTTCTTCCACGTCGTTAGGGTGTCGGACATGTACGTACTCAGGGTAATAATCCGGTGTCTCAAACTCTTCGACAACGGGGTCGTGTTTCGAAGACAATGTATTTCGTTGCATCAAAACTGGTCCTGGCAAAACCAACCACTGCGGCAATGATGTACCGATTTCGGATTTCAGATTATGATGAGGCATTCGCTTATGTGGAGTGGCATCGGTGACGGTACACAACCGACAACGAACCGAATGGAGAGTGTCTTGTATGACAGTTTCCCAATGACTGACTGAAGACGTTTTGATCGTACTGAAAGCTTACTAGCTTTCCACGAAGTCCCATCTAATCGTTCCACCTGACCTTTCCCTCTTTGGTTGTATGGAGTGGTCCGACCGGTGGCAACGCCTTTTTCATGAAGAAATTGCCTAATATCATCCGAACTGAGTGATGAAGCGCGACCCGAATGCATGAGACTAGACAGACCAAACGTAGTAGAGAATGGCACAGGACATGATATAACGGTAGACGAACTTATACCTGGGCACAGCTAGGCGAACGGGAAACGAGAATGCAACCGCCAGTAGATATTTATTTCGAGTCGTCGAAGGTAGTGCTCCTTTAAAGTCAATGCTTAGACATTCAAGCTTCTGTGGGGCTTTAATGAATGGGCCACCAGGTGTCTTGAAGAAACTTGGTTCTAACTTCGCACACGCATGGTACTGCTTGATGATAAGTCGGATGTCCTGTAGGGAGAATGGAAGATTCTTGGCACGAATGAAATGCATCATACGTGTGGCTACAGGATGGCACTGAATTACATGTAAGCGTCTTAGATGTGTTCACACAGAAACTCCG
Organism: Opisthorchis viverrini; assembly: GCF_000715545.1. Classification (NCBI taxonomy): domain Eukaryota; kingdom Metazoa; phylum Platyhelminthes; class Trematoda; order Opisthorchiida; family Opisthorchiidae; genus Opisthorchis; species Opisthorchis viverrini. Next base: position 849,900 of record NW_008751707.1, read on the forward strand.
AGAGAATGTGTCAGTGGATTTGTTTTCCGTACCTGGTCTGTAGGTTACATCAAAAGAAAGAGGTGGCAAGTCCATCCACCATCGTTGAATTTTGTCGTCTTCCCAATAACCCTTATTGCTGTGTTGAATACATGAACGCAACGGACTGCCGATTGGTTACTATTTTGAAATGGGGCCCCAGTACGCAGTACTTTCATTTAAGCACTGCTCCGACAATTGCGCACGCTTCTATTGCAATAGCAGAGTGATGTCTTTCGCTGGCAGACTGTATGTGAGAAGAATGCCGCCATTCTGCCATCCTGATAGAGTGTAGCGGAAATTACAACACCAGATGCATCAGTTTCGGGTATCAGAGGCATTCTGGGATCGACGTTAACCACAACTGCATCCTGTAACTCTTTTTTGAGACTTTCAAATATTTTTATAACAATTAGCGACTGGAAAGGTAGGTGTTTTGAAAAAATATGTGAAATGTGTTTGTAACCTGGAGAACTCGGTTACGATGTAGCAAAATTTTCTTAAGGTCCAGTCCATTTGTTTGAGCTCCAAGTCCATAGCTTGTTAACTGTCCTGCTCTCCGTTAGAGTTGATACCTGGTTAAATGAATAGTTTATTTAATCACCAGTAGCCAGCTTCTTCTGAGCAGAAAATAACATCCGGTCAGAATGAAAGCGTATGTGCATAGTGGTATATTCACCATATTGTACACGAAGTTAAGTGGACGACTGTCCACTTGACGGTTCACCTGGATGGTGTTTACCGTGGGAAATGATAGGTTGCTGTGCTCAACCTTCCTTATCTAATCACCGGTCCGCTTCTAGTTCGCATATCGTAGTATTCTGCTGTCCCTCTTCTATGGCGTAGTCGTTTTGGAGACTCCTACTACTACTATGGACTACTTTACCAGATGGTCCAGTAAGTCCACCTAATTCACAAGCAACGTTTGGATCCATTGACTTAATATTTGAACTTCTAAGTACCTACCCACTCTCTGGGAAGCGTTCTAGATTGCGGGTTCGAGGTAGATCAACGATCAAGGCGCGAACTTACTGACCCGAAGGTCCGTGGTTCGAACCCAACCTTGACATCTCAACTGCTCCTATCTTTGCTTGGACAACGTGGCAGAATCTCAACCCTCGTGCTTTCCCCGGGTGACATGGCAGTTATGCACCGGAGGGGCGTTAGGTCTGGATGATTACTTATTATATTATTTATTGAAGGATGAGTAATGTGTCCACCTAACCAGGTTCAATCACAGCCTCACCTCAGTGGTACCGCATACTTTTTTAGTAGCGTTTTTGACGGAACCATCTTAGGATTGTTATCCAACCGGCATAACTTGATTGAGGGGTCAAATTTAACCACGAAAATCGGGGTTTACCTTAACATAAAGTGAAAAGTTAGATGTATTAACAACGATATGAAGCAATGATCCTTCATTTTCTCGTCTTTTCCTGTATACTCTTACTCTACCCGTCACGAAGAGACTGGACCTTACCGTGGTGTGACGGTTTGCGCACCTCAGCGATCCATTGAGTTATACTGGAGAGTGTCCCGCGACACTCACAGTCTCTCATACCAGGTTGGTCAATGGTTAGAGGTCTGACGAACACAGTCTCCTGGCCCTCCAGGTTGGGGGTTGGAACATGTGGCGACTTGTTCCGTAGAAATGGTAATGCATTTGCATTTCCCGCCAAACACCGCTGTCTTGCGGTTAGGCTTTTGAGCCAAAGGCTATGGTTGAGGACCCTAGTCGTCCTCCTGTCTAGGTGTGGGCGCCCTGGCAGTATCCCAGCCCACGTACAACCTACGGCAATGAAGCATCAGTGTTGAACACTGATGTCATGCTGTCGATGATGATGATGATGACTCCTATTCTGTTCAGTTTAAAAATTTACTGGCGTTATTTATTATTCAGGCGTGCTTGTATGGAGATTGTGACCGGGCGCCCGTGTTTTCGTGTTGAATGTTCCGGTATTCCAATGAAACTTTCGATTTTCTGAGCTCGGTTCAAGCATGTGGTCTATTGCCTTAAGTATATGTTCCTTTTTTTCAAACTTCCTTTACCTTTTCTGTATGTTTCGATAAGAAAATTCATAAACCCTTCATACGCATTGACTCAGCCTATGTGTGTGTAAACTAATGGCTTGGTTAAGTTGGGCTGAGTTTGCAATCAGATTTAATTAGAAAGGCTGAGAAATGCACTTTCGAGTGCTAGATAATGATTCTAATTGATACATTCGCCCGGATTGCGAAACCTCCCCTATTATCCTAATTCAAAGTGAAACTAACAACAGAACAAGATATCCACAGAGTTTATCGCACGCCATTTTTCGTTATTTTCAATGGTATTCCGCGCCACAAGAAGTGCATGCGTCGTTGCTTACGGGATTGTTTTCTTGTATGGTTTGCGTATTCGCTTCAGCTAACAGGATAAGGTTGTTGTTACGAGTTGGTTGTAATTGTAGATTTCTCCAATGAATCACATCTTCGTGAGGATAGAGTTTACTGTCGCCAAACATGACCATACTTACCCTAGCTATTCATCTTCCTAGAGTCCCTGCATAAATTCGTGTCAACTGGGTCCAAACGGTGGATAGGCAGTGAAGATACCGACGAGCCCGAAGAGAAGCGAGCTAGAGACAAGAATACACCAAATGTAAGCCATGTGAACTGTCTGCTGTACTCTTTTGGCACTGACCGTAATTTGCCTCCAACTTCCGTTCCATCAAAATATTTTACAAATCTCCCTCTTCAGCCACTAATCTCTGTGTAAGGCATTTTTTGAAAAATATACATCGAATTGGACACGCAGTTCAGGAACTTGCTCAGCTTTCTGTCTTCGTTTCGAATTTGCTGTCATGCAGCCTTTTATCCAGAATGCAAGATTATAATTATGTTCTTCGCAAAGCTTTTCCAATGGTCAGTTTTAGCTTTCAGTTGCTTAGCTGTTAGCTGTGGACTGAGGGTAACTTGCTTTTGGGGCGATGTCCTAATCAATTCATTGGCATTGGGGTGTTTCGATGATATTTGGTGCGGGCGCGTGATTGGATATGGTACCGGGCCGTACCCACCATTAGTTTTTCGCCTTTTGGGCTCTCCATCCAGCAGGTGGCGACTGACAATTCGACTGATCGAGTTGTGTTGTTAGGTTATGGATTGTCTTAGGGTTATTTTTGCTCGAAACCCGACTGAGGTAGGTGGTCCTCTGATATGCGAACCGCATGACTTGATCAACAGAACCCATCGAGTACGGGTATCCCGTCTGTCGCGAGAGGGTTTCATTTTCCAGCTATCATCTTACCATAACCGAACTCGATGTTGTCGATAGAGCCAAACAGTTCTTCAGAGACGCCGACTATTAACTACAGAGCTTTTTTTGTGTATATTATGTACGGCGGGGCCGCGTTTATTGTGTCGAAAGTGGTACGGATCACTCGGTCCTTGGGGTATTTGATGTCATGTTCTAATTAAGGCCATCAGCCGACTTAACTTTGTTGAAAGAATTAGAGGGACCCCAGCTGCATGCGCAGCTTTCCTTCTTTTAAAGAACATTGAATTAAGAAACGCAGGTAAGGCACTTTTGCTCTTAGGAATTTTCGCAAACAGAATCCTTTTTACACCCAATAGCCCATCAGAGTAAATAATTTAGGGTCACTTCAGCCTCGTTGGTAAATTATCCCTCACTGGTGTGTAACTTCTCCAGTTTGCGATTTTTGATTAAGCAACAACTGGCAACACTCCTTCATGTGTGACAATAACAACTCACAATGTCAGATCATAACCCCCTTATTCCATCGAATCAAGGTTGATCAAGTAATACCTACCAATCATTTAGTCAAGGCCAGTTTTTTTTTCACTGGTCGCGCGAATCGCGGCATTTGTTGCATCGACCCTGTATAATACTCAAACGGAAGCATGCCAGAGCTATACTCTTTAGTTGTTTACTTAGTAGTTGAATCGAAGTTGATGGGGATGCTGGGTCGATCTCACTGAGGGTGTTTCACTACAAGGTCATGCTTAGTTATGTTTATTTCATTGCTGTACCAATTTGATTTTTGCCTATTTCTCTTAACGTTATAGAGCTTTCATATTGAACTATTCACCCATGCATTGTCGGCTGTTTGTATGGCAGTTGGTATTTACCCACTCCTGGTGGTGATGATAGAAAAAGCTTGTTTTTCGCCTAGGTTTATGGAACCCATCTAGAGACCGATGAGTGGGTAATGGTTTGCCTCTATCACTGGATGAAATATCACACTGCTGACTAGTTCAGCTTAACGTGAATTCTAATTTCATCAAGTTCATTGTGTATGTCAACCTATCACTTTACTGGATCTGCAGTCTTACAATGATAGCTATTGTTCATAATTTTGATTTTTGAAATCATGTTTCGACTGTTTTGCTGGGAGCTCTTGTAACTTATCTCGGAAGGGTATCATATGTGTACTGGATAGTAGTTTATTCTATTTCTCCCATTTCATTTTCATGACACCGTCATATCGATTCCATTTTTCTTCACGTACAGCCTGCGTGGAAGCTAGCGATCGCCCCCAATATTGCTGTCCTGGAGGCCATGTGGCGCGATAGACTCATTTTTCATTTGGCCGAAGAACGTCTGGGGGAAGTGAGTCCTGTAGAAGCAGGCTGTTTTCTTGGTTTCTAATCTGCTTGGAACTGGTTTTGAGTTCAGGCTAAGCGTTATTTTGCATCCCCTCAAACTTTATGCATTTTAGACGTGTGCCGATCTTTTGTCACGTTTGTTATGCATGGCCACGGCAGCACGCAGAAACACAGAAATTACGTCGCATGAATCGGGGGCTGTTTCTCGGAATGAGGTGAGTATCGCCTTTTGTAGCGACCCGGATAGCATATGTGTCGGTTTTCGCGGTCAGTCGGTGAGACTGCCCAAACAGTCTGCAATTGCTTTTGCTCCATTGGGTACTGTTCGATAGATATGAGCTCAGAAGTCTAAGTAACTACTTCCCTTTTTAACTTGCAAGTACCCGGAACTAGTGATAGTTGTCTTTGGCGCTAAAATTCAGGTTCTCGACGGAACATTTATAAGCCCATGCTATACACGTTCCCTTGTTGGCGAACCCATAATCTTCCTCCCATTTCCTACAATAAGTTCATGGCATCTTAGATCTCGGGTGTAGCACCTTGCTGCGAATGAACTGTCGAGTGATAATCCCTTGGTCTCGATCACTTGACCTGACCAGGGCCATTGGGTTCTATCATTTCTGAGCTCATTATCATGGTGATAGTTGGCCTAATTAAAGGTTGTGAAGAGTAAGCCGGTCATCAAGTTATTAAGGTTCTGAGAGCTGATGAGTTCGCAGTTTCGTTCAGGTCCTTACGGTTGCAATAGGATAGAGCGGAGTTTGGTATATTACGGTGGGCAGAACAGCAGGTACCTTGAATGTTCCTGGATTGGTTGTTGGTTCAATTATTTGGTCACGGTGTATGATTTTTATCAAACCCTATGCATGGACCGTGACTGGCCGGAAGGCGATGTGGCTGCTCATATACTGGTCATTTAGTGGCCAGGTTGAAACAAGACGTCCAGTCCATCTTACCTTTCTGCTTTTCTCTTGTGCACAGCTGTTGCGGATTTTGCCAGGGGAACCTGAGTCTTTTGATTCGAACCTGACGTTGCTCACAGAGGATGAGGTATGATCTGATGCTTTTTCTCGGTACCTCGGAATTTATTAGTTTTGTTCTCAGCATTGGGCTTGACAGTTGTTCTCCAGCTCACTCCGACTACGTGGTGGGTTAGAATTAATCAGTCTCTCTAGTGCCTCGAATTACAGACACTTATCTATGTACTTTAGTGGCAAGGGCTTGTACGTTTCGATCTTATGTTGATTCTAGTGGCGTAGGCTTAAGTCTGGAGAGCTGTGCTTGAGTGTTCCAATGGTGAAGAACAAATCTTGTTATTTTGCGGATATACATAGGAGGAGAAGAGTCATCTCCGTTAGATTAGTGCGATTGGCGTGCCTCGACGGAAGTAGCACAGTGATGCATTTTCTTTTATTGCTTCTACCGGATTCCGTTTGCTGGTCGTCCATAGGCGGTGATGTATCCGTGTTGAATACGGATGCTATTGCTGTCAATGCTGATGATAATGGCCGTTCATAGTTTGTTGGTATATTGTTGCTGTTACTCAGTTGATTCCGAGCCTTACTTGAGACAGCGTCACTTATTTTTATAAATCCAACTTCGTCCACCTCTGACAGCATTGTCTTATTTACAGGTCGAATTCCTCGTTCAAGAACCAGGCATTGGTGGCTATATGTACAAATGCCGTATCCTTTGCTTATTCTTTGACTTTCTTTTGCATTTAAATTATGTTGCATTACTTTTTGTTGTTTTCACTCCCCCAGTCTTTGTCTTGTAGACTACGAGTGGCAGTTCGCACCTCGTGACGTTTTTTGCAAACATATTCAGTACTGAATACGTGCTCTTATGAATTTATCGAGTTTCTTAACCATCTACCGCCCATGAAATCTTAGCTTACAAGAGTGTGGTCAGGCATATGCTTACGAAACACGCAGAACATGTTGTACACGTCTTGTAAGTTGCTTTTTCTAACAATGTGTACGTTTCCATAGGTGGCTGGATTGTTTGCACCCCAGCTACTTTATTTCCGTAACTTCTAGTAGTGATTGAATTTGGTTTACGAGTGTTTCTGGGATTCAGATTCTTCTTGATGCTTGAATCCCAGGCTGCATTCCGTCGTAATCGAGTAATGTCATTAGAATGACAGAATGACATACGTTCAATTACGGTTGTTCTAAAGTATTCTCGTAAACTGTTGTAACAGTTTAATTGTTAGGCCTTTTTTTAAGTGAAACCTATGAGATACCATTCACTCACCTTGTGTTATTCGTTGATATAAGGAACTGTTACATTTGACCAGAGGTCTAGTTTTACTATTTGACTAATCTCGCGGTATTTGATGAGGTACAGAGTGTTTTGAACACCATCTTACTTCGTCACAGGTTTCAACATAATGGGCTACGAATTTTTCGCCTTCTCCTCACTGGTCCGCTAAATCATGAAGAGGTAAGTTTCGTCTCTTTACTGAACATCATCAAACGTCTTACTCATAATTGTGCCTAACTAATCCGGTAGCCCGTTTCTAGTTGGTCCGTTAGTCAGCTTACTCACCGTCTGCTCTGACTGCCTCAATTTCTTGGGTTGGATGAAGGAGCGTACTGCACTGTATGCCCTTTACTTATCATGCGGGCGATTCTGGGTGCGTTATGTTGCTTTCATTACTTATTGGTGCGATTTAGTCCTATCGCGCGATTTTTTCCATTACCATTTTACATCATTCTCGAGCTATAGTTGCACCGTTCAAACTTTTGACAACAAAATATCAGATGAAATTTTTCCGTAGGACACTTATGGCCATGTCTGAGGCAGTTGCTCGATATCATGTCTTCGGGTTAACTCTTTCTCGTGGTTGGTTTGACAAGCTGTGTTAGACGTCATAAGATAGAACACTTTGACGTAACATTTTTCTTTTTTTGTGTGCAGCTTCACAAATCAGTTGAAATTCGTACCACTGATTCAGGCAAAGAGGTTTGTGCACGGGACGGTCCAGATAAAGACATGAGTGTGTTGTGTGCTACATAATTACGATAAGCTCCTCTGCCTTGTCACGCTCTTTTGGAGCTTTTCCCGCAGTATCAGTTGTGAAGTTAATGAATAAATCAGCTGCACAACTTATTTTGACCCCTTGTATTTAACTTTTAGCTTCAGGTTCTACACGCTTTAATTCTAACAAGCTGTGTATGCGTTTACAAAGTCACGCTTGGACGATGGGCCAAGATAGAAAAAAAGACAAAACTGGGGATACCCAACCGATGAATACGCGTGATCGTAAATGTATTTAGGGAAGATTGTGAAAGTTAGGGGGAAAATCGAAGGATGACGTTGGTTTCCTCAGCTAGTTTCTGCCTAGCCTATCAGGGTCTATCTGAGCTCTGCAAAAGCTTCCCTACAAAAGTGGTGTCCGACAAGGAAGCCCACTCTCTCTGTTCTTGTTCGGCCTCGCCATCGATGAAATAATGAGGCGACCGCTGGAAGGTCCTCAAAACCTCGCGGTTCAAATTTTTGTTGGTGAGGAACTTGTCCATCTGGTATACGCAGACGTCGTCGCCCTCATCTCTGAAGACGAAGGCGAAACACAACCTCTGTTAAGTAGACTGAACACCATCGCACCATCTTTCGGCATGTGCCTAGCACTGTCAAAGTGTAAAGTCATACTTCATTAAGTGCGGCTTTTGAACATAGCGCTTACAATTCAGGGATAAATACTGGACGTTGTGGATAATCTTGCATACCTCGGCAGTCGTATTAGCTCTTATGGAAGTGTCAGTGCACGAATCTCAAGGGTCCAAATAACGTTTGCTAATTTGCATCACTTGTGGCATCAGAAAGGCATGTCACGAGGTCTTGACAGTCGCCGCTACTGGGCTGCAGTAAGGGCTATTATTGCATAGTTGCGAAAATGACTACTGTGGACAGATGATGTGAGGCGTCCTCAGGATTTCGATCAGAAGTGTTTCGGGTGTCGGATGGCTTCAACGAATTCCTGACGAGGTAATTGAAGAACGGGTATTTGGTTTATAGCAGACATAATATCCAGTACCGTCGACTGCGGTGGGTCGGCTATGTGCTGCACATCTCGAAAGATCATCTACCGAAACCCGTGTTCTCCGTTCTTTCTTCAGAATAGCGCAAGCTGCGAGTGAGACGTCGTGTTATTTAGAAGAAGGATATGAAATAACGAAGGGTGTTGTTGATACGGTCCAGAATGGAATCCCTTTGGCCCTACCTGCACTCGGTTAAGCATACTGCAAGAAATGGCGGCTGATTGATTTCGGGTGCGCTCGTTCTGCAAGTTTATTTTCAGGTTGTCTTCTTGCCCAGCAGATTTTTTTCTCTTTTTCACTTTAAATGTAAGTAGATAAACTTTTAGGTTTTACGGCGGCATCAATGTCAACAATAATGTTGCGGTCTCTTATGATGATATTGATGGAGAAGTCGAAGTTCAAGTCAAAATTTCGGAACGGAAACAATTTGTTGTTGTTAGTCCCTCTTAACGACATCATTTTGCATCCTGTTCAGTGACTTTGGAAAATGGGCAGCTAGCTTTAAGGAAATTTGTCTTGAACTTGTCTATCAACAGTTTTTTCTCGTTTCGAGGTGGTCCACAGTCAGCTTTAGCCGACATCTATTTTAATAATATTTATAGCTCGAGCGGCGGGTACTGCTTCCACAAAAGGACTTTCGCCGAACACTACCCCGAATGATTGCTGCAGGTTTCATATATACTACGGTGAGTTTTTGCCGAAATATATACTTCAGCTTGCCTAGTGTACCTCGTTGTCGTGTTCCGCTTGTCTGCCAAAGAATGACGAACATTGATCGTATTTCACAACATAATCTCCTCTTATGAATAACCATTGCTGAATAATGTGATTCACCAGTGTAGAGCCACTGTAATATGCTGACAATTTACCGGAGGTCATCCGAAGCCACCACTTAAACCGGCTCTAGTTCGGGAGCGCTATCGCTGTTTATGCTTCCCACTTGTGGTATGCCAGGTATGCGCCGGAAGAACTTCACAGTCTAGTAATTTTCTGCGACAGTTGGGCAACACCGCTGGAGTTACATGTGCCTGCAGCGATTTTCCCGCAGTGACTCATCTGAGGTTCTTGTTTTGGCTTACTAAGACGGTTTTTTTACTGCAACTTCTTTCATGTTCACTTTGTGTTTCCCATTTATCTGAGTATTTAATACCCAATCACAGGTTGATTGCAGTGTCCGTTTTCCTCGTTCCTTTATAGGAACTCTCCAGATCCAAGGAGTATACATCAGAAACTATTGTTTGTCTTTATTCGGTCAACCTCTCCCAGGTGGCCACCTTGCTTATAGAACTGGCTCAGCACGCAGCGTTACGGGTTGCTCTACGGGCAGAACACGAATTCGAACAAAAAACGTATGTCCCTTTTATCCATACCTTTATCTACTTCTGAGGGGTTGTGTGATTTACACCTTGTTAAGAAACCATAAAATCACCCATGATATTAACCATAACGCCGTCAGTAATTGGTGGAGTGAAACTATTTCCTTATGGCAGATGACGAGTGCCATCAGGAAACAAAAACAGAATTGGGGAACACATCCTTCAAATGAACCAATGTGCTTTTATTACTAACGTTGCACCCGCGAATTTTAGTCTGAGATGACATCAACTGGATTTCAGTCTTAGTCTACTTTTCACTTTGCTGAATTCCATGTGTCCAAAAAAGACGCGCGGGGGAAATTTTCAGGCGTTGATCTCATCAAGCTTCTATCAGTAAAACCACCTTTCATGGTGTCTACTCATGAGTAGGTAAAATTTTAAGACGTTGAGTAAATACAACGAATCATCGGTCGCCAGTCCCCTGAGCATCCCGCCTTATTAGGTCGTTCTGTGTCCGACACGGCCCACTGTATTCGTTACCAATCTGATCACTGTCACAGGTTCCATTCATGTCGTTCGTCGATGTTTGTTTTTCTCCCGGCACTTAAGGCGCCTGATCGAACAGCGTTATCGGATAGAAACCCTGATCAAAAAACATCAACAAAAACTATCCCAGTTAACTGAACAGACCGGAAGTTCCAGTAGCCAGGATGAAGTGAATAATGCTCTTTTGAGCCAACAAAAAGAGAGCTTGGACTCGCTGGCCTCTAGCGTTACACCTTCAGAACAGCAGAAGTTGGATTCACTTACTGCAAGATTAGCTAAGTGAGTTTGTGAACTCATACGTTTGTATTACATGGTCACAATGAACGAAAAACGGGATTCCTATATTTCCCACTAACAATATCGTATTATCCATACTACTCACCATACTGCCTTCATTTCTGACGTTTCATTTGATATCCATTTAGATTTCCGTCAACTAATCGTCCTTCAAGTTTTTGGGTGTTATTCTTTTGCTAAATGAAACACCTATCCTTTTGATTGAGTCACTCGTTACGTCATGTAAATGCTGAATCACATGTTTATGATATTTATTAACCGAATACGCAGTCTGTCTTAGAGTTCAGTTGGGCAGATAAGGTAGACCTGCCTGATGAGCCCGCGAAAGACCGAAATCAGTTGTGGGCTATTGGGGATTTCCTACTAACCCTGTACGTAGGAAGCATTCTTATTTTCTATTGAGGAAAATGTCGGTAGCTCAGGTAGCGTAGATGGTGATCGTTGGCTTGTTCGCTGAGCTGGGCAATTTGATTGCAAACGTTTCATCTCCAATCGAGATGACATCATCAGTGCGTTATTGTGGAGCGTAGTGGTGCGTAGCGGTGGGTTGGGGGTTGTGCATTACAATCAAGGATGTCTACGTCATCCGTAGCTGTCCAGGATTCGAAGGATTCGATGATTATGTTGCTTCCATCAAATTGATTCTGTTCGAAGGTCCTTCTAGGCCATATTCCAATCCAGAATGCACTTCTAAGTTAAGCGGCGAACGTGTTTCCTTTTTGTGCTCTGTATATAATTTATTCTGTCACGAGACTGCTCCATAATGCAGAGAATCGTGACGCTTTTCACTTTTCTGAAGCTTTAGGATCTTGAACGTTTCTCAAACCTTCTGGTGTGTCGTTGCAGACTCTGATTCACTTTTTTTGTCATATTTTTTTTATGGATTTAACGAAGCGAGTCTAGATAGGAAGGGTTACAAACTGTGTATTTGATGTTCAGCTAGAAAATACCCACTAACTGCATGCAGAATAACTGCTATCATACAACCGGGTGGAAATCAATATCGTCGTTATTGCTTGTGGTACTGGAATAGATTGTTTTTGTAGCTGCTTAGCAGGAGAGGGATCGCAATGGACCTGAACAGAGCGTTTTTTGTTTGATCTGAAAGCGTTTGTGTGAATGATTTCAAAAGTTGTCCAAAGCAAAAAAAAAAACATTTAATTTTTGCCCTAGGAGAGTCCGATTTTTTTATTGTTTGGTTGAAATAGCTACACAAATCTACTCTTGATGTGGGTCGGTCTTTCGGTTTCCAAAACAGACCGTAGACAGTTGAATCATAATTTTTGTGGAGATTTCGTTATGTAAGTGAAGCCGACCTATGCTGAAAAGCCGAGAAGCTCCGACGAAAGCTCCACGAAAATTCCCAAATCTCCTTTCACTACCAACAGAGTCATAAGTAAAGCTTGGGATAGTCTGTTTTAGATGTGTAGTTGGTAAGAGCATCTTTCACGATCTTTGGCTTTGTGGTCACAGCCGACTTTAAAACACCCATGTGGGTTCCGATCTTGTATCGTCGGAACGATACACCATGGTCTTATCCACCCAGCCATTCGGACCAAGGAACACCTCTTCAATAATGCAGAATGAAACGAACATGTTATTTGCTTAAATTTATTTCTTCTCATCCTCCTCATCATCTCAACCTCATCCATTCATACCGAATGCCTTTGCGCTTTCTGGCATTTTTTTTCAGATTGGTGGTTTGTGAACATGAAGCACACGTAACTTGGTTCGTTGCAGAGCTATATTTACGGTTGCAGTCCGACTGACACAAAAGTACCCATTATATGCTACCTTTTTTTAAAAAAAACTATTTGTTTTGCTTTTATGGTGCCTCGAGTGCAGTGTGTCCAACGTTTCTCATTAAACGGTTTATTCTAATTTCAATTCACTCAATCTTATGCGGCAGTTTCACTTCACGAGGACCGTAATGTGGGGCAGTTGTATTCTTTTCGATCACACTGTCATTGAAAAAGTTGTTCGGGATCAACGCCAACAGTTGGGAACTGTAGCACGAATGTTTAGTCGTTCGGCTTTTCGTAACCGCTTATCGTCTGAAATCCGCCTTATGCAATGTGAAAACGTTATGAAAGCCCCAAAAATTCGACCCATGGTATGAATTTATTCGGTTTCTATAGTTTTGTTGGGATGCCGACTTAACCTCTCGAATAACCAAACCACCAAAGTTAATCGACTCAGGCCACTGACGGTAGGATCTAAAGGACGAAGTGGGATGTTTCGCGTTATTCTGCTGTCTTCGTTCAGTGTTGTTGGCATCCAAGAAGTAAGTGAATAGGTTTGCCATGCTGCCACCAGCTATAAATTGATTGATCAATAGACCAACAACCTTATGTACTGTCCGATCTACTAGCATTCTTCTCAATAACGAATGAGTTCGGTTTTTATGCTTTCTGTATAGAAAAAGTGAGAACAAGGCGAAACAAAGGTGTATTTTCGTGGAAGGTTCTAGAGCACCTGTAAAATCCGAACAGCAGTTCGGGGAGCTGCTGGGTTACATAGTATTGGCACTGAGTTCTCGGACATAGCAGCGGAGTGAACAGTTGAGTAGGATCACCGTAGGCTGTCGGGGTTGTAGTAGGATGAATTTCCACGCGGAGGATGCGTTTCTAGGTTCGCTCGTTAGTCCATCCCCACTGGACTCTGAGGTACCCGGAATAGGTGGAATCAGGTTGCACGCGGATCCGGAGCCTTAACATCATGTCAATTTGGTTGTGCGAAGAGGGGTGAACACGCAATACACTACTCATAAGGTTACTGAAAACTCTCCGACAGCCCACAACCGGTTTCGTCTTTCTTGGGACTCATCAGGTAGGGGAAGTTCTCGGGATTTCGTCAACCTTATGTTTTAATTGAACCCAAATTGCAGGAAATTAGCGACTTACGCTCATTTGCATACCAATTTTGTTTTTCACGGGAGAATCCCCTGCGACCCGTCTGAATCCCTCGTTTATGATATTCTTCAACTGAACATGCTCACCGAATGTCGTACCAACTGAAACATGGAACGGTTTGGTGCAGCACATCCAGTTGCTTAAAAGCATCACAAACGAGAGAGTCAGCTGGATTCCAGGTGAGTCTTCCGTCAAAACCAAATTGGGATGCAAATGAGTGCATTTCGCTAAGAATGATGAACACATTTCACACCCTCTATTTTTCTAACTTATTCCACCGTGACATTTACCCACTGGGCAGATGTGTAAAAAATGCCTAAATGATAGTCTCAGTGGCATCGGCCTCGGTGTTACACATCTGGAGGAACGACCTTCAAAATTCTACCCCGGCTAATGGAACCAATGTATCGTAGCGTTTACAGTTCGCCTCCAGCTTTTTGTGAAAAAGCAGCCGGGTTTCAATATTGTCGGTAAATCTTGATAGCAATAGATAATGGTGCGGAAGGCGAAATAAAAATGAAGTGTGAAATAGTGAACAAAACATTAGTGAAATGTTAAACGGAAGGAGGCGTTTTCCATAGGGACTAAGTATATTGATGATAATGGTTTAATAGTATTCTTTCGGTAGCCTTTGCGAGTTTTATGTACCTAATGGTACTGAATTCATGACCCCATGGAGGGTAGCATCATTTCATCATTTTCTTTTTTTTGAACTTGTTTCTCTCACGGAAATATCCAGGCTTTCAGCGTTTCCCAAAAAAACTAACGGGGACTTTGCGTGAAATACTTTGTTTGCTTCTCACTAATGTGTCGAATTCGACGAACTTTTTTGTGCCGTCTGACGTAATAATCCTTATGAGTGCGTCAATCAGACGAGAACAGGTGTTTCCAGCATGTTATTTTCGCGGGTATGGTTGTCCGGATGAGCACCCCATCCTATGAAAACTTTGTTTGGTTCGCCACTGAAACCCCCCCTGTTGTGCGTTTTTGTGCTACTACACATTGCATTATCGGGTTGCATTGTCCTTTATTAAACTCTACTCTTTAACGGCTGCATTCGTGGGGCGCATAGTCCAAGTCATTTGGGGCCTCATGTGGTTCACCACAGGTTCCTTTGATTTGGATTGGCGGCTTGTCCCTCTAGTGTTCCTCCTTCGTCCGTCTGTATTAGCTAGTTAACTATTTCATACACCCTGTTCATGATTAGCAATATATGTTGATTGGATCGTATCGATCGAGTTCATTTTTTTCGGCCAGGCGTTCTCCGACATCACGATGTTGTGAATAAACGCCAACAGTGACCGGCTTCTCAGACTTTTGGCTATCCACGTTCTTGCTATCACCCACACGAGATTTCACCTCAAACAACACGTCGCCATATGGACATACCCATGTTTATCCGATTATGCTATCGTTCTCCAGCGAGACTTGCGAAATACATCTATTACATGAATGGTAATAAGATGCCATCTGTGGAACAGACCTTTAGCTTCTCTGAACCGAGCTTTAACCCCAGATTCGTGGTTCACACTACGCCGACTGCATCAGTGAGCGCGTTGAAATTGATGTAAACCATCTCAAAGGCCTGAAATTGAGGTTGATATGCCAGCATCAACTGGCCTCCGCACATACAGTTTTCAATCCATTGAGCTAGCTGATAGGAGTGCGACACAACTTCAAGTACCAGTTGCTGATGGGGGTAACTGCACCGGAGACACCTTGGCTTGTTTGATAACAATAACAGCTAGCATATAAAACAGCTATCAGCTGGAATAACGAAGCTCTGTTGCATCTGAACAGGAGGGTCACGAGACAGCACCAAAGGGTGCTCCAAATGACCCGATCAGGCAACTTAGCCTCATCAAGGACGAATGGTAGAGACCGCGGAGTAATTAGGCTGAGGAATTCGTTGGTCGGCAGCAACAAAATGAATTATACGGCTATCTGAAAGCTATCTGCGGACCGAGCATCAAACCGTCTCAAGAGCTTCAGGATGTTGCCACGGGACTGATGCAGAAGTCACTTGCAGAAATATTGGATGTATGGCGCAAGCACTTCAACAGACTGCCGAACCGATTAATGATCATCGACTGGACTGGACTGGATCATCTAATCGTGCCACTGTGCAGGAGAAATGGAAACTGGACTTCACCTTGCAACTACAGTGACATCCTTCCTTCTTGTTTAGGCTTGAGGAACTTGGCAATAACCCAGCCTCATGATTCCTTCTGATGGCTTGGTAGGTATACGCCGTTAAATTGCTTCCGCTGAATAATTGTTCATTATATTACAGAAACATCAGTTTGCTGAGCTGCTCGGGCAAGCTTCTATCACGATTGCTACTCATTCGCATTACGAAGAACAATGTGGATTTCGTGCAGGTCGTAGCACGACAGCCTCATGAAAAGTGCCATGGATATCATTAAAGACGAAGGCTTTCGACTCCATGAACCGAGAAAGATTGTGAAAAGTTCATTTAAAATAAGACTGCCCGCTGAAATTCGTCAAATTCCAGAATGAGATGGAAGGTGCAAACGAAGGGATGATGTCGAATGAATATCGAACGATGTCGAAATCCTCTTTCACGGAAAACGAGGGTGCTTCCTTACCTTAGCTCTCCTCCATCGCGGATGCGGATTTCGCGAACGACGGTGCTGGTTTACAGTTAGATTATCGGCTTGATGGATGTTTGTTCAGGGTTAGACGTTTTGGTGCGAACATTCAGATCCACCACCGCCTGTTCATGTTTCCGGATGATTATATCGTTCTCACATGCGAATGATGAACTGGAGCGTCCAGTTAAGGGATTTTCGAATGGCGCCCGAGCATCAAGGAGAAGCTGACTCTCGTTTTGCATCAACTTGCATCGGCTGAAGTCCCCAACACTTCTGCTTGTCAATATTGGAACAGAGTTTGTCGACTACTGTACAAGCTTCTGTAACCTAAAAATTGCACTGCTTGCTGCACTGACTGTCCACCGTCAGCTGTGATCCTGCGTTGTCATATATAACTATGTAATTAACCCACATTAACACTCTTGATCTCCCGGATTGCTAAGTCTACAACGGTGCTAGAGTTGACTGTGAGGATCGCTATTCGGGCCAAAATGTGTAATGGCTAGTGCTAGCTAACCACGTATGCTTGCCTAGGATGCGTCTCGTGAATGATATAGACCACCAAATACCCCTTTGCGTCCGCTGTATGGCTGAATTGCTCTGTCGAACCCACTTAATTTGGTAGTTCTGGGTTGAATATGCAAATACCTACGGAACTGCTCACTTTACTCGTCCTGCAGTCTTATACTCTCCGGATTTACATAGGAGAATCGCGCATGTGGTTTTGCTTTTTGTACGCGTGTGTTCGCCTGCTTCGTCCGATGGGACAAGCCTATCCGGAAACTGATGCTAACCCGCCCTATGTTTTCCTGGATCACAAAATTTAGTGGAATGCATTTCAGTGAAACACCGAACTGTATGATCAGTTCTGTCACAGTCTTCTAGTATGTGCTTTGAATCGTCTAAGCAACGTAGGCGTGCTACAGCAACAGCTGACACTTGCATTTTTGGCTACATCGTCCCACAAAGTTTTGCATAGTCCCTCGTTACGAAGACTCATTGCAATATTTTAGCCAGAGCCAGTCATGTCGAAGGATTTCTGGAAATTTCTTCCATAGAAATATCCATGCGATTCGATGATGATTAAAACTGGAGGTTTACTGTTTCAAGTTGTTTCTACGGATCCACCTGTCCGACTAGGCTTTTGAGCTGAAAGGGCTCATTCCGACACCGACCGGTTTCAACGGATA
The DNA here is from genome assembly GCF_000715545.1 of Opisthorchis viverrini. NCBI lineage: Eukaryota > Metazoa > Platyhelminthes > Trematoda > Opisthorchiida > Opisthorchiidae > Opisthorchis > Opisthorchis viverrini. Next base: position 867,442 of record NW_008751707.1, read on the forward strand.
TAATTCATAGCTACACTGGTAGTGAGAAATACTGGGGATGAAGCCGGCGTTCACTATTCCGGCATGGAAATTCCTCATGTTGGGACACTTTCTAATCCACTTACCCGCATGATATTTTCAATCCCAGTTAGACTTATCTTCCAATGTTGAGCATTAGTGTGGTAAAAAGCGGGAATAGATATGTGCCGGAAAACCATTCGATCTTAATTAGTAACTGAAATATTGAGCGCAATAACAGCAATATCACCCATTCATTTGTAGGTGCACAGATAGAGTTGGATGAATCATAACCTGTGATAAATGAAGGAATTGTCTCATTTCCCAGACTCATTTGCTTTGTAAAGTTCTGTATGGCCAAATCTATTCATAAATTTTCCAGTATTTTTTTAATTTTCGGGAAACATCCGGGAAACTGAATAACGGTAGAAGTACGTTGCAAATACGCACACCACATGCTCAGCATCGAGAACTGAGACCGCGAGTAAAAAAACTTGACGAGCATTTCCTGCTGTTACGGTTAGAATGGATAATTTTCAATTACGGTATGTCCAAAACCGAATCACGGACACGGTCGAAATTTTGTGGGACTAAACACAGTTAAGCTGTCTACACACTGTTGCAAACTCAATAAAACAATTGGTTTTGGTCTTAACGTCACATGGGCACTAAATTCATAACCCCCAACATCCCTACTTACTTCTATTACCGTGTGACATTTCTTCGTAAACTTCGTAAAAATTGCAAATTTTTACGGCGTATAAAAAATGGTCTAAAACCCTAGTACATGTACCATAGTCTCTGGTGCATATCAAACAAAGAGGAATTGTCTTCAAAGCTTTACTTCATAGTGCGTGATGCGAACCCAACAATTATGGTATAAATACTCGGGAATGCGTTTGGTTTAGTGGCCTAAAAGGTAACCTTGAAAGTGGGAATTACCGCGAGATGTTTGTTCATAACTGCAATTAGAGCTCTTTTCCTTGGCCAAGAGAAAGATGAGTCCTATTGTAATCAACTTGGATCGCAAGAGAGACGGATTTTATTGTCGTCGTTGGGAGTGATGTGATGGGCCAACGAGCCCGGATGAACTACAGAGGTGTGGTAGATTCAGGGTCGATGTCCATCGTACGGGTCAAGAGGAACATCCCCTCGTGCAGTGAACACCACCTGTTCCTACCCAGCACGACCTTCCAACACCGAGTTACCTGGGCACCTACCGCATTCCAACCATGAAAATTTCGGTCCAACACAGATAGACCACGTCGCCAGTAGCCTCAGGTGGTGTGGCCCGATTAATGGAACACGTGTGAACGCGGATCACGCCTTTGTTTGTTACTGTTTCTAACTGCGCTTTCCAGGGGTGCATAAGATGCGCGCAATTTGTTAGAGCATTGAGAAGCTGTCGGGATCTGATATTAAGCAAACGCACCTTTCGAACGGTACGTCTTCTGATGTCGGATTTCGTTCGATGGGCGTTCCGCTTGTGGACCGTCGCAACCAACTAAGCAGTGGATCTCAAGCGTCAACGTCCAGTTTGACGCCAACAATTTCTTTGGGAACATAGAACTGCTAACCACATTTCAGAGAAGTTCGAAAATTGTGCCGGCACTGTACGAACACGCAAGAACTACTTTGTTCCTGTGCATTCGCATTCATTGGTGAACTAACCTTGAACCGGGCATACAGACACTTGGCGTAAGGGTAAACTAGTGATACTCGTTGAACTGGTTGCCGGAATTACGCAAGACTGATCGCGCTTCCAAATGCTCTTCAATGGCAAACCTTGTATCTCGGTTTCTGCTTTCAGCAGTTGTAGAAACGCTTGTCGCAAGTCTTACAGATTTATTGTAGAGTTGATTTCGACCCAACAGACAGCATTTTGTATTCTGTCGAAAAACCTGTTTCCAACCACCCAAGTAAGTTTGAATTATTTGATGTATTACAATTCACGTGTTAATGGCTCTGCATAAATACCCTGTCACCTAGGTAACGCTTTTTCCGGGTAACAAGCGTCTATTGATGAAATAAATTGATCGGAGGAGACTAAGGCAGCCTGAATTATGATGAATGGTTGCTGTTTTTTCAAACTTGGGTTTTCCTCCATGGAAAAACCCGGCTGTCTGATTAGAGTAGACGAATCCACATAAGTTGGGGAAGGATTTTGTACTTTCAGGAAACCTGACAGTCATCCCTTGGCAAAACGTTTCACTCTGAAATGGGCGTCCAAAATGTGTATTCACCTGCATTTTGTAGGTCTGTTAGGGACAACCAAGCTACTTTGTACATCTGGATTTTTCTCGAGTACACAAAGAAAAATTGCGTTTCCGCCATGATATGAAACATCTGACACTGGTTCATAAGGTGGATCGCCAGCAGCATTTGTTGCTTTTCTACCGTGGAAGTGTTCATAGTATAAATTAATTCTTTGATTTGTTTACGGGAATAACTTGTCCACACAGTTGCTTGCGACCCGTTACACCCACACCAGCGGATCATTAGTGATCTGGGTAATCTAAAGTGTGCTTCGTGCCGGGGCAAAATTTGAAAACCGTATGAAGGGTGTAAAAAGCTGAAACAGACAAAGTTTAGTCGGTGGCCGTCACACAGTGAGGCAGTTACATCCTATATCCCATGCGAAAGTTGCACATGTGGCTATCAAAACTCACTACGGGTCACTGCGATCAGCCGTCTGTAAGCTTGATACTGATCTACAGAACACGCTTTTTTGAGAACAATAAAGAATTTGTACTGCGCTAAGGTCAGATCTATCGTCGGCCTAGCTCAGCTCACCCTCGCCCACGCACATCGGCATGCAAAAATCGTAGGTTTATTCAATTTGATTCATCTACACTTTGAATCCATCCTTTGAGTGATTGTGAATGAATTTATCATATGTTGTGACGTGTGTGTCAAACAAACCTGGGTGGCGTTATGGAGGCCACATCACTTGGCTAGTGTATTTAATGAGGAAGAACATATAGAGTTACATTATGTTTTCATATCTCTGTCTATAGTTCCGTCAAATTTTCGCAGTTAATAGTATCGTTGTAAACCCCTTCATGTTGGATTATTTTTATACGGAGTTTGTCATCATTGAGAACAGCGAACACTAGAGCGCGTACATTAATTCCGGATAACAGTACGACAGAGCAGTAAAACTGGCAATGTGGAATTGGACTCCAAGTGTATTTGAAAGGAATCGCCTCAGGCAATTCTCAAGAAAATATTTGTATTCACTGTCGGGGACGTTTCAATATATTTCAGTGACATGGGCTTCAAATGCAACAACGAGGTAAAGTTGTAGGCTGAATTGTCACATTCCTTCTAAGCTGTACTGTCTGTAAATCTTGAAAAGTTCACTTCAAGTTCTGATGATGATATCGAAATTCAATAAACGCATGTTTCTAAAACCAACCATAACCAGTGTGAGGTATTTACGTTAGAGGGGCGAGGGAATCACTTGTGTTGTGTTGTTCCCTAGAGTCGCACGCCTACAAAATCTGGCGGATAGCGTGGTTCATTTTGTGACTTGTTTTGTTGGCATTCTGAGGATTTCGGTATACCTCGAGCAACATTTATATGTGATACGGAGATGGCATGACGGATTTGATAGCTTGTGACATACTTCATACGAATCGCAGTCCTACTACTGGTGAAAGGAAGAAGGCACTTCGCTGCGGAGTTATTTATTAGAAAATGCCAACTGACCAGTTACAGACTATTGGACAGGGAAGCAAGACTCTCATATGCATCTTGTTTACAAAAACTGAACATTCATCTTCTCTTGAAAGCATCTTCCTGAACTTTCCTGGATATTCATTGACTGTTGCTCGAATCCAAGCAAATGCTACAAAGCGACTCCACAAATTCCGCAATAGATCTCCCTTTTCAAGAGACGCAAAGCGAATTTACAAGAAAACATACTGCTCGCGTGCCTCCACATCAGCTGTATCACCGCTACGCTAATAGGGTTCATCTGGTCCTATGTTCATATTATGGAGACACCCATTCACTATATTCACCAGACTGACAACATCCGGCAACGTTTTATCGGATTCGCTCCTTTTGGCGTACTAGATTTTATAGTTCATATCGTCGAAGTATGCTGTTATTCCGAAGATTGATTCGTACGTATGTTGAATGACCCACCCATGTGCAGCCTGAGTGGGTGTTGTGACTCCAGAGAAGCTTATTTTCCTCAAGCGAATTCGCGGGACAGAGCATGCCTTTGGGTGGTAGCTAGGCTACCGAATGTCTTTCAAGCTTAAATTGCGTCACTAGAATTTTACTGTCTGTTGTTTATTCCGCCAGAGTTTTGAGATTGAGACGGTGGAATTATCGATGCTTAACTAGGTGCTTAGGTTAGTCCTCCGTCAAACTAATTCCAGTTATATCGCTTGAATCTCTTCGATAGCACTTTTAAAAATTATTCAAGCAACTGCCTACTGGTTTATCTATCGAGAAACAAAGTTTGTAGTAAGACGTGATTTCTGAGTTTTCTTTAAAGCTGGATGTACAAAGGGTTTAACTGAATTCTGAGTACATGCTAGCCTCCAATTTGTTGGAACTCGTGGTATTTTCGATCAATTTTCGTGCTTGGCGTCTTCGAAATAATGGTTGTGACATTGACCAATAAGCTACAAGTCAAAACAGACGTCAAAACAGACCAAAGAAATTTGTCTTTTCCCTTGTTTCTGGCCTTTATTACAGTCACACAGAGATAGAAAGTAGACGAGTAACGGTAGGTACAAAAATGGCTGGGCAGCTAAGGTATGGATTATGCTTATCTCTTAAAGATAACAATGATATTATCACCTGATCAACTAAAGGGTAGGTATTTTGGAGGTTCACCAACATACTAGTGCTAATTCAAAGATGTGTCAGTTGAAGCTACTCATGGGTGTTTGCAATCAAGTTTTTTAATCTGCTTGACGGCTTCGCTCATTTGTTTCTGTCTTCTCAATTCGTTCGTTTTATTGGACTTTCAGTCCGATACATATGAAGAAAGAGTTCTATGCAACAGAGCACTTATCATCGTTAATGGAAAACTTAAATTAGTGAAAGCTGTGAAACTTGGAAGGTTATGAGGAGTGGGCCAACCAAACAATTTCCAGTTATACAGGTTGGACTATTCTGGTGGAAAATATATTTGCACTTTTGACAAGTGTCAGCGTATAGCGTTGACAATATTTGACATCACTATTCCGATCGAAGTATCTCTGATTTCCCCCTTGAATTATAAAGAAATCCTGAAGTGATGACCGTAGCTAGCAGATGTGAGGTAACTGCTAAACGAAGTACTACAGAACGCCTATATTTCCCTAAGTTTTGGTGGCATTACATCTCTTGAGATTGTAGGCCGTGGCATCCGATAACTGAATTACGACTTCCCCAGCCAGATCTTCAAACTGTTGAACGACGATCGGACAATAATGCGCAGCAAAGCCAGCTTGAAGCAATCGTATCGGTGGATGGGTTAACGAACATCAATCTAGAAATATGGTTACTGTTGCTTTAAAAAGTAATCGAATGTCTGCAAGCCTGATGGAGCTCGCGGCCAAACTCAATATTTCGCGATGAGTTCTGTCGGGATCATCTAAAGCGCGCGAACTGGTGAAAATATCCAACCGGTTACTTTCACACTAGCTGGGTTTAGAAAACAAACTAATAGGTAGCACAAACCGACTGCAAGTGAGTCCACACATTCCTTCAGCGATGTTTGATCAGATTCCAGTAAGAATAGGAGGATGCTTTTCCTTGAAGTGCATTCACGAACGCAGAAGTATAAACGACACCGATTCGCTATCGATCGAAATGGACACTTTAAGTGCCATGCGATTTCTCTATCTACACCCGAAAAGGCACAATATTCGCCTTTTTTCCTATAATACCAGTCAGAAAACCATATCTCCAAAGGACGCGTGAAGGATATGGTTAGTCCTGAGGAACGGGAATCAGGGCCAACTGCACGCTCGCATTCGAGCGATACTTGGTATTTATGAAGTCCTCCGTGAGGATCGTCAAAAGTTGGGAATATCAGTTAATTGCTGCACAGTATTAAATTCTTAACGATATCATTTGGGTTGAAATTAGAAATCAATTCAATGCGCAGAGCAAATCGAGACGTTGTTTGCGGAGATGTTCCACCCTAGATTTGTTCTGATAAAGAAGCAGTATTCTAGATAATACCAGAGTGCCTTACTGTGCTCCTAAAATCAAACTTACCGGAGAGGATGTGGTATTGTGGAAGTAAAGAACATATTAATAACTAATTGTGTCATACACTGCTCCTTGATAGTATCAGGGAAGTCATTACCGTGGGGCGGTAGTCAGGAGGAATAGGATATTCAATAGTAATAATTTCTAATACTGTATGTTATCGATCTTGTTAATGGGTTGAAATATTGGTATCTGTGGTGTGTGTACTGGTGTTTGATCAGATGATGGTTGATCTGTTCGCCGAGCTTGGCATTTGGCGTCGATCTACGAACATGAACAGAAAAACTGATAGATGTTTCAAGCAATAGTGAAATTATCTGATGAACCCTATGGTGGATGAACGCAAGATTCAAAAAGATAGACACTAACTTTTTCCGTAGTGAAAGAGAATTTCATCGTTGAGCGCCTCGCATAAACAATCAGGCAAACTGGCGATAAATGTGGAGATGAAGAGGAAAAACCACAACAGTATTCAGCCATTCAATGTAAAGAAAATCCCCAACACTTGCATCCGATGGCGCAAAAATGTTGATTTTGGTTGAACGCTGTTCGTTACCATTGTTACTGATTATCCATTGGTGCGCGCATGAAACTTTGCTGTTGGTTCTTGAAAAACGCCAAAATTCACTGGGCTTTAGTCGTGTGGATTGGATCAACGTATGCTGCAGTTCATACGTAATCCCTTTTCCTCATTAAACAAATAAATACACAAGGGTGGTTTAGCTGACATCGACGGCAATGAATCCTAACCAAGTCATCACTGAAGTGAACAATATCAAACTGAATATAAGGCGTCCTAGCTTTCCGATAGGTATCAGTGAGCTGTATTTTGAAGGCCTTCTTTTCAACTAGGCTGTATAGCATTGTAATACCAACTCATATGTAGCCCATCAAAAGGCATTTTAAATATTCGAATGCGCTTCTTATGCAGTGATGTGTGGTTTAATCAAATTACCCAGCTATGTTTTGGTGGACTCGAATTGTTTTACCGTTGTCTCCTTGTAAAAAAACAGGCCTTGCTGACCCAGCCGCTGCTTTTGCATCTTTGTTCGCCGTTGTGCTGACAGTTTTGATTCGAACTTTATTTATACTTGTCCGCTACTGTTTTGATGCCTCACGACTTGAGAACCCAAGCATGACTGAATGTGTCTGTGATCTCACAGACACCTATGAACTCGTTTAGACAACACTTATTTAGTTAACCCATTAACAAAATCACAACACATTCAGCGGGTTGTTTCGCCTGGGTTATGGGCTGAAGTTGCACGCCAAGGTACGCGTGACTGTGTGGACACGTGTGGACGCATGGTTACTTGTCAGATCGTCTGACAGTATTGTGGCAAAAAGTTGGTCCAACTGGGTTATCCCCTTTTTATATACTTTAAGAGAATCATAAAAATGGGAGTTGGGTTGATTTTTTTTATTCTGTAGGTGCCAAGTTGACTTTTAGTGACCATGATCTAAATAGATTATTTCGGCTTTATCTGTACTCTATTTACAGACTACATTAGGGCTAATATTACTATAGAGCGACACTTATTGCATCGAAAGCACTCAACCAGTAAATGACAAAACAAGTTGTGTCCCCATAGTACACTCTGGGAACTGCGGTTTAGCGCTGGGAACCCGTAGACAAGTACTCGTGTAAAAAGTCAAACGGCACGCATGACGTCCGAAAATTGGGATGCATTTAAATAAATTCCGCCTACTGCATGCTCCATCGGAGAGGTGCAACATTATGACAACCATTTCCGTTGGTTTATTTTTACCCACACATGCATTGTGACGAAATCAGGCACACATACAGGACGTAGCTGCATACATCAGCGACAGACAACATCTCGGTAAGCATATAACTGGCACCTACACAGAGCCTATCTGCTCTCTGGCACGAGCTCGGTCACAACACCATACTGACACGCATCACAGTAACAACCAAAGCCTCAGCCCTTGTATGTACCTGACCGGTCCGGTTCCGCAAATCGGCTGATCAGCGGACTCCATAACCTTACGAGCTCCTCGCCCTATTGATTCGTGCAACGCGCAGACCACTCGTGACTGTGCGAATGTTGAGTACCAGAGTCCTGCCCCTGACGGTGCTTTTATTCAAGTATTCATCGGGTGTTAAAAGTTAAATTTCCCTGTATCAATTAAACATACTCAGCAGACAGGTGAAGTCTGTGTATTAGGTTGAAACTTGCCTAAATAGGTTGAATAGACTTGTTTGTAATTTGGTAGTTTCGACATTCGGGGATAGAACCCAATGCTAGTGAATAGTTTTGCGGTTAAAAAAGGATGTAGCCAAACATGATATTGGTCGGTAGATCCAGCTACAGTTTTAATTTAGTCATAGAGATCCAAGGGATATCAAATAAAGTGTGCTTAGTAGATAATGTTTGGAGTTAGCGGATTAAATCAAGCCCAGAAGCTTTGCTCACTGGATTCCTTGGCTCTTATTAGCTACTGTTCTTCGGCTGTGATCAGGCTCTTATTGATTTTGCCCGCAATTTTTTTTGCTCCGCTCATCACCTAGAAGGTGAGACGTGGTAGTTAATCTGAGCAGAGCTCTTGCTTTGTCTGCATAGTCCGATTTGTCCATGATGCCTACCATGCTTCCTTCATCCGCAATGATTTCATCTTCCCCCAAAATTCTTCTGAGGTTCCTTTTCCTTGTTTGAGATTAGGTTGAAAGTTCTGCTTCGTGTGAAGGAAGGAATGGGATGATGCGGAATCCGAATCAATCAACTGGGCGACCCAAAACACAAGCAGAACAATTACATACACACATACATACATCAGTTAAACGCACATACTAAATGCAACTTGATAGTCCGAATTCTCTGTAACAGAAGGGACTTCTCAAGTGACATTGCTAGGCAACCACAGTTTGGTCAGCATTTCAGTGACTAATGTATGCACGTCTGTCTCCACCGAGGTTTCTGATCAACGGACAAACTGCTTCCTCTTTTGAAATTTAGACGTCTGACAGTGGTTGATTTTGATATTTTTGGTCCAACTGATTGTTATTCTGAAAGATTTTCTATCTTCTGATGCTGTAAATGGATAAATGCTTGTGGGACAGACCCCCGACTGCCTGCGAACCGCAAAATCAAACATTGCTGTAGCTATACTGTTTTCAAAATATGTTGTGATCCGTGCTAGCTTTATCAAATTCGCCGTCCTCTAGTTTCCTCAACTAATTGATTCCATCCAGGCTAATTCAGCTGATGCCTTATTTATAGAGGAAGGAAGTGACAGCAAAAAAAACTCAGTTTTTTTAATAGAACGAAGGAAAATTTTACTTAGTTTGAAATAGAAAATGGTTACTATGTGCGATGGCGTACACTTCTGTGAAAAACTACCTCCCGGGTCTCATTCGCGGTAGAGTGAGGCTGATGAGAATCCGACCCAGATAACTGATCAAAAATCACTGCGATCTGAGGTGCTGTTGCAAGTTTGTCTATATTTAAAAGGCCTGTCTAACTGCCTGGCACATAGGACAAGTGGTCTTAGAAAGAAGTTTAAGTAAATGAGTGTGGTATGAATTCTTTCGTTATTGTTAACTAAAACATGTTACTTCGGTCAGGGATTATTCAGTGGGAAAGCTATCATCCTCTGGGAGATTTGGAAATTGATGTGTAAGGAAAGAAACCCAGCGAAGCAACAAGGGAAACACCGTACATAAAGGAGAGGAAGAATTTGTTCTGAATCAGAACTACAGAGAACTTGATGTGTAGCGTTGTTAAATCGGAACGAATGCATGTTGACCGACCAATTCACCTTACTCACTTGACCAGTTGTCTAATCACTGCTCGCGGTTCAGATGCAGCCAGCCAATATGTCACCAGTTTATTTGCATGGAATAAGCGATTAATGGCTGAGTCTGAGCAAAAAGAAAGAAATAGAATAGAAGCATCTGTGAGAACTATCGGGGTTGGTTGGCGGAGCGATGGTCGTCCAGCAAACAGATTGTTCACTGTAACCAATCATCGATAATTTTCATAATGCACATTCCACTGTTTGAGTAACCATTTGGTTAGATTGGATATCCCCTGCATATAAAAACGAACTTAATTCTGAAGTCAAACTGATGGGGTGTGTGGCATACGTTTGCGTCAAGTAATCATATGAGATGGATGCAGTAGGCAAGCAAATCTTATTTGGAGCCGATTAATGCGGATCTTGCTTCAACCGGACACTTATAAATCAGTTGGTGGGCGTTTCTGTAAAGGCTGATAATTAGGTCAGTCATTGTATTTTTCTTCTTCAGCACAGGGACGTCTTAACTACATTCCAGCATTGAGTTTTATACTAAAACAATAGCTCATTTGAATAATCGTGACTTCGTTGAGAATATCACCACACCCTATTAGCAATAATGGTGGTAGGCTGTTACGGACCGTTGCGTATGCATTATTGTACATTTCTGCCGATATGATGTTTTCTGTGGTTTTATGTACATCAAAAAGAGCATCATTCAGATTCGAAGATTTTTATTGATGATCCGTATGTTGGGGATAAATTACGCCTTGATTGACCGATAACGCGATTGTGGACCGACCGTGAGAGTGAACTCTTTCAGGGAGCCTAGTTTGAAGACATTAGTGTAGTACAGCGCAGCTGCTGGGCCTAACATTTCACGACTGTACATACAGAGGAGATGAATTAGCGCAACTTTTGACTCCAGGTGAATGTCTTCCAACAGTTCAACGTTCAGTTTGGTGCAGCCTATGGGCGCCTTCTTATCTTTCTTACCACACGGAATGCACATTTTATCCAGATTTGTTTGAAGTGAAAAGACGGCCCATACTCAGATAAAATAGCTTTTGGATTGGTGACACATATCGAATACAATAAGTACACGACTGATTTCTAGTGAAAGATCCGGGTCATTGGTGGCGAGTACTTGATGGTGGAATAAGTCTTTCTCATGCTGTAAGCGCTGTTCGATGAATATCATTTCGTTTCTGACTTGTATGAAATATTTATCCAGATGCGTCATCGATTTTATACAAATTGCAGCTGCTTGAAGCATCGGTGGCCCCGGGTCTTGTTGATAGTGACCAAATTAACTCATCTAGAGAACAAAATCCATAAGGCGCGCACCCGTATAGCTTGCATATAGCTAGTGTTGGTGAGGCGGTGATAGTACTGACGGCGGAGGCATGCAAGTAGTATGTTTTCTTGTAAATTCGCTTTGCGTCTCTTGAAAAGGGAGATCTATTGCGGAATTTGTGGAGTCGCTTTGTAGCATTTGCTTGGATTCGAGCAACAGTCAATGAATATCCAGGAAAGTTCAGGAAGATGCTTTCAAGAGAAGATGAATGTTCAGTTTTTGTAAACAAGATGCATATGAGAGTCTTGCTTCCCTGTCCAATAGTCTGTAACTGGTCAGTTGGCATTTTCTAATAAATAACTCCGCAGCGAAGTGCCTTCTTCCTTTCACCAGTAGTAGGACTGCGATTCGTATGAAGTATGTCACAAGCTATCAAATCCGTCATGCCATCTCCGTATCACATATAAATGTTGCTCGAGGTATACCGAAATCCTCAGAATGCCAACAAAACAAGTCACAAAATGAACCACGCTATCCGCCAGATTTTGTAGGCGTGCGACTCTAGGGAACAACACAACACAAGTGATTCCCTCGCCCCTCTAACGTAAATACCTCACACTGGTTATGGTTGGTTTTAGAAACATGCGTTTATTGAATTTCGATATCATCATCAGAACTTGAAGTGAACTTTTCAAGATTTACAGACAGTACAGCTTAGAAGGAATGTGACAATTCAGCCTACAACTTTACCTCGTTGTTGCATTTGAAGCCCATGTCACTAAAATATATTGAAACGTCCCCGACAGTGAATACAAATATTTTCTTGAGAATTGCCTGAGGGGATTTCTCTCAAACATATTTTGTGCTTTTGTGTCGGCCATGCGCTACATGTCTGCTCTTTCCGTGTTTACAGCAAAATCATTGTGTACCGCTGTTAACAAGTGGATTAACATTTCAAATAGGAGGATTTGTGGAGCAGATCCAGACTTTTTTCCAAGTGATCTCTCATTCTTCGTCTCCTTTTGGTTTCCTGTACCCATAATGTGTTACGTATTCCCTCCGAATCAGCTTGCAAACGGTGTCTACTTTTATTTCGATTTCCATGCCTGAGAAGGCTTTTAGTACCTGATATTTATGATACATTTTGACAGTCCGGAGCTTATTGCAACCACACCATTCCAGCTGACCCGAATGGCGGTGCATTTTTAGATCTCATCATGTCTGTTGAAATTAACTCTTCGAAACAAGTAGCGACCACTACGCGATTCACCGTTTTGAAAGGGAAGATGGTTAACGCTATATGGAACGCATTCCGTGATATACTTTAGATATTTTGCTTTTCTAACAGCTTATGACACTAAGCTCCATTTGGCTCTTAACTGCGCGTTGTCTTTCGATCGACTCTTTTATTCTTATGACTCTGCTTGGCCGTGAGGTGATCTGCTGGTACAGTGCCTAGCAAATCCAACTAAGTACCTTTTTGAACTGGCAACTTTAAACCTATTTCAATCCTCAAACGTAAATAAAGATAACACTGTGTTTTAGGAAGCCACTGAATCGCTCTAAAGAAAGTCTGCATCAGAAGTAGTTTTTTGACTTTTAAGATGCTAGTTCTCCTATCTTGCTCAGTTGTTCGTGTCAGTTCACTACCACTAAATAACGCGCCCTACCTCTTAGTCCTTGAAAACCGGGTCCCCGAATGTAAGGAAAGTCCACTAGTTAAATGTCATGTCGTCATGCAGTCACACAATTATTTTTGAAGACATGCACATGGTACTCATCTGTTTTAGATCCGTCGATATATTCTGAATGAATTTCTCATGCGCCGACTGGTAACCGCATATCTAGGCATCTTTGTGGCCAGAATGTCTCACATATTCGTCCCACTGCTCTTGGTCCGATCGATGATATGGTCTTCGCAGAAGCGCGACTACAACGTGAAACGTAGGGTAACAACGAATGGTTTGGATATATGGGTACCTGTATTGGTGGGACTCAGCCCTTGTTGACAACCTGGGCAGGTGGTCGGCTTAAATGAGTTGTGTGCGATCGGATGAGAAGTGAATGAGGCGTAAACTGGAATAATTTACACAGATTCCACAATTCGGTTAAATACCGCGTAGAATTAATGGTGAAAAGAGCCATGAATTCATGTGTGATTCAGCTGGGGTTAACATAGGTTCGTTTTTGGGCTAAAATAATAAGGTCATCCATTCGGTTTTACCATCAGATTAACGTGGCACATAGCTGGGTCTCTCGTTTTGATATTCAAGTAGGTTATAAGTTCAGGCAGTTTGACGAAAATTCAGAGACGACGCCTGCCTGATGACCGCCAAGAAGGTCGAATCCGTTCTTGCGCTGTCGAAGTTTTTTGGCAATATTGTGAGTAGTGTGTTGCACCTATACAAGGCTAACCATGTTTTATTTTTAAAACTATGCGAAATCCACTCGGATGAATTTGTGTTTTGATGCATACAAAATGAACCCTAGTTGGGTGTGTAGTTGACACCACGACATTTTAGTTGTTTTGTTAAATAGTTGGATCTTCATTTGTGCAGCCAGGTGCTACGTGAACGCTGGAATTTAGACGAAATGGTCGGTCAGATTGAAAATGACAAAAGGACGCCCATGGGTTACGGCAGAATACAATATCGAGGTAAGTAAAGTGATATCGCCATGATACCGTAATAGTTTTTTTACCTGCGCTGATAAAACTGCACTGATTCCCCGACATTTTTAACTCCCTGAAGGACAGAAAACGTTTGAATGGATAACATCACTTTCGACCTGTCATGCTACTAGTGGGATACTGGATTATCACCATGTAAAAACAGATCATTTATACATTATCGCTTGACAACTTAGTAGGTCTGAATCTCAGCAAAATGTCATTTACAGGTGAGCGCAGCAGTCAGTGGGAGCTGAAAAGCATCATTCGACTGCGTTGGAAAAATAGGCCGCGTATTGACTTATCCAATTCTTCATACTACTCGCGCCTGGAGAAACTTTACTCGCAGGAAAACCCTCGGTTTGCTGCGCGGGCGCCCGGGCTTCTACTCTTGATCGATAATTTGATTGAAAGTGTGGGTTTAATAGGAACCGTCGACATCGGTACTAGCTGGATTTAAACTGCCCCACGTGTTGTTTGGGTTGATATCATCAATGACGATACAGATATATGTAATGACGATGCTGTACGATTCGCTTAATGAGTGCGCTTAACTGCTGAGTTCCGAGTTTATTCATAAATGGATCTCTGAGAACTGGACCTGAAGAAAACTTCATTGCAACCATACTGAACATAGCGTGTACAAAGTGTGATGTTCGTGGTAAACGGTGCATGATCTCAAAACAGAACACATGAGGGTTTTTGGATTTTAGGCTATTGAACTGGTTGAACAGGCTCATGGATCATAATTTGTTGGTGCGCACGGACTGACCTAAAAAGTTCATGGCAAACCTCAATGGTTACTCAAAGGTGGTTCCCCCAGAAAACAGGATGCTGGAGTACTTTCTTCGTAACCGTACCTTGCATAGTGCTTATACTATTCCGTTATAGCAGCAAACCCCTGGAGGTGGATGAATTCACCAGTTTCCAGATTTCTTACTACAGGATCTACCCAGGGGCGAATGCCCCTTTTAAAGGAATGACCTGGCATTTTACGGTTGGCTGCCAACTCCTTGAGAAGTATGCCGACTTCAGCGAACAAACCAACGACCATCATTATAAACTGTTATTCAAGATTCTGCTGGTGCGAGCCAGATATTGCCATTGACAGAATATACGACCGAACATGAGATTACACAATGTCACTGGTTTTGTGGCTAATAGATCCGGTAAGCTGCTGAAGATTAGGTTGATTCAAGGCTGTGTAGTTCATAACACAATAAAAGACTTGTTATGATGTGATGTGGTGAAGCTGGTTAGGGTTCCTTGGCTCCATTGGGCAGTTAGAGAAGTCATAGTGGCGCGCAGCCTTCCGGCAGTAATGAAGAAAAAATAATCGTGCCGCTATCAAATCGAATGTAAAAAATTTTGAGTATCACATCATTCCAGAAGATCCGCATTCATGTCAATGTCAGTTCATGCTCATCGAGCCGATCTGGAACCGAGGAGCTGCCAGAAGCAGTGAAAATTGAAATATTTGCTTCATTGTTTCTGTCAGTCGACACACTTTACCTGTTATTTATCAGGTAGCCAAATTAAACTAAACTAAAGTTTAACAAATTGAATTAAATTATCGAAAAATAAACGGAAACAGAATGTAGGATGATTCTTCGATGACGCAGACGTCGTCTTCAGGCTAACAACAGGTAGCTGTACAAATTTCAACAGCAGTTTAACATCATTTTGAGACTCTTCGGCCAAGTATTTTCAAAGGTCCCCACTCGCATATTTTCCGCCTAGTATTGTTGCATTGCAGCCGTTTGTGAAGAGTTGAACAAGCGAGCATACTGAGTAACTACATGGTTGGTTTATTTTGACTGACAGCCAACAAAATCTATGCAAAAGGGCGAGCCCAGCACAGATATGGACTGATCGAAGGAGCACATAACGGTGTACCCCTCCTGGATAAGGATCAATACACGGGACTAAGGATCCAAATGATGTGAACATGATCAAGCCGGATGTACAGCTTGAAGCCACTAAGCAAGCGCGAGTGACGAAGGGTTTTCTGCCAGAAGCGGCTTTGTCGATCTAGCACTAACATGACTCGAGAAAATGGACTGTTCTAATGGGGCTGATAACTATGCACGCCCTTTTATACACAGTAAAGTTGACGCATCTCCCAACAAGCATATCTTCTTTCGTAGGCCATCAAAAACAGTTTCATTTACGCGGTTCTTGTTCGTAAATGAATCGTTTGCATACATTTTTAATAGGTTCAGTTGTTGCACGCCACTGTATGGAGATGGATATTTGGAACAATCGTGTTGGTGAGGAAATCTAGATATTTTCTTAAGCATGACTTCAGTAAATTAGCTGCACTTGCTAGCCCTGCTGGCGAAGTTAACTCCAACTTCTCAGGTACAAATTCAGAACTACTTTTGATGGAATTAACGCTCAAAGAATTGGCAGCCAATAAAAGGAACTCATTGCGGTGCTCTCAGGGGAAGAGAATGTTGACAAAGGTAATCCGGTCATAAGCTTCAATTCTGCCGTGTATTGCATTTTTGTGATTCGAAAGAATTGAATACAGTCACAGTTGGATGTGCTTCTGCACGTAGTAAATGTTAAGAAATGATTAGGTGACATAGAAGGCGAAGCAAAGAGGTACCAACCAGTTTTGGATATTTTTCTAATAAATGTATTACTCCGTATACCAAGTATTCTTGTGGGACTTTGAATGGCGGATGAGTTTGTCTTCCATCAAGCAATAAATTCTGAAAGAATTTCTGAAGTCGTTGAGGTATAAATACCGTCAATCCGTTATTTTACACCAGATTATGCATTTTAGCGTTACATTTGCCAAGTTCTTCTTAAGTCCATTCCCTCACGCCAGACGAAGAGTGATCATGTGCACTGAGTGGCGCGAATCTATAATTTCGTACGAGGCTACATGTCTGCAAAAAGACCAAAGTATCGTCTATACTTCAAGAGGTTGAAAAATGATACTGGCAAAATTTTTCCAAAGAATAATTTGGCGCATATCCTAGATGAAGTGGATTCTTTCCCAGACGAGCTTCTTTGAATGAAAAACTAGACAGGTCGCTCTACTCTGACGTCTATTTAGGAGTTTCAAAATGCGAAAGATAGTCTTTATTGTTAGTTCGTTAGACCAGTGCTTATCAATGGCGACCGAAGACTAACGCTTGAAAACTCCACTGTACCACACTTGTTTTTCTGAACTTTGTTGACAGCCGCTGGCTCTGCATGAGTAGATCTACGTCATAGCAGAACGGTGATGTGAGCGATATTCCTCTACCAACAATTTGACAGATTTTCAACTTATTTTTGAAACCAATACTTAATCCGAGGCTTTGTTTATTAAGCCGATCAACAGCGAGTTGAGGTCCTACAAACCAAACGTTGTCGGTTTTGTCGCGAGACCAGATGGAATGTCATCAATGTTAAAGCAGATGGGAATTTTTTTTCACTGCTTTGACCGTCACGAAAAAGTTCGGAGATGACGGATGGGTGAGCTAAGAGAAAAAAGAACAAAAAACCCGTGAGGCTGTTTTGGAATGGAATGAGACATTTGAATAATCAAACTCACTTGTCTATTTACAATGCTAATTTGCTCACATGAAATCAGTTAATTAACATGCACCTCCCGCATACCATAGAAATGCGCGATTTGTTTTTGTCTTCACCCAAATAATTCAGAAACGTGCGCATTTCGACGAAATCTGACAAGACTTCCTGTTCTGCGGTGAGCGGAACAATCTGGTCAAGATTGGCAGCCGAAAATTGGTCGTCCTTGAAAATAAATTTGTGTTAAATGGCTTGGTGTCAGCGTTTTTAAAATTTCTGGCCAAATTTACAAGTTTAGTTCAGTGGTAGTCGTTTCTTGTCGCTGAAGTCAAGGAAAAACGTTTTTACATTTTGGCAGCATGTGGGAACTGATGAAGGCGCGTTACTAAACAGGTCATTCTTAATCCATTGACCTGGATCGAATTTGTGTATGAGTTCAACTTGACAGGAATATTAAACAAAAGCTATTATTGCCCACGTCTGACTATCTCGGAGCGCCCTCCTTGTTTCTATGGGTATGATATGAATTCGTCGTGGTTTCTTAGTTTGTCCCAGTAATTTACGTGTCGCATTCGATCCGAATGTCCTTTTTATTCCAGGTAAATACGTGTTGGTGTGTATGTCTTTTAGTTGTAATATTCAGTTCGGAATTCGCTAAATAAAGAAAATAGCTAACAGGACAGGTAGAGACGGCAGGAAACTCTCATCAGAATTTCGAAGAGAAAGTTCTAGCTTAGTTTCTTATTTCGGAAGAATTTGAACTTTGTAATCCTACGACTCAATACGAAGAATTCACTACATGAAATCCAATGGAATACTGTGGTTTTTGGTTGTTCACTAGCCGAGTGGGCGAATAGGCTCCGGTTTTCAACAACAGCGTTGGCGGTGCCGATTCAAGTGAACATAGACTCGTGCTATTCAAGCTTACCTGCTAAACGCTACCTAACAGAATCGTTCAGCATGAGTTTCTTAAATCGTCCAATCCGTCTGATGCGATTTGTTAGGATGATACTGATAAGTGCGGAAGCTGTAGTTTAAGGAATGTCACAGTCTTTTGAGCGTAAAAAGAAATATACATGTTTAAATGCATGTTCCAGTTTAGCCGATCTCCCACAGGCTACCTCTACAAACCATCTAACTGGCTTACATTTAAGATTGGGTCGTGATCTCTCCGATTGGAAAACTGGTGTTCACTGAAACCTACGGCGTACTAAAAGTTTTCCAAACAGTTAACTGTCAGACAAGTATGCTACTACCACAGTTTTTGAAGAACGGTTTAAACTATCTGTACGAGAATCTAGTGCAACACTTTGGGCGGAGCGTGTGATCCGCCGGGTGAGTGATTATCGCAAGGAGAACCAGACTTCTTGTGGTTGAAAGCGATAGGCGTGGAAGATAACAGAGCATGTATTGGCGTCAGTCACCGTTGTCATAGTTTTGTTAAAGCCAACGATGGATCAAGCGTCTAGTGTACATCAGGTAAAAGTAGTCTGATTCCCGATTTTGTGGTCTGGGATTGTCGCAGCATCGCGAATCAGATGCTTATTTGGGACACAATGCCTTCATATTTTAGGGGTAAATATTTGATAATGCAAGGATTTCGACTGTGACGCCAACAGTGCTAAGACAACAATCTGCACTCGGCAACCTGTGTATGGACAATAGTAAGCCGCACAGCACCGTTCAAGTCACCTTACTCTATATGGAATGATCATGCGCATATACCTCACCCGGTTGAAAATACTGATGTAAGTTTAGGATGGAAGGGAAAGAAAAAACCTATTTTGTATGCAACGTAACTATTGGGTAAGCTTTGTTTGAAAATGAAGGATAGTGATTGAAATGTGTTCTGTCGAGTGTGCATGCGCTGTGCCACAACAAAATGTTTTGTTGTCCTCCAATTACCGGTGCAAATTAAATCGCACTGTTTGATACTTATATTAGTTGCGAATTGGCGCCTGCATGGATTGCGTCGAACATGAATGGGGAAGTTATCCCATGGAACTTCTATACAAGGATTTGGTCATATCAGTACAGTTTGCTTTCTTCTGATAAAGAGAACTACACATCATTATTTAATTGCAGGAGAAATGAACTACATATTGAACTTTGTGCATAATATTGCATGCTCGAGGCTGTTTGGGTGGTTGCGGAGGTCAGTGTGGCACTGAATTCCTAGATCTTGCATCAAAATTTGATCACTGACGGAGCTAGAAAGATGCGATTTTGGAAATAACACACCAAAACTATCATCCTCACTATAGTTAGTCTCGCCACCAAACACTTGAATAAAGTGTGGCAGTTCCGCAGAACTCAAGGCTACAAAGACAAAACCGCGTACTGCGGTATTAATTTGTCACGTCTCGCGAGAAGACTTTCAACTTAAGGTTCGACACTGATCAACAGACCTTTAATCAGCGTATTCACCTAGTTATATCTCTGTATTTAAAAACACGTTTTGTTATGTTACTTGACAAGTAAATTTAGGACACAAGGAGAAACTACTCAAAGTTCTAATTGATAAAATACCTTACACAGTATTCAAAAATGACGAAACTTGAGCTATGCACTTTACTTTATAACAAAAGTTATGTCATGCTTCTATCTCGTCTCTAACGACTAACCAGCTGCGCGAATTTGAGTAGGTGAACATTGGCACCAAACTTGTTCAACATAATTCCAATTTGAAGTTTTATATAAAGCAGTACGTAAAGTGGGACAGGTATATGGTACTCCCGGAGGTAGTGAATTCATTTTGCGTGTCCTTAGTTGGGCTTGTTATAAAAATCAATAGAACGGACGATCAGTCTTTCAGGGCTCCCACTTGGAGGTGCTTATTTATTTACGACAAACACCGGTTGTTGAGTCATCGATATTGGATTGTTTGGAGTACTGACTCAGGGTAAACTATGGAAAATGAGGACCACTCACGATGGTTTAGAGTACTGTACTAACCAGGGGTCTTGAACTGACTGTTAGAGGACTTAGATCCGTTGGTGCTCGGGAAATCTCAGATCCGTTGGTCAGTTTGTTATTGAGTATTGACCTTGGCCGGCGTAACGTAGAGTAGACTTTGAGTTAATCAAAGTAATATTTGTGTTGTCGCTTATAGATGACGTCTCAAATAATGAATCCATTAAATTGCTTATCACCACATGACCCAGCTGCTCTGTCTTTCGGGTAAGAGAAGGTTGTGAAGATAGACCGGTTGTTACCCAAATGGTATTGCGGTAGCCCTGACAAAAATACTTTGTATGAAAGCCTCACCTCCAGCGCCTGACTGAAAATCCCTCCCACAAGCCAGCAAACCGATGTAGAATGTTCTTTGAAGACACTACTTGTGGCCTATTAATCGATTATCTAAACTTCGGAGCGGTTACATCTGAACTTCTAACGTCTAGACTCCATATTAAATTAGCCAGTAGATAGCCTTCTACTTTGATTGACTACGAAGTTTGGTGGGATAGTAAAAAATCCGATAAACAACCAATAAACGTACCTGACCCACCGACGTTTTAACAGTTATCTTTGAATACCCCCGCTCCGTCGCGTCAAGATCGTTTTACTCAACCTAGTTTTGATTTGATTGCTCCTGCATCGTTTGGTTATGTGGATGTAGTGACTTTTGCTATCACTATGGAGACGCGACCAGTAAGGCGTGCGTTACATTATCAGACCGATTGAGCGTATTGCACTGAGCACGCCTGTGCGTGATGGACTGTGGCCACATAGGCATAGCTGGTTTTTCATGATCTGTATCTGTTGGTAAAGCGTTGGTGAGCCGGCTCTCGTCGAACAGTTTCAGCATCCTTATCCAGTGTATTCGGCTTTTCTCCTCGATCTTCAAATAAGCCGCTGCACTGCTTAGACCAACTAGACTGATAATTCCCTTTGTAAAATGAAGGAGTTGTATCAATACTGCGACCTTTTGATGTCTTCCATCAATAAGTATTCCAACTTCGTTTATGAGAGATCAATTATTACACGAGCTATTTGCATTCCGACCCCACTAGCTTTGAGTCTCAATACACACAACTTGGTGGTAAGCACATGTCCAACCAATCATTACAGTACCGGGATCAATAGTCCAAAAATCTTATCCAGCCCTGTCACCAATAGCAAATGTACCAGAGAAGTGGAGTGGAATGAACCCTTATGATATAATCATAAGAATATGATGCATCATAATAAGGGTGACACTGCTTCAAATGCCTAAACAATTCCAATACTATGTGAACTTTATATTGGATGAACAGACTTTTCAATGTTGGCAAATATCAAACTTAGGCCAGGGTCGATCACTAAAGTTGGCGACGGAAAGAAAGTAACAACTAAGCAGTTCTCTAAAACACCATCACGATGTTGAAATGAGAGACTAACAGTCTTTTGTCCTGTCCGACGACAAATACTTTTTAAATGCATCCATTGAGAAAATACGACGGAGATTTTCTCCTGTTTGGTCCAATGATGCCAGATTTGGAATCCACATGGCAAGATTACGTGACAAATAACAATGGCGAATCGATTGATAAGCATGGTGATTTTGATGATGATGTCGATGAGGAGGATGAGTAAAATGACAGTCGGATGGGCAATGTTCAGTCCACAAAGAAAAAGTACTCATTCCACGCTATTATCATGGCAAATTCTGCGGTTATTCAGTTTTACCGCAGCAAGTTATCATAGTAAAGTCGCTATTCGGTAATAATTATAGGCATCTCGTCCGAAAGTCATTCCCCGCAATCAACACTGGGATAAGGTGAGTGTTATCTTCACTGTTGATAAACCGGTTGGGTCTGTTTTAGAATTTATAAATAGGTAATACTCTGGCAAATACCCTTGGTTAGATCTAGTCACCAACTGACGTTAAAAAAGTAAGTTTTTTTAAAAAGAGTTCAGCCCTGGCAGCTGGCTGATTCTAATAAATAAAATTAACATTGTGCAATAGTCGCGGCATTAGCTGAACAAACAGTGAAATATCTCAAACTCATAGTTCTTTGTACAGCTCTTACGTATGCACGTAAACACACAATTTATTATTATGAACAGAAATATCTCCATAAAATCGATACCTGCTAGGACGCTTGATTTCCGGCAAGCTAACGTCATTACTCTGTCAAAGAAAATTGCTTGGAAAATTTCTCATGCTATCCGGTCTCTATGATTCATGCGAACACGCTTATGTTACGTCTACTCAACCTATTCAGAGCTCTGGTCATCCCTTTAGCCAGCTGCGGAAATTTTTCCAGACAAGAAAAGTCATTCAACCCTCGGAAAACCCGTCAACAGAGTGATTTGAATGCTAGCTTCTGTGGCCATGATTCGCAGCTGGTACTGCATGTTTTATGAAAAATTTCAACTGACAGCGATTGTTCCAAAGCTTTTGGCCAGTCTGAGAGCAAGAGCAATACAAAATAAATTATTTCAAAAAGACCAAAATAAGTTTAACAGACATCAGGAACAAGACGTATTCCCAGGCCTGGAAGCCAGCCGAAATTCTTCTGAATAGTTGAAGAACATCAGATATAAATAACAGGGAGGACCGATAATTTAAAATAATATTCACTAAAGCTTGCCCGAGAGAGCGTTATGACATGACTACACACTACCAACCGAGGGTTTTTGTTCACAATACTGCTCATGATGGTTTTCTTCAATGAACTGACTGAATGGTCAAGTGGTAGTTTTATAAAATTTATCTGTAGTCGGTGCACCACCAATGTCAAGACAAATTTTTAGGCAGCAGCGGATAGTTCATTCAACAAAAGTAAAGCAGCTAATCTGCAGGCTTAATCTGTGTTATCGGATGCTATGCACGAAATTTTCATTTGGAACACAGAAATTTTGCTTGGAAGCCGGGTGTGATCAGTTATGTAGGCATGCATTTGCATACCGATCCTTCCCAAAGCCGGTTGAGAGGTATCGCTCCAGACTAGATATGAATGTTGAAAATCACTGCAGAACTAACTTGAAGCTTCAGAGGAAGTGGAAATTCTTTTTTTTCGGAGATTTTAGACGCATCTCTCTGGTCAAAAGATTTTCTGTAACGGAAACTCAACAAATATTGAAGTTGGAAGGAAAATGAATTTCTTTGTGGATGTCGGTTGTTGCATTACGCAAGCCTTTCAGCAGGTTAGTAGCAGTAATTCTCACAGAATTTGCAACACGTTAGCTTTAATTCGTTAGTTTGTGTGATGCAATAATTCAGGAAATCACGAGTTGTTCTCTCTCCTCTCCTCTGACGATTTTCAACCGACACGAAAGCGTACGAAATAAACTAAAAGTATAGGATTGCAAGGACGACCAATGAAGCATTCACATAAATATTTTGACACCTTGGTGGATCTACTGATGTCCCCTCTAAACATGCTGACCAAGTCATTTCTGATCACGGAGCTACTTATTCATTCATCTGATTGCTATGGATTCACGCGCAGCGAGGATCAGCTGAAAAGCTACACGGTATCTATCAGGTGAAATTCAGTAAATGCCTCAGTGTGTTAATCTGGTGGTTGATATCGATTAATTTATTGCGAATCGCGGCATTACGATGTTTTCTCTCCATTCACTAGCAGTTAAATAATGTAACCGTATATTTCGACATATTTCTAGTACTACCAGTGTAACGGTGGTACTACTGATGGGGGTGCATTCGCTTTGCGTCTCTTGAAAAGGGAGATCTATTGCGGAATTTGTGGAGTCGCTTTGTAGCATTTGCTTGGATTCGAGCAACAGTCAATGAATATCCAGGAAAGTTCAGAAAGACGCGTTCAAGAGAAGATGAATGTTCAGTTTTTGTAAACAAGATGCATATGAGAGTCTTGCTTCCCTATCCAATAATCTCTAACTGGTCAGTTGGCATTTTCTAATAAATAACTCCGCAACGAAGGCTTTCTTCCGTTCAGCAGTACAGCCCGTAGGTTACAGTGATGAGTTGCTGGGATTACAACTTATCTGCACATTTCACGATTCAAGTGTTCTTGGTTGTAGTATTCTTTTCAACGCGCATACACATGACTATCGTTTGCAACATTGTTTCGGTAAGGCCATACCTAATGGTAGCCGCACTGGAATATCGTTTTTCTCTCATTAGAGCTCATTGGCAACGCACGTTCTTTGCCGTGCCGGGTTTTGAACTGCGCACATCTGACTTGCGAGGCCGGCGTGTTACCTCTACTCCACCAGCCTACGCTGGACAAATTTCAATGTCAACGTTTGAGCAGCTGAAGGTGTTTGCGCTTGGGTGATGCCAGCGAAAAGCCTGACGACGCAGTAACGTAACTTGGTCGTGTCGATCGATTGACCCGCCAGTCAACCAGGTCCGCAGACGCTTGATGGATTACACAGATGATCGTCCACGTCAATATGACCGCTTGTCTTTGTATCGTTACTGCACTACTGGTGGATAGAAGTGAAACATTTTAGACCAGCAGACAACCGATTTCACCAAGGATAAGATCCTATAATTACGTTCACACACTGTCAGTGAGTATGAATACCCATTAGGTTGTCGGTGATCAGTTCCATGTTTTCAACAGCACTCTGTCAAGAGCAATACTTTTGTTTTATTTCGATGCCAGAGGGAGAAAAGAAGGCAGCATTAGTTTTGTGCAGCAAATGCTACGGATAGATATGCATTACAGAGATGCTAACATTTGACAAATCTTGATCCGCCAAACAGAATAAAAATTATCATTTGCACGAAAATGACAACCTTAATTAGCCGATATTCACCGGCAAATTTCACTCTCAAAATTAATAAGTTGAATATTAACTGTCCCCGGAATCTTCCACTCACATTTAATACACACAGCTTACACACAGCAGTGCCCGATAGTTATTAGCAGATTTATCCGATTTGTGTACGGCGAAAATTGCGTCTGAGAAATAAAAGTTCAAAAGAAGTGTATGCATTCACTAATAATGGGATAACACAGTAAGCCATTTCACCATTAATTATGCCCCTGAAATTTTCTACTCTTTTGTTTTTATCAAGCGAATTGATGATCTTCGGCAAGCTGTGATGACAATCATAGCTGTGCAGCAGCGGACCCTCTTTGACCATCGCCACATTTTGCTTGTTTTTGAAAGAAACTTTCTTATTGTCTGGAGTTTTAATTACATCTTTGTGGCAATCAGGCTGTGTGCGAGATGTTCGCCTGACTGCTCCGAAATGACGGTTCCCAAGTTGATTAGGAATAACCCGACTGACATGTGGAAATGATGTGTTAAATGATGTGTTAAATGATGTTTATTCAGGATTAATAGGGAAAGGAAATGAGTTATCAGATCACCAAGACTATTCACCTGCGAAGTAACCTGCAGTACTCAGAATTTTGAACTTGTCTGCGGAATATCACACTGTGTAAGCTGATGCATCGGAACAACGGAAATAAAATAGATTATAACAAATCTTGAGGGAAGCCTTTCGTACCCGGAAAACAGTAATCAACAACAGCAAAATCTAACAGTAACTTAACGAGAGACCATAAATTTCCCAATAGACCATGTTTCGCTAAAAACTCGATTTTTCAACACCTCATTTTGCAAAAACTGGTGATGCTGTTTGGTCCTTTAGGCTGTGGTTTAATATTCGTTTGCAACCTATGAAATACTTTCAAAGGAACCGAATAATGTTCAAAGGGGATCCCAGAGGCAACTTTAGAGGGAAATATCAACACTTCACTGTCCAATAAGGATATTTTCCTATGATGAATGAACTTTAAAAAGATCATTAAACTTCCCGGTCCTGAAAAAAGGCAGCGTTATTTAATGACGGCATGGTGAGAGTTTAAAATTTTAATATAGATTTCCTTCTTGAAGGTAAGTCCAGCTTGCGCTGCATATCTGTTTCGTCCCTGGTGGGAACCACAAAATTGTGTTTCTCAAGAAGACCCAGGTAAATAATACCAATCAACCTTCCCTCCATTAGCTAGAGGCTGCACTCTTCGGCCATAAACAGGTGGTTAGCAGTGTGATTAAATAGCCCTCCGAATCCACTTACCCGTATAGACTGACTTCACTTTTGAAGTGGAACCTTAAATAAATGGCAGAATTTGATGAAATACCCATAGGTGTCCATAACATATGCCTAGGTCCTATTGGTTGACGGAAATATTTTTTAACGTAACCGTCTATATTGTGTGGTACCCAAGTCTTGTAAGAAGATAAGCGCGTGTTTGCGATACCTTTGTGCATGTTAAACCGATACATTTGTCGTACATGAAAGTTGAGATAATTAACTCACCTAACCTCATACTGAAGCAGGACATTATAGCCGATATATCAGACAAGAACAACCCTACTTGTCCAATAGTCCTGCAGGTAACAGTTATAGGGTTACCGACACTAAAAGAATGGAAGTTTGTCGGTGAAGTATTCTGAAGTGAAATAAACTAGGTTTTTCCACATGATGCGTTTTATTAAACTAGTTAACTACTGATACAGGTGCTCAAAGTCGCTCAAAACATGACCCGGATTACTAGGATAAGCAATAATGGTAGACTCCTAATAAAAGAATGGGTGAAGTAGTTTTGTAATTGAATCCATGAACTAACTAGACTGTAGGTCAGCGGGTGGGAGTGACAGAAAACGTCTTGCTAATATCAGCTGCGGTTTCAGACATTTTTTTCAAATAATTGTACAGCCAAGAATGGATCGAAATTGCTGGAATGGATGTTGAATCCCAACGCCCTGCCCGTTATTTGAAGGACGCTTGCCGAACGATTGCTTATGTGATCCAATTCCACGTGACTTTGGGCGAAACAAGCAAAGCCAGAATTTTTCCAGAACCAGTTTTGGTTATGTAAAGAAAAGCAAATATGCTCGTGACAGTTCGAAGCAAAAAATCTGACGATTTTTTCAATCTTTTTGGTAGTATATGGCATAATATTTATAAACAGCAAGCTTAACACATTTTGTAAAACTACGCTACACGCGTTCCAAATGTTCATAATAGACCAAGAAACTGGAATTCATTTTTGTACTATGCTTTTGTAGTTTTTGTATGATATAGTCATCGTTGGCATACAGAATGAAGTAAGGGGCAGATCATTACGAAGATTTTGCTTTCTAATGATGACAATTTGAGAGAATATACTGTCATCCAAAAGGTGCCATTGCACATGCAGATTTTATCCGTAAAGAACAGTACTTTAGTTTTCATTAGAAACTTTAACTTTTTGGGCTGCCACTCAGATTGGTTCATTTAAAAAGCTAGATCAGCCCGTTACCCTCGGCGTTTTTTTGTAGCCCTTCACAGAAGAATCAAAACGTGCTTGTAGGTTTGTAGACGGATTCATTATGTAACACCTGGTGGAAAGTTTAAGCGCAAGCCGCATGCCGCCGAAGAACCCCTATCAGATTAACATTAGGGTTCCCGCACAAAATTCATGAAAAGCTGTCTGTTCCATTCACTGGAATCTAGTGACCTTGACAGGATGCATGGATAATTGTTTGGAACTGCGTAGGCTAAAATGCACTGGATGTAGATTCAACTGATATCAAATGTTCAAAATGTTGCGTCTTGGAAATGTCTATTAGGATAATGCCTCTGTGATGAGAAGCAAATGTGAAGAAAAGGAATCCCCTACACCACTCTTGGTGTTTTTTATCTCCATTGTTTTTTAGAACTGCAGTTCTGCCTAAATTCGGTGGCTCAAATGTAGCCAGAACGCCTTGTTTTCTGAGGATAGGGGGCGAACTCGTTAAAACTCATAAGCCAGCATAAGAACACCACTGACGACCTTTTAGCAAACCTCTGTATTAAAAACAACAAAAATGGCAATAGGACGCAAATACGATTATGAATTCATACACGAAAATCTAGAATCACCTTGAGGTTTCGGCCGGTCAACCAAAGTATAATATTAGTATGGTACACGAGATGTACAGGATTCGAAAATTCGGCAACATGCGCAGCACTCCTTACTGCCTAATGAGACTCGCTGTTTGAACAGGCGGAAAAAGTTGCTTGAGGGAACTCTGAAGGCGTTGGTTCAGGTACTTCATAGATGCCTCGGAGTATACAAGGGTTCGGTCAGCCGGCCAGATACCAATTATCGTCAGGCTATTGCACAGAGTAGGCAGCTATATTTGGGCCACCACACTATTTTCAGGTCACAAGTACAACTAGCAAAACAACATCAGGAGCGTTAACTGGGGTGGAGCTTTTTCAGAGCCACTTAATGATGTTAAAATAGTTATATGGCAATTATCCAAAATGGAACCGGAGACACTGCCTACCTAATGAAAATGATGTTTTCCAAAACTTGCCGAACTTCCTGAACGGTGTAAAAGAGTGTATGTGGTTTAAAAGATGTAGCCAAAGGCATTCTGCCCAGTAGGCAATCATAGGACAAGGCCTTGGTAGTTTGTTTCAGCCAAACAAAATCCCACCAGTAAGAAACAGCCTGGGTACCGGAGGCCAAAACATAGCTGTTATCTGAAAATCTACCTGGGGTTGACAATCAAAAAACGCCTTTACATAAATTTTAGGAGGGTAGGCAATGTGTTCCGCAATTGGCGTGTCCTCCAAAAACTACTTTTGACAACGTTGCATTTACTTGAATGGTACATCACTCTCATGGTTTACATAATGTCCAGAATATTCTCCTACATTTTAATTCACAGCAGAATGCAGTGGCATCAACTATCCGCCACTATCACCTTTCATAATATCATATCGCTTTCATAGTTACAGAGTTATTCGCCAAGTCGAAGCACTATATTTGAAGTTATGCGATGTGTGATTCTCAAGTGCAGACTAAATGGAAATTGCTTTGCAGTTGTTTGAAATCTATGAAAAATGCGAATTGTCCCGCTGCATTTTTTGCTAGTAGTGTGGATCCTTAAAAATTAAAAGTCAGCTTTGCCCATAACTGAGATGCTGTCGTGTGTGATATTTCCTTCTAAGCTTCTTGGCTTCTTGGCTGCTTTCTAGGGAACTTCGTGTGCAGCAAACATCAGTAAAAACGCAAGAAAATGTTAACTCGTGATACTGGTCATCCCTTTCCTATGAGACGTAGTATGAAATTCTTTTGCCTTGTATGCTTTTTCCAAACAGCTCCTGGCTATAAGAGTCCGCAAACTAATGCGACGAATTCGAGTTTCTGTAACTGCTAACGAGTTAAGGTAAACACCTAGTCTGAATTACCAATCTACAAGCATTTCTTGGGCATATGCAAGCTAATGTGGTGCAAGTAAGCAAATGTTGCGATTAAATCTGTTCATACATACAGTATACAACATAATATAGTAGTTTTTCGATGGCAAAAAGTTCTGTTGCCATTCTAAAGGATGACTTTACTGTCCTAGTGAGCGGGGACGATTCAGTTGCAATAGTTACCACTTGTGAAAGATACTTGTTTAGCAATCGTTTTTACTAGCCACCAGCTGGGGGTTTCCAGACAAGTTTTTTTGTCAGACCACCAATATTCTCCACATCTGACGACCTTAGTAGTCTTCAACTGATAAAGTAAGATCTGTGGAAAGGTTTGAGTCCCCAAGGCTTTGCGGCTTGCGGTGTGCTGAACAAGTTCAGGGTTCCACATCTTCGCCTCGTTAATGGGAAGCAGCTGGGACTATAGCTAAGGACCACTGCGTTTAGCCGCCAAACAGGTGATGAATGAATTGTGCTAAATAAATAGGATGATCAACATCAACGGACGTCTTTGTTGGGAACAATATTCGGATTTACATCAATACAAGTGACAATGTGAGACACTTTGGACATACAAGCGACTACAGTCAGAAGGCAACAAAACAGCTCGTGCATTTAGTGGCTGATGGTTGGTGAGCAGAAAAATATTGGATGAATTTCAAAGTAATGGAAATTTCGATTCCCAAATATTTATTTAAAGAAAACCGCCACAAGGAACTCCATGAGTAATTTTTAAAGGTATTAGCTATTTGAGCTGATTTCTTGGGTACATCTTGTACTCTTGCCATCACTGTATGCAAGTGTCTTTTCTGCTCCTCAACATTTGATTTATTGCTTGAAGCAAAGCATGATGTAGGAGCCAACAGGCACTGAAAACGTTTGCGACGAGGAAATTAAGTTATCACAAACAAAACAAATGCACAAATTTGGTGCATAGTGTTTCCAAAATTTTAACTCTAAGGTGGTAAATATCAGAGGGTTCGGGTTGATTCGAGACTTCATTATTGGAGCAAGATGTAGGTAAGCATTCTGCTTGAACTACTAGCCTCTCACAACCTAATGCCGAAATAGTCCCAGGAGGACTAAATAGAATTCGCGGCAGTTGCAGTCCGGTGCGTTCACCAAAAGGGGTACTTGGGATGAATATAATGAAGTGAAATATTAATACACGCGAAAAACTTATGTTTCCAAACTAGCATTTAACTGTATCAATATAGTTTATATCACAGCCTAAAATTACGATCAAAGCACATAAGTCGATTGAAAAGGGGTTTACAAGTGAAAAAAATTGTTGTGTGGATTTGTGAGACACTTGGTGCCGAAGTGCACTTACGTGATTAAATTTTGAATGTCAGTTGGCACACCAAGGACTCGGTAGAACGTCAGTCATTTGGAAACTAAACTCACAAGGGTACGCGGGAAGTACCGTGGCTATACCAGTTGTTCTGTCGCTCGTATTCCAACAAATTATCTCCTGTGCCAAAAGATAGTACATTGCCAATATTCCCCGGGTTTTCTCCTCAGAATTCTGTTTTCAACAGGGCTTGTAACAGAACCAATAACCCAAAGTATATGGGAGCAAGGTATGTCTCTCAGTGCGTCCTTAGGACTTAAAAGGACATCGAATTCTCATCACGCCTACTCCTTTCCTGGAATGATTTTGGAAAACATTAGTGACTCGACTATTTTTTTCTATCGTGTACTTAGATCGCGCAATTTACTTTCTTTCGTTCAGCAGTCTAAAGAGGGACTGACCTGTATTATAACTTTTACTATATGTTAAAAAAGTAACAGGGGACAAGCAGACGCATCTTTGCCGTCCAGGGGCATCTACACTCTTGTTATTTAAACACACCAGTTTTCTAGATGACAGTAAGCACATGGTAATCATTTGCATGGAAGCACAAAAGCATTCTTGTGAGATAAGCCGCATTATGCTCACAATGCATAAAATACGCACGGAGTATTTAACACAAGGCGTAAACCGCAGCTAGACCTTCTCACTGGGCTGTCATTTCCAAGGAACAAACTGTAAATTTAAGTTGAAAACGTAGAGTTGAATCATTGTGGTAAACCTGTATAATAGTGACTTAGACGGTAAAAATGGTCATAATGCAGGCGAATTTTTGCGACTGGAGGAAATTAGGTTTGCTCTTACTCATACCAGGCTGCAGCGTATGTACACTATATCCAGGCACGTCGTTAGCCCAGCTTGCCGAAATTCGACTTCTTTTAATTAGACATTTGGAAGTAAATAAGAACATTGGGTAAAAAGTTACTTTCACGGGGCTTCCATAAAATATTTTAGAATTCGAGGCTCTCAGGTTATATAAGGCTATCTCTACAATTATGTCGCCAACCACTCTTCACATTTGGCAATCGTCCACCCAACCGATTAGCAATAACATCGGAAAAATTTCAATCCTTTATAACTTTGCTGGGGAAGAGAAGGCAGGGGAAGATGTTTTAGCAGAAGTTGTCTGATTAGCACCAAATTCTCAGGCTTACAGAAACTACGCGTGACAAGCCGCCTTCGGACACTTACTGTAATAACTTATTTATAGAATGTTGACGGTCATAATATTAAATTTGCAGTATGCGCATACTTGTATACTATGTGTGAGAGTTCGCAGAGCGTGGTCCAACCTCGTTGATGGTGAAACTTCGTTTAGATAAACACTTAGCCAAAGTGTAGAAGCGCAAACTATCAGCTGGTCCACGTGCTGGAATACAGATAAACTGCTATACAAGTTCAACGATCCCATGCGGCATAAATGTGTACTTATCACAGGTGCAAAAATTCATCAAAACTTTCTGACCACCCATAGACCTGTATTATTGTAGTCAACATACATATCTGTGTAGTGCACCTGTTTTCTCTCTAAACTGCAGAAGACAGTTCCAATCTCCATATTTGTTGGGAGCAAATTACCGTAGGTAGAGCACTGATTCAAAAACCACTACCTAATCCAAAACAAAAAGAGTTCCGTTTAGCGTGATTTTATAGTGTCAAGTGTATTATCCCGCACCAGAGTTCAGTTTATTGTCAGCTGACAGGTACTTCACGTGCCAGGTTTAGGGGCAAATGCTTATTTTCGACGCTGAACTCCATCTTGTTCTTCCATGGATGACAAGATGATAATTTCCATGCATCCTTGAAATCGAAAGGTGAGATGATCCGAGTTTACCATCGAGCAGAAGTTTGCTGGCAAACACCACTCATCTAATCCCATCAAGTATCCATCTTCCCAATTCGACAGACATAGTTATTTGTGAAAATACAGCGCACACTCTGTTGACTGACTTCATTTTAAAAGTAATCTGTTATTCTTGTCTTCATACAAAGACAGACATTCGTAGATCTTGTAAAAAAATTTTAACGGTTAACATCCTGAGGTCAGAATTTATCATAAATTCCAGTGAATAATGTAAAATTAATCTACACCTTTGCAGTTCGTTGAGATACTGCCTGAAAATCAGCCTTGTGAACAAGACAACTGATATGCATCCTGCTCCTTCAGGGCATAAATGTCGTAGTCTGGCGCAACCAGACAAAATAAAGCTTTCATGTATTCTAAATGAATATTCTCCCACATGTTTGTACTATTGAACACATCAGCCTAAATAAGCAATGTGCGGCTTACGCTACTCCAAGCTTGTGCTGTTTAGCTAAGGTGCGACCACATTTGCCCGTGATAAATTCACTGTGAAATTAATTAATCGCCTCTGTCTAGTTGCTCCGTGATCGACAACTGAGACAAGTTTGCTGTTCTCTCCTGTCACAGGCAAGTGATTATCAACTTCAAAACGTTTGAATGGGTCCCATGAATACCATTTTTGGTAGTTTGAAGAGAAATGCTAACGATAAGTCTTAGGCTTTGCTGCCGCTAGTTCATGACCGTCTTTTTACCAGGAGCCTGCGGACCCTCTATCATTAGGTCGACTGATGCGCCATTAGCTCAACCTGTCAACCACAAATTCTGCAAACAGATGTACGTTTTATTCCCGCCGTCAGCATATATGACTACCCAAAACGCTCAATGACAAAAACACTTTAAACCTTTTATTCCACGTCCAAGTATATTTTTGTTGATGTTTGCGAACATCGACTTGCGGAATGAGGACAGAAGATAGGCGTGCTCATCTTCAGATGTTTGTGGACGAAAATCCCAAAACGCAAATAGTCTTATCAGGAAAGCCAAAAAAGTATCCCTACATTACGGAGCCTGATGTGTACCTGACTAATACACTGCTAAAAAATTCGAAGGTGGAACGTGTTTTTTTCATTTACAGTTTTCGCTTCCACGACCTCCATCCGACTCATCGTTGTCATACGCATTTTGTCCAAGTATATTTTTGTTGATGTTTGCGAACATCGACTTGCGGAATGAGGACAGAAGATAGGCGTGCTCATCTTCAGATGTTTGTGGACGAAAATCCCAAAACGCAAATAGTCTTATCAGGAAAGCCAAAAAAGTATCCCTACATTACGGAGCCTGATGTGTACCTGACTAATACACTGCTAAAAAATTCGAAGGTGGAACGTGTTTTTTTTCATTTACAGTTTTCGCTTCCACGACCTCCATCCGACTCATCGTTGTCAGTACGCATTTTGACGTGTCAATGCCTGGGATGCATCCCCTGTTATTTATAGTAATATCATAGCGTGTATGGAGGCAAAAAATGACTTTTCTAGATGATAAATGTTTCCGGAACGCTCCTCCTCAGAGTTGCATCAACAATGTTTGGGACTATCATATTCCGAAAGCCCCTGGTCTGTGCAGATACACTTAACATTTTTTTCTTGGAGCAGCCTCTTTTGATACCAAGCAAAAGATATATTATTTGGGCGAAGCTAATGCTGCCAATTTTTTAGGCTTGGACGCCAATATGAGTATACACTCCCATATTTGCGTTGATCTATAGGTAGACCAAATAGAAGTGCGGTTTTACCCTGTAATTCCTTCTGAGGTGAGATGCTTTAGATTAAAATATATATTATTGTTCCATCCTGAGCACAAAATGTTCGATTTTGTACGAATAGTGAACAATTTTATTTCCTAAAGGCTTTCAGATCAGACCAACAATATCAGACTTTGAAGGAATGATAAACTGTCATCAAGGTTGAAATTTCCGCCTCAGCATTACGATACGTCAAAATCAACACTCCTATATTGCCAGCTTAGCCCCTATTTAATTAAAACAGATCTGTCTTAGCCAACCCGTATTAGGCTTGGCTGTTACGACTCCACTTCGCGGATCTGTTAGTGTGTTAATAAAATACCTCGCTAATTTTTAGATTAAAGGACCCTTAGGTGACCATAAATGCATGCTGTTTCTCTGATCCAAAAGACGTTTTGTCTATATTCCGCTGACTTTGGGGCTGTGTCAACCAAACTCAACCTGTAGACCACTTGGCCTTGTGCGTTTTCGGTGTTTGCTTGGTATCTATCTGGTATGAATGAACTAGTAGAATGGTGATTGTCTCGGACGATCGGTGAAAATCAGTGTAGATGTACTGTATGATTTTCCTTACATACTGCCAAAGTGAGAAAAGGATAGCTTTTTACGAACTGACTTTTTCACCCTGCTGCATAGCTCTTAGTAAGGCAATGAGGTTCATGCGCAGCAGTTCAAATTAACACATACCTTCAAACTTTTGAAGAAGAATCCATATATTATGAAAATGTTAGACCCCAGTCATTTTTTAATTTGAATTACTTTAGTCTTTGTTGATGATTTGTCCTTGCAAAATCCATGACTTTATATATATATATATATATATATATAT
>NW_008751707.1:903160-954145 GCF_000715545.1 Opisthorchis viverrini
TATATAGTTAGTGGAGGGTACCTCTTTGAAAAAATGTTCAATCAGCCAGCTAAATACGGTGTTTTTGTAAACAATAATTTTTTCAAAAGCCCTTAAGAAGGATGCCAGATGAGATAAACTCAGACTTCCCGACCAACTGCTGAACTGGTGAAGCATTTCCTTTGGTGGTTTTAAGTCATAAGCATGCCCTACGTTCCTTTTGGGGGATCAGAAGACGCTATCTTAAACTGAGTGCGCTACGCATCACGAGTATCTAGAACTTAGACAGTGATCATTGATAATTTATAGTTTTATATGTTCCTTCACTATAACCAAGAGACAACCTCACTATTCAAACTTGACGTCTACAACGATGCCTGAATATATTTGTATGTTACACGGCAGAAACGCTAAGTTTTCAACTCAATAACCGTTTTGTTTTGCCATCAAAATTACATAGTTAAAAGATGCCTAAGGCATCAGCTTATTTCGGGTTACAAACATCGTAATCAGGTTGATGCATTCATGCCGTTTGGGTCTTCTTGCTCCCTTTTTTCTTTGAGCTTTCGGCCCACAGGGAGCGAAATATGTGCCAGGTGGAAAGAGAGATCATATTGTTTGTTTGCATTTTGTTTATTTTTAGCCAGTCATTGTTTTGATGTGTACACCGCCTTTGCAACCTGGATACTGGATTCAGGAAATTACGGACTATCTTTTCATATATGTGCATGGTTGCACACTACTTGGCTCATCCATCCGGTCCCATATAACACCAGTAGGGAAAAATACAAGGAAATGATCCTACACGTCTTCCTTTGGGTAGAAATATCCATGCAAGAATGTGTCCATCAAAAAAGATTTCCACTCTTCATATTTTCATTAAAATTCCCATTAATTTCCTCGGAGTAGTGCCCCGAAATTTAATAATTTTCATTTCATAAGTGTTGCTCAACAAAGTTCCATTGTGAAGTCACAAAATACTAGACTAGAAAGAATAACACTAGTGTTTAGGTGGGAAAACGTCTCATTTTGTTAGTAGTGAACTCAATGTATGACTGCTTTACTCGCATGAAAAATCCTGTTTGCTAATTGGCTTGTATTGTATCTGTACGGCTTAAAAAAGATGCTATTCATATTCCGCTTAGGCAATGCAGTCTTTGAACACCAGTTCATTTGCAAAGTACGCTAGGCAAACAACCAAGTGAGCCTACTTTTGGTGCATGAGTGGCAAAATATCCGTTTACTTTAGAGTTTATTCCGTTCATATTTTGTTCATATCACTCGAAGGCGTCTTCTTCTCACTTGGGAGAAATCAAACCTACGGAATTTGGTAAAGCAACCTTCTGCTGCTGTAACTGTACATCGGTTTGAGAAACTTTGGACTTTTGAGTGACTCACAGTTGCATGGTAGAGAGTGCAGCCTTGTGGATTCAAAAATAACATTGTTGATTTCTTTCTGATCATCATGATATTCGGACTGTGAGCAGACAGCTATGAAATCTTTACTAGGAACCAGATATGTGGAGGTCATACCCGCCTTTCTCCACTAGAAAAACGAAAAGCTACGTGGAATCAACGGGCGAATCTGAATGTGTAGTACAGAGAAGGGTTTAGCTCTAAGGTGAAAGCTGAACTGTAGATTGTTCATACAGCAAGCAGACGATAGCACACAGACTGGACCTCCTCCAGACCAGACCGCTTTGTGTAGGTCGGCAACCCACTGGATTACACTGACTATACCAATCAGAATCATCTGGATTATTTCCGTGTGTAGGGCAGTCTGATAAGCGACGTATTTTTGGTTTCTAGGTTTAGGGTTCGAACACCTATGATGAGCAGTTTCCTAAGATTTATCGATCGTGAGAGAAAACCTGAAGGTTCTACTAGGGACTTCGTTTTGCCAGCGATGTCAACCTATAACAGAAAGCACTGAAGCCATACAGAACTGTTTCATCCGTCTTGTAAATTATCAGCAGGGTGTACCTTAAAAATTTTAGGGAGATTTGGAGCATCGACCTCAAGGCTAGTGGCTAAACCTTTAGCCGTTCGACCACAAACAACCTGGTCCCTGACTATTGGACTGCCGTTATATTAACATACTGACAATCTTTAAATGTTGTCTGTTCGCTGTAATCAACAGCTTTGTTTGAATGCACTAACTATCCCCATTTATTTTCTTAAGTCCCTAGGCAGTGTACTGGCTCACAAACAGCAATCAAACACGCAAACAGATCATGTCATATCAGATGTTACTTGAGGACATTGTTTCAGTTGCGATTTTTTACTACATTAAATAACTGCTGATAGCGTGATCTTTTCCACGATCATCTCTCTCTTTCCCGCAACTCATTATTCAGCCTTTTTAGACATATGGAATACAGAAGTGGCAGACTGCACACGATTGCTCACTGCTGTTAAGTTTCTTCCGCTTTCAAGATCTTATCCTCCCTTTATTGATATAACCTTCGGGGTGCAGACGCCATCAGGAAGCATTACATTCTTTCACTGTAGATGCTTGAGTAACAAACAACTGCTGTTTCTGAAACCTGGACACAAAACCCGCAGCACGGATCTGCGGCGCTTCATCTAGTAGAATTCGACCACGAAATCGACTACAAAAGTTACTACGCTGCTGCACGGATTTTGTTTATGTTGAAACACTTAATAGTGTCGATAGGGTCTCCTTACCCTTGAACTATCGATCAGGCGCCACTCGGATATCTAACTTCAAAACAACTTAAGTGGATTAAAATACTACTCACTCCCTCTATATAATGTGGATTTATGCACCGACCCACCGTAGTTCTATTTCACTGAGATACACCTTCTATCGAGAACTAACCGCCTCTACTAGTCATTAGCGATAATTTTGGACACCCTCTGCAACTGTGTACTGAACATTTGTTCTTTATCAGTGGCACTAACTTAGGATCACTGCTCGTCTGTCTGTGTAAAATCTGTGCCAGTACACAGCTTTAAACACAACACTCCGTATATTTTATATCTATAGCTATTGTTACGGTTGGTAAGCGGTATCTGAGGCGGATTCCGCATCAGACAGCCATACATGAGGCATCATCCAATCTGAGATTATGGAGGGGTGTATTTGTGGTTTTTAAGAATGAACTGTTTTTGCCTAGTTGTTCAAAGCTAAATTATTGTGAACAACATAGGCACGATTCATTTTTGTTGTATTGGGAAATTCTTCTGTTTTCCCAGATAGTCCCCATTTGCTAGAATTCGTGGGCTGTTGCATCAGGTTCGGAGCGTCTGGAAAACGTGTTATTTCCCTAAGAAGGTGTAAGTGTTTTCGCAAAAGAGTGTTCATTTGAAACTCAGACTACATTAAATTATGATTGAGTCTTACCGTTCCGAAATGTAAACCAGGTTCCTGGTATATTGATCCGAACATTGGTCTACTTATAAAATGACCCTTGTCTGACGTACGCTGCGCTCTATCCCCCGAATAGGTCCTTTGTGTTTCACAATGTTACATTAAACGTCACTGTACACATCAGACAAGCTGCATCCCATCCGATCGTTGACATCAACTTCCGGTTTTGAAAAATAGTTGCAGTTCGTACTCACACACACTAAACATCGTTTAGGGTCTGAAGCAATTGACTTATCCGATTTTGAGTGTCGGTTCTGCGACGCATGTATGCTGAGGATAGTACTGCATTTAAGGCGCGCAACTTTACATTTAACGTGCTAAGATACCCATATAAGAGGGGGCCTATTTTGACATCGTTAACTAAGTCTTGTGTTTCCAGACCAAAACGACAAATCGGTTTTAACCACTTCACCAGATTAAATATGAAAATGTCGCATAAATTTGAAACTATCACCATATGGAAAAACGGACGATCTGTCTGGAAATCCAGGATATAAAAATAAGAAGGACTGATTCCATATGAAACCGTAGATAAAATAACGGAACTGAGTCACGTGCACCGACATATCAGTGTTGATGTTTATTTCAATATAACTGGCTGAAATCCGTCGCGATGGACATCTACGCTCTGTGGCACATCTCACCCTGATAAGATGTGGGTACCGCGTGACCGCGTTGTGACCTGGTATGACAGAACGATAGAGTAGTTAGTGAATGATCAGTACCTTAAAGCAACGCGAAAGGGAGACAGAATGAACTGAGATGTACAATCGGAAAATGCAACAAAAAACAGAACTGAACTGATCTTAATAAGACGCTTGAATATATGTTTGACTGAGAGGGACTCTGAAACAGACAGTGGTTGCCGTGAACAGGCCAGTACTAGAAAAAAATTTAAACCGATTGTTTACTAGGCTGACTAACTGACGCATTTATTGAATGTCCTAAAAGCGTCCAATTAACAGGAAGCTGAAATTTTTAAACTGACTAACCTTTACCATTGTGACACAAAACACCTTATTCATCAGATAAGCTCAACATGCAGCAGAATGCCAACCGACTTCAGATTGACAGATAGAACCGGCTGTCAAATGCAAAACTCTGAGAATTCTTAGAGTATGTTTGGGGAAGTCTCAGATATATTTATTACCAGACCGTATGCTGGATGAGTACTGCTCTAATATTCGGATGCAAGTTAACTCGTGGTATTGATCACTCACTCCAGAGGAGGCTTGTGCTTTGCGGTTGTCGTTACTGTGGCTAGTTTTCCTACCATTTTGTGCACCACAAAAGCCTTCGAAAGAGTCCGACAAAAGTGAGATTCCGTATTTGCTGACAACTGTAGGTGGACACTTATTTCGAGACTCAACAAAAAGAATTGTTTAAATCGTTGTCTACTACTTAAAAAGCAATTAGACTTTCGATCGAGACCACTGAGGTTTACCGTCACACAGGTGGTGAATGCATTTTACTTAAAGAGTGGAGTGATCAACTTACACATTTGTCGTCATGGAAAGTCCATTTTGGCACAAAAATTTAGGCACACATTAAAATAAATGGCAATTTAGCTTTCACCAGATCAACACCGAATTGTCGACTCGAGCATTCGCTTTCTGATGGTGGGTTAGAGAAACAATTTTGAATGCGATTCTGTCTTCCTGTGTACGTTTTCTAGCAGGAACAAAAACGGCAATGAATTGGGTTTTTCATACACTTCAGTTTTGGTTCATCTTTAAGAGAAATTCTTGGACTGCAGTTCAGTTGACTTTATTAAGGAGCCAGTTGGAAATACATGAAGTAACCGTCGACATACCTAGTAAGTTGGTTCCCTTCGTGCGCATCCTTCAAGTCTTGTGACTCGCGTCCTCTTCATTGCTTACTTTTCCAAGTGGTCCCCAAACAGCTTCAACTGAGTTTGACCCCGTGGCAACATGCAACCATCGATCCAACAATTTTAGAATCCTCGTCAATGTACGTTGCACTGGGCTTTGTAGACCATTACTCAGCCACATCCTCCTGTTCACAAGTGATTCACTCAGAGAGTTCAAAACAAATGTTTGGACAATTGATAAAATAGCTCACAAGAATTAATTCACCACCTTATCACGTTCTTTTGAATATATCAGTAATCCCGCCGGCATGCCGCTGAGCTTCTGACGAATTTAGAGTGAATTCCATTAATGGGACCCCAGAAATTTATCCTGTGTAAAATAGCTGAAACTATCGCTTCTGTCAATGGAATGCTGGATGGATGGATGTTGGTGTCTTGGTCATCTCGGTAGGTTCATCAATATTATCCCGGTCGTTTGTTATAAGCCACAGTCAACAAGTGCCCTCTAATCAATGGTCCAATAAAATCTGCCTATTTTTGACCAAGGTTCCTCATATTTGGGTCAGAGAAGCAGCGGTAGCCTTCCTGTGGAACTTTGCGCCATTTCACAGCGGGCGATCCAGTTGACTAGCTGCTCAGCTTATGAATCAGTATTCTTTTATTATGTTAAATCCGAGGAAGTACCCACTTTTTATTATTGCCCAGGTAACCACGACATACACATTTCCCGAAAGTCTTCGGTAGTAGGACTCTTGATCTGAGAACATCTGAATTTTCGTAGGGAGCTAATGGTAATGTTCAGGAAAGTAACCGGGGACGGACAGATAATTCGTTACACTTAACTTCGAAAACTCACCAAAATTCTGCCCCTAAACTTTCGTTTAATGAGAAGTCTTGTGATCCATTATCAGATTCAAGCAAGTAGATCTTTCAGCACGACGGTTCGAATTAGCGAGTACGGTAGTCACATTGATCAAACCTTGATTTTTGCGAACTCATGCGGTAGCTGCCGCAGATGTGAAAACTCGGTGGCTTTTTAGGCAAATAGCACTTCTGGGTGATCTACTGATCCCATTTCAACCTGTTATCTAGTTGTTGGAAAGAGAGTAAATGTACAAGATATATACTTCACCTTAAGGTAAACATATATTGTGTTGGTTTGTTACTGTTCCCCAGACAAGACTGGTGAAGTGACTAGCAGGCTACACTTGTTCACTTGTATTCAGTTAATGTTTCCCAGTTTCACAACGTGTTGGCATTTGCTTTCTAACCTAATGAAGCCAACTTCTGCTCATAGTTGCTAGCTGTCTAACATCTGTGATACACTGGACTTGTGATAATTCGGTGATCGACTAAAGTTACGAAAGACCGTCCAGTGTGTGCCGTGATAAATTAGGTTTCCGGCAGGTAGAATGTATAAAGATAATGGTTGTGAAGATGAAACCATGCGTTTTTCATACCAGTAGCAGCTTGAAAGTAATTGGGAGAGGAGGTATTTCAGTCCTGAATAATCAGCTGACTGCATCCAATGCGGCTATCACACCTGGCTATTCCAGTGTAACAATGCGTTGCGGTGAAGGACATTCTGCTATGCTCAGACATTTTTCAGATATTTTCAGCTCTGCAAAAGGATGATAATGCTGCAGTTCTTTGAGTGATTGGAACCTTCAGTTCATTTTCCGACCACTTATGGTGTATGGCGCCTTTTTGTCAAAAATCTAGTTAGTTTCCCAAAGGGGAATATACGTTTCAATCAATCAGACATCAACACGACTTAAAAACGGGCTAATTGTGTGATGGGAAAGAAACCGGTGCATAAAACGTATTTTTTTTGGACAAATGCGTCTGCAAAAGTTCGTGGACATTATTTGTTGTTATTTGCATGATGCAGCTCTATAGAACGTCTTCGTGAAGATTACATGCCTAAAATCACCGAATCCGTTGTACTGACCGTGGCGTACCATAACTACCGTTTCCAGTTGAATGATTCAGTTTTGAAATACAGGCAACATTCTCTAGTGGTACCCAAGATTGTTGCCTCAATTCAACACTTCTTCCTGTGTAAATAAAGAAATATAGGAGTTACGCCTTGTGGGTGATCTAGTATATCTCTAAGCATGGTAAGATTTTCCGCAAGCACAAACTGTAAACCTCCCTGAGCGAGCATGCCTTACAGAATATATTTTACTATCGCTGTATAGCACTCTTTTGATTGTGTCTTCACTCCGAATCATTTTGATGGATTACCCCACCACATATTGAACAATATTTGCAACCTTTAAATTAAATATGTCCTTAACCAGGACCTTGGTGATAAAATGTCACACTATGTTGTATTCGACCTCAACGTTTATACCAGCTTACATATCACTAAACCTGATGCTTGCTGTGGAAGTTTTGCTTCCTGGCATAGGTAAATTAACATATGCTACAGTCTTCCGTCTTGAAAATGTCATGCTCTAGTTCAATCCATTAAGACGTTCAGTTCTCTCATCCATCCTGTTCTTCCAAAATGTGAT
Source organism: Opisthorchis viverrini (assembly GCF_000715545.1). Classification (NCBI taxonomy): domain Eukaryota; kingdom Metazoa; phylum Platyhelminthes; class Trematoda; order Opisthorchiida; family Opisthorchiidae; genus Opisthorchis; species Opisthorchis viverrini. The sequence goes on from NW_008751707.1 coordinate 910,884, forward strand.
TTAGTAACACATGATGGTCTATTGAAGAAGACTAAGGCCTTAATTCCTCCAGTTAATTCAACTTATATGCTAACTCCAAGACTGTCCTTGCTTTCCATACTGCACGTGACTATTTCACAAGCACTCTGCAAAAGGTCAGCCAGTCTAAACATGATGGCACTGAAATAGGCCCAGTCACCGTGACCTCGGCTTCATCCGCAGAATCCTTCAAGCTTCGGCGAATTGCCGTATCTCCTTCTTACATTGAGATCCCACTTTTCCCAACGCCGCTCATTTACGCATCTTCAAGTCAGTAGTATGCACTCTGGCAGTATACGATTACCTGCATTATTGGCGATGGTTTCATCCTTGCACTGATAACGTCGGCCAGCCTATGATCAGAAACTGGAGCGAACTTCCATGTTTCCCACTTCTTTCCTTTTAGCACATGAACCGGTGACCTAAAAGGACGATCCCACTAAGGCTCTTGCGTCTGCGAATGGTACAGGTTCACACAGCTTAATTTGCATTGAGGAGAATGGGTGAGTCACAAATGATCCGCTTTCCTGACATGACGACATTTCGTTTCTCGAAGCTTCTTAGAATCACTTGGACGCACCTTTTACAAACCGTTTATCGATGACTTGGTTTCCAAGCATCCAAGATGAAAGTTACAGAAATCCTTGGGGTAAATGATACGCGAATCTACCATCGTGACACAAAAGTCTTGTCAGAAAGAATTAGTAACTTGACAGACTGATCGTGTTTTTGGTATCCTAAGAACTAATCATCAGTTTATCAGTGTTAGACTTCGGTATGAGGCTTTTGAGTTACTATTTGGTTGTCCTACTCCGTGGACAAACCTCTGACACGGGAAGATCTGGATGAATGGGTACTTGGGAATGAAAGTACGCCTTCGGGTGCAGAGTTGTTTGTTGGCCAACAAGAACAAGTTATAGTCTATCAGGCATAAAACTTGAATCCTCATTTGCATAGACTTCTTGAAGAATGAACATCTTCATGTTGTACCTTGAACTTTTAGAGGTTGTCTGCATACAAATACTGCAAACTGGTTCGTAGTCTTTATACTAACCTTCCATAAAATGCAGTGACACTTGTCCAGACATGACTCGCGTGCTGCACCAGCAGTATGCACAGATACACACCTCCCCAGCCAAAGGTTCGCACGCAGGTAATCGATGGTCGTTTCAGTTAGGTTAGCCTCGGCAGCTGGTCCACTCCATACATCCTCAGGCGCATCGAAACATTTTCGATATTCAGCCTCGCCTATTCGACTTGACCCTCAACCTTTCTGAATTGTATGAACGTATACTTGACGATCAGTAACGAAAAGAGGGCTGTGTCACCAACCGCGCAACTCCCGCAATCTCAGTCCACACTGACCAGGATCCTGGTGACCTTTTACTGTAACCTTCGCGCCCATGCAAAACATCCGTCTTTTGCCTGCAGTGTTCCGTTTTGTTTGTTCCCGAACGGTCATCGAGTTTTGTCCAGTTCTGCTGATAAGCCGCTGGTATCCAAACGGTTAAGTGCTCAACAACTGGCCGGAAGGTCGCTGGTTCAGGATTTCATTGGTTTTCTTGAGATGCGCACTGCTGATAATTTCCAACAAGGATGAAAAAGCTCTACAACGCCTTCCGGCTTTTCAGCATTAATTGGCTTTCATCAACAGGATGAAATTTTGTTAACAATTGTCCGTTTCCCTGAGATAACCACCAACTCCTGAATTATGCTTTCTCAATCCATGGGCCATGATGTGTTGAGATCATCTTTGTTACCCCGTGCTTTGCCACACTGTGATGCATTACAACTCTCAATTGGCTTGGTCGGCTTGTTGTTCACATCCGGCTATCTTAGAATCTAATCAGCCTTGTAACTGACTAACCTTGACTGACCCCTTTTATACGTCAAACCGGAAAGTCACAAAGGCTGAATAGTTCTGTGTGCCAAACCTCTCCGGGAAGAATATTCACTGTTTTTTTATTACCTTAATAACGTATTCTTGGAATCGGTCTTTAATTCACATGAGGGGAGTCCAGTGGTGATGCGTTGTGAAGACACGGTCGGAAAGAAATTGAATGAAGTGTTCCTACCTGTTTCTTTCCGACCGAGTCTATAAGTCTGCTACCAGCATCCTGACGGGTCATCGAAACGCAGCCACACAGTGCGTTTGATCATTGTAGTATTGTGTTCGTCCCCAACTATCAACTGTTCAACATGTTTAAAAACTGAAAAAAAAGATATGTAAAAATTTTTGCGTAGTTTTGTAGATTAACAAAGCCTGAAGAAGTTAACCTATTAGGAACTCAGGTAATATGATTAACTAATGAGAAAGAACTTCAGCTTTAATTGGAATTGTGATTTAATTACAGCTACTGCACCGTCTGAGTTCAGCTACCAAATACTTCCAAAGATTGTTAGTGCAAAAGAGTACGTTGGGTTTTTAGCACACTTATTTCCTTTTTAGCAGAGGTTATGCTCTCTGAGTTCCTATAGTTTCTTCCTTTCAGGATACCCACGAATTGTGTCAATTATGAGTCAAGTTTTTCTGTTTAAAACATCTGTTTAGATTTTTAGAGCTCAAGTCTGATCTGACAAACAATATTGGAAAAAATATTCTTGTCACAGGTGTACCTGCATCTGTTTTGAAATAAAAGGTTTAATGCTGTGTTCTGCAAAGGGTTGTTTGTGCTCGCTCCATCGGCTGTAACCAAGGGTTTCTGCAGATAGTTATGAGCCACATCGTATCATTCTTATCACAATGAAAAAGCAGCTCAGAAAACACATTTTTCACCATTTTTACACCTGCCTTCATTCGCAGCCTCAATGTACAAGAATCATACGCTCTCGACCTTTGAAGTTGAGGTTACCGATTAGTTCCGCCTCATTTGTCCTAGGGTGATGTTCCACTTGGATTCAAAAAGGTTGACCAGTAAGGTCGAATGAAACTGGAATCGATATTTACGCATGAAATGTGATGGCGTTGAGGTTATGGCCTAGAGAGTCTCCTGAAGAAAGGAACGATAACGGTTCTTATCCCACTTTCATTATACAGTGCACAAAAATGTCAACACTATACTCACTGAGGCTGCCTAGTGGAATGATTAAGTAGATTCGTGCACATGCTTTTACAGCTTCCGATAAGCTATGGGTAGATTTATTATGTCTTCGCTGCTTGTAGTATTGACTGGTAGAAGCAAGGGGCATTCCGACTTGTATATGATTTAACTTTTGCTCTAGAGCTAGCGAAACACATAAAAATTTTGCTTTACAGTTCACTGCGATGACTGCTTGACACCTTACCAGTTTTTATGTGAAACCACGCACTTTGAAGCTGAGTATATCAGTGATCAGTATCATCATTAAATCAGGTATATTTTCCAGTGAATCTTCTAGTCCCAGGATGGTAGCCATTGGTTCATGGCTTTCAATATTACAGGACCTCTACTAAACTTGGCCGTATTGGCTATTAAAGATGGCAATTAAATTATCAGGATCAACAGGAAGAACGAAGAACCACAAGACAAGCAGTTATGCGGTACCATCTCTATCCTTCGAACTTTGTTGCTTCAATCTTAGCCACACATCTGGTATGGATTCTCAGAAATGAGGTTTGGGATTACGAAATTCGAATTGGTGCGCGTAAGTGAAGAAAATATCGGTAGCTCCAAAGACAGCTAAACGGGCAAGGTATGAGTTATCATGAACTAAAATTGGTCAGGGATAATTCACCTTCCGATTGTGAACCAAGTTAACAATCCTGTTAAAAAGTGAAAAAATCTGTGGATTTCAACAGTACTTTTCTCCTAGGGAGGTTTTAGAATTTCGGAAGACTGAAGATCCCGTAATTTGAACCTATTGACTTTGTATCCAGTTTGTCTGATTCTGAGTCATGTGGCCGTCACTTCCATCAATGAATTTTTTCTGTCTTTTGTCCAAAAGAAAAAAAGAAAACATAAAGACGCCAAGTGTGTTGTAGGGACATTAACACCACAAAGAGCTATTCAGCTTGCTTAACATCGTGCACGCAAAAGGGCGGCATGACGTACGTTTAAATATATTCTCCTGTATTCCGGTGGGTGAGACTTCTTCCAGGGTGTACATTCTGCGTAAATACGTAATACGACCGTCTTGGGAATTCGCAACAACACCGTTTGAGTCGGCACTTGCAAGACAAAATGATGCTAGTAACGTACGAGCGTTAGAAAAGACTTCTGCTGATATTTCTGGCACTTTCAAATTTTCAGAAACGGTAGCAAACTCAAAATCTACCGGTATAAACTGAACTGAAAATTATCGTCATCCATAAATTGTACGACGGCAGTGAGTGTGAGCTGTCGAATTTCACTTTTGTTCTTGCTGGTTCGTCGTCTCTGGTGATTAGGGTTTCGCCCAACAAAACTGGGAAGTTTGCCCTCTGACGTACGCTATCCCTTGTAAAAAGTAGAGGCAGTCACCCGTATATCGCTAACATCTGTGCCAACTCGCTGTTCTGTACCAGGAATTTTTGAGGTTGTTAAGGACCAAAGCTAACAAACAGAATCAATGTGAGGACAAATTGATGCTTGTCTTAGTGGTTTACTCACTTTATCGCCTCGAAATTGAAAAGTTCATTTTTGAGGACTGTTTTTCCTCTGGAATGCCCTTGCCATTTACTCAGAAAAATCACTTACAATGACCCGTTCACTGTTTACTCAATCTGAGTGCTTTGTCATTAGGAGGAATAATTCACCAGCGTCTGCAAAACTTGAATAATTGATTGATGACTTGTGATATATAATGAAACAGACATTGCAAAAGTGGCTGGGGAGTTATTTGATGCATTTCTTTGTCACCCTGTTTTCCCATTAGTGCAATCTGAACAGTCCACCAACGTGTTCGTTTTCCCATGTAACTAATTCACGAAGCTTCCTCGAAATTCAAATGTGCCATTTGGTAAGGTAAAAATATCCGAATGAAGTTTGTCAAATGTAAGAGACACTCATAATGGTCAGAAAGTGAAATCCGTTATTTTCAATGGATTGTTTCAGGAATCTCAAATAAACATCGTGCATAGAAGCTGAGTTTATGGACAAAATCTTAATGGCTTACCGAAACTTTTACGCTTAAGCTGAAGTTACTGTTCTTTCCTCAAACACCTCTAAAACGTCACAATCATTGGGCGATGAGCAACGATATGTACTGGCTTTCCTAAACTGCTCATAAATCTTGAATTTAAATAAGTCGATTACAATACATGCTAAGAGTTTTCACGTAACAGTGCCAAACAACAAAGTTAAAATTCCATGCCACCAGAAGGAAACACGAGGGCTGTGATACTGCCAGGTTGCTAAGCTTTGAGAGGGGAAGTCGCCAGGCAGAGGTTGGGTTGAAACCACGGGCCTTCCGGTCAGTAAATTCGAACTCTAACTGATCCATCCTGCTTTTCAATGGCAACAAAGTGTCACATACTTACCTAGTGCCAACGTTTATCGGGTGAAAAGTTCGAAAGGAACGTGATATAGTGACCAATGCAAAACGATTCGCAGAGCACAGTTAACATTTTATGTTTATGAGACTTGCATTTATTTTTATTTTTTAAATCTTTCATCACGGTGTACTAGGTGACTCTAAAAACTATCTGACGTTTAACGCAGACATTGCAGAAGTAGTAGGGAGGAGTTAGATTTCGAATTAGAATCGCGTTTACTATACTCTTCTTCCGTGTGACTTCGCTTTAGAGTGCAATTGAGATGTGACAGGAAACAATTTAAGTTACCAGTCGCTGTAAGACAACGATCAGTACCAAAACGTCTATGCTCACAACCATCCAGACGCTTCCAAATAGTATGAAGGAAACTGTGAAAAATGACAGATCTTTTGATATTATCTTCTATAACCTTGGTCAATCCAAAGGATGCAGCTATTTTGAAAGTTTGGCGTGATCTAAGTTCTCAATAAAAACGCGTTATTCTGATTTAAGTGACGGAAATCACTATGGTCATACAGAATAAACGAAGAGAACCCGGAATATTAGTACCATTTTCTTGAGTACAATAGCGAATAAATGCTAGTAATTCATCCTGCCCGGCTTGAGGTCCCGGTCAAAGCAGAATCAATTTGAGCCCGTTATTCGCAAATAAAAAAAATACATGCTAGTCAAGCAGCAGTTGCGTCCACAGCATAATGAATGCTTAGACCAACACTGTTTAGCGTGCGCATGGCACGTTTTCTCAGCATTGCTTGAGCCACAGATAGGCGAACCGAGCACCTAAAGGTATCAGTTTTCACATTAATTTCGGGAAACTTCATATTACAGAGATACCATCTTCAGAATAAATTTGGTTGTGTACCTTACAACTCCCATTTAATCGCTAGAAAAACCTTTTTGTACAACACACGAACAACGTCTTACGAAAAGACTTTATGTGAGCACACATTCAGAAGGGCTGTGAATGAAACATCTTGTCTTACATGATATCAAGTGTCCGAGTTTTCTTGATGGTAGCTTATTCCAAGTTCCTATCCTAAGCAGCACAACCCAAACGATTACCGCCCCGCCGTTTGAGAGAATTCAAATAAATCGGCAACTTATTGCTAGGTAATGTTTTGCTTTTGACACAAGAGCTTTGTTTTACCGAGTGAGTCGAGTACAGGTCTAATCGTTTCAAGGTAGAGAGGAAACTTTTGACATCACGCTTAATTGAGGTTAAATGTCGACCAACACTTCTTAGTTTTTAGAAATTATTGTGGCTGAAAGCGGGGTCTACCGAATAGCTTACACTCTTTTGGGCCGTATTTTGAGTGTCGAGTTTCCTGCTTCATACTACGTGCATTAAAATTTCCCTTTGGTGACAAGACCAAATTTGTTTGCTCGTTTGAGGAAGAACGCTACCTTAGGGAGAGGGATACATGTAATTTTCAACCCTTTATAAAACAGTATCTTTCTGATTGGTGCCACAATAAATTCTCTACTACACTTTGCAGCTTGCTTTGTCCAAAAATACACTCGATAACCTTGCGTGAGACAAATATTCAAAGGATTCGTCAACAGCTCCGGTCAGTATATTGCTCCTTTGATTTCGCCAATTTCTCATGGAAGTTTCACGCTATGCTCTACCATTTGACGCAACGCAAGTGGAACATTCACATTAGAAGTTATGAAAGAACAACTAAAAAGTACCATCAAAGTAAACGCTATGACGTTCTAACTGATGGCTCCATAAGGTAGCGCAAAGTAAACTTTGTTAGGCACGCAATATATATAATGTGGCATCACAATCTTTGAGTTTTCGCAGTTTTTGTGCCCATTTTTTTTAACTGTTTCCTTCGAAAAAGCCACCAAGTTTGGCGGCAGTTCAATTCGGTTAACCTTTTCAAAGCAAAACAAATGTAGATTGTTTTTAACTAACTCCACATGTAGGCTGTTGTTCGCCCTAGATTGAGCTTTATTATTCATAAAGATTTTCAGAAATAAATCGAACGCTATCCACACAGCACACAACCTAGTATCCCGTCAAACTGAAGTAAATAACACAGCGTAAAGAGACAGAGGAACGTCCCACTATGAGTGAGTGTATCTTAATCAGGACAATTTTTTTCAAAACTAACCAAGGCACATTTGTACCTCTTTCTGTAAATGCTAAAGAGTGTCATTTTATATCGCAATGGGAGGAAAAATAAAAGGAAGCTAGTCCCCGCTTACACAAGCAACAACCGCCCTTACTTATGATCCACAATCTCGCCAGTTTGTAATGATCTAAATTTAATACGTCCTAAAATAACCTCTTCTTTTAGTTGTAATCGATTTCAAACGTACGTATGACTACTTATACGCTTACTGCAGGTGTGCATACGCGAATGGCCGTCTTCTGCGCTGTGCTGGTTACTAATATCATTGACGCCCTTCGTCTGTGGTTGTCAATTTGTCTGATTATGGCTCCACTAATAAGTGAAACGGAACCATACAAATTGGGACAGCTGCTACTGCATAGACGAAACGTATAGACAGTTCACTCAATAGCAGGTATGTGGGTATGCACCTTACAGGGCGCCGCGTGAGGTCGAAATTATCATAACTAAGAAATTGCGTATAGGTTGTTTACTAGGAAGGAGAGATAATGAATATTCATAACGCAGCCAAAAATAAACTATGAATGGTAAAATACATAAAGATTTCCCCTTGCAACTAAACTCTCATTTACATTCCACCCCCCCGGTCAAATGAGAACAAACCGCTACTAGTTTGCCTAGTATCAAGGGCGTCGAAATATTTACCCTGGATTAATTACTACGTAAAAAGCAGTCCACAAGTAATCCTCATCTTTTAAAATCCATCAGATACGCAATCCCCAAATTCCTGACCACCTAAATGTACATATAAAATAATTAGCGTACTGAGATTTCTCTAGCGGCTGACATATATAAACTCAAGATAAGGACAATTTTGCGTTTGACAGCGCAATTAATTTGGAAGTAGTTAGTGGATTTCACTTATCTTATGAGTGTATGATGCAAATATGGTGTTAAACTATGAACAATTTGGTCTAACATTGCACACAGGTTTGTTGAAGTTTTTTTACTCTAGTTCATTCATTTTTGTTAGGATGTCTCACTTCTTGATCACAATTTCTAACATCTCCACGATCTTTGCGAAAGACCCAGGAAATATCATGCACGTCTATCGCGCCTCTGGTGCACCGATGTAAAAAGTTTAAAAAAATTCACCTAAGCCTTAAACCACCGATCCTACTGCACTAACTGGATGAATCTCAACCAGGACGAATCAAATGACGAACTGCTCTTCAGCGCTTGTTATGTCTTGTCTATAGGTCTTATGTTAACTAAAAGAGTGAGGAGTCAAACCACAGAGCTGATAAACGGGCCATGTCCAGCAGTTGGCGGCAGATCGAGTCACTGAGAGTGCTAGTGGTTCATTGTGACTTGAAAAACCCACAAGCTGATTAAAATATTGAGATATCTGTTCTATAAATCCAAAAAAAGCATAACCAAAGCAATGATTTGAAACGAAAAACGCGGTCAACCACCAAAGCAGCGGACTTAGTACAGCGATTCAAAAACATCAACGTTTTTTGTGGAAATAATTACACTAATTTTTTTACCAGGCGGGAGTTATCCAATTTGATCAATACTGCAGTATGAAATTTAGGTAACAGATTTCGGTGAATATTCAGTATAAACCAGCACGACGGGAAACCCCGGAGTGACGTTGGGCTTTCGACGAAGTACAGTATTTTCTTTCTTTTTTCCTTTACTTTTCCTTAGAAAGTCCATTAGGTTGTATTCACCTCTCTCTTGAGAAACTTTTCAGGTCCATGTACTTGGAACTACGCCTCCGTCTGACGTCGCAAACCAGATTACTTCAGATGAAACGACGTCACCTCATATGTGTGCAGTTTGGTACCTTTCCATGCTCTTCCAAAGGTGACTCACTATATCAGCATAGTCATGCGAATGCTCTAAAGCTTGCGTGACAAAATGAGAAAAGTTCACAGAGAAGTTATGTACTTTGCACTGCCGACCAAAGAAAGTTTAGAGCATCAAGCCAATATGGAACGTGCGGACAATATGGATCATACATTTATAGCCGCATTGGTAACTATTCTAAATGGAACCACTAAATACTGAGCTGGACTGCTTACATGAATTTAGAAAAAAAGAAGATTGTCCTTAATATGTTTCACCAACAGGACCCATAAGAGGCGTGCTTTCATGCAGGACAGTTTGTTGTTGTAATAAGTGAGTTTTATGCTAATATTGGATATTCTTTCACCTAGCTGTTTTTTTGAAAACATGTCACCATGACCTGGTGTGAAAGATTTTCCTTTGTGGTAGTGTCTCGTGAAACATCCCAGAAATGCAGAGCCAACTGAGTTGCTGTTCCAAGTTAAAATTCTAACAGCATTGATATCAATTATTTCTTCAAGCAAAAGAATTACAAGCCTCCTAAGTCTAGTACTATCGACTCCCTATCTAGGAGCAAAAGAATTACAAGCCTCCTAAGTCTAGTACTATCGACTCCCCTATCTAGGCTTGGGCAACCTGGCAGTATCTCAGCCCTCGTGCCTCCTTCGATTGGCATGGCAGCCAGACACCGAAAGGGTGCTACAGCTGAATGATTATACTATCGACACGTTACTTACTAAATTTTATGTCCTAAACCAATCATCCTGAGAAGAACGATATTCGGTAATCCCGTAAAAGACAGTATCAGTGGCTTACCGTTACGACTGCATGTATTAGTACAGCCAAGTTACACTGTTGTCAGGTTGTAATGATTCACTAGTCGATTGTCAGCATCTCCACTTTATTGAGTAGGTTGTGGATATAGTAATTTTTGGTGGTTCACCGAAATTGTTGATTCACTCGCAAACACGTCCTCAATAGTATTGAGAGCATCATTATTGCGCTGTTAGGTGGATACTTCCTCCTTATCTAGTTGCGTCTATATAGCCTTTGAAATGTACTTGGTATTTCTTGAAGTGACTGTCTGACTAAGATACAACTTTCAAGCACTTTTATTGGCTCGTTTACAACGTGCGGCATTGTGGTTAATATTATTCCCATTCCGAAAAACGCTCAGTTTCTTGTGGCTATTCGCTTTGAATTGAAAAAAATACTGTGACGAGTAATAAGGAGAAGCAACTATGAGATCGTCATTTTTAGGGTTCGTCTCAAAAACATCAATATAATATCTCGAGTCGATTATACCCTCTGAAATAAACCTTCAAATATGGATTCGGTACGTGGATGGCGCTCAATGCAAAGTATATGACAGGCGCTACATGAGATAAACGTGGTGAGGATTCCTCTAGACACCGTAAGAACGAATTCTATGTCAAACCGTACGAGTAATTTTCAGTCGCTTATATGCACGATGCTAGATTTATACGGGCTGGAACGGAACGGATGTCGCATAACATTGCAAGTAAGAACAAGTGAATAATGTAGATTTATGGAAGCGTGGTCTATTAACTAACGATGATAAGAGGACGTCGGACCGAAAAATTTCAAAAATGTGCGGTTAACAAGAAAAATCAGAATGAATCGAATCCAGCTGGGAAATCAATTCTACTAGGATATGTATCCTACCAACACATCAAATTCCGAGTTAAACAATAGAAGCCTCAGTCCGTTAAGAGGAGGAAACAGCTGCTATAAGAAACGGCAGGAGCAACCAACCAATCAAGGCACGCGAGGCAAACTTAAAACTAGGAGGTATTGGCAGGGTAGACAAGGAAGAGTTACAGGGTAGACAACCGAGATACTAACCGCTAACGACGAATAAGAAACCTACCAAATCCACCAGAAGCAGGCTTTCCAGGGGACCAGTCGGAAGCAAGGATTGCGGATTACAAAGCAGCGCATTGTAAACGGAGTGAAAAGGCTACGTGGATACCAAGGAATATCAAATACTCTTTAAAAGCCATAAATGCGCTATCAGATAAGGAAAAGTTATCCACGCAACCGCATACAGGTGATGTAACCCCTACTGTTGACGAAAGATTTGCATGAAAACTATCAAACCCTGTCAACAGACCGACAACCATGTGATCTACAAACATTTGATGCACCCAGCCTAATCGAAAATTCGATGTAGCGGTTTAGCATGGCTTTCAGCCTCACGATCATTGCCTTTTAGTATATGAAACTATAGAGGAGAATGTCGGTAGCTCAGGTAGCGTAGATGGTAGTTGGCTTGTTCGCTGAGCTGGGCAACTTGGATGCACAACCACTAACCACTAACGCACAACTACGCACTGATGATGTCACCTCGATTGGTGACGAAACGTTTGCAACCAAAGTGCCCAGCTCAGCGAACAAGCCAACGACCATATGAAACTATTTTGCGTTTATACTTTGGTATTCTTTCTGATGCATTAACTTATAACATATATAACATAGAAAAGTATAAGACATGGGTTTCCTGAGGAAGCTGCGCTGAGTTAGTATTGTGAAAGTGGTAAATACATTCACGTGGAAGAACATCGCAGCAGAGTCTGTCTCTCGGGAAGGGCTTGGATACACGTAAATTGTTAGAGCGGGAGTCTGGTGGTCGAATATCCTCCTATCCCAAGGTTGTTCTGGTTCCTGAAAAATTAACATAGTAAAACCTTATTACAGTCAGAATCAGCTTGAACACGTTACAACACAAACCAGCAACACCGTCAGGCATGTAGTAGGGCTGCTGACGTCTCTGATGTGAACAACAGTCTCATTGACACTGATTTCTCACCACGCAGACGACTTAAGTTTCTCTAATAGAGCACGTCATTACGATCAATTAGGCCATGGGTTCAAACAAGATGGTGGCACCATACTCTTGAATGTTTCTCTCTCGTGGAGACAAAACAGTGAAATATACGCTCAAATGCGGGTGTCTGAGAGTTTAAGAGTTGCGCACAACAAATACAAGCGTTGTATAATGATCTCGCTGTCTCATTAGCTTATGTTTGACTGAGGAAAACGCCACGGTTCCAGAGCTGTTCGTAAACAGAAATTGAACCGTCAAAGTAAGACATGCCTAGTATCGATTAATATTATTTATTCCGCTTTATTCCCAAAGGAAGATAAGATGTTAGCTTATATAATTCTCCCTCAGCCAACCGCTTTCCTTCACACATTCGAATCTCTAAAGTTTGGATTCACTGAAGAAACAACGTGCGTTCATATAATACTACTAAATAATTCAGCACCATGTACCATCATGTTACACTAAAAGATATACAGAAAAATTATTGACGTATTCTCCGCAAAATACCGAATACGTCCCTATGTCTGGTGGTCATGCAACGTCAGTATTTTCTTGAACAGTAAGACCAAACATAACAGCGACAGTCACTTTTCTGATGCACTGAAATTAGGTACGCTGCGAATGACCTAAGTTGTATTCCAACGTATTTCAGTTGATAAGTACCATAGACAGTGTGAACCTTATTTAGGCATTTTGACAAATATTTCCAAAAACTTAAGAAAACCCAAGGTTAAAGGTGTTTTACTAATGCCGTTATGCTTGTTGCTCAGTTTTCGCACTGTTGTATGATACCAAAACATAGTAAGAAAATGCACTCTTTGCTCATATCGATTGAAATCTGACTTGTCGTTTCGGGCGCGGTTATCTTAAGGAAGTCAAGCACGCGCTCTAACCACTGAGCAGTTCTGTGAGAAAGCCGTATAAAACTTTCGTCTATATTCCTGGTTAAGTACGTCTGCCATTTCCATGTCCCAAGGAGTTAGCCTAAGTCAGCTGCGCTGTTATTCAGAACCAATGAACCAGTGTAGCCAGTAGTGGAGAGTCTAAGAAAAGGTAGAGAGCGGAATACACTCTTTTGCAAATGAACTTGGGTTTGCGAGAGACTCACCTGGAACCCAGCTGAATCTCTCGTTTTGAAGTTTCTTGCAAATGAACTTGGGTTTGCGAGAGACTCACCTGGAACCCAGCTGAATCTCTCGTTTTTGAAGTTTCCAGTCAACCAATTGTGCTGTACCAGGTCGCCTCACGTTTCAATTGTTACGATATTCGAGATATTACGATACATGTGTATTCGCAATGCATTATTCATAAGGTCGAAGAATTTTCAAAAGAGAGAAATTTGGTGGGCATTTGAACTTGAAGAGCTGAATAAGACCTTCGCCACTAGAAACAGCCATGTCCTATGCCAATTAATACGCCCCACTGGCAAAAAAATGCGAAGGTCAGTAAAACGGTAAGTGGAAATAGCGCCTCACTAAGTCACTTGCAAAGATGCTATATTGAAGGATGGGTAGAAAACAGCCTCGCTGGCCTCCCGCAACACAGCTGCTGGAGAGAATGCACGAGGCTAAATGGGATTTATGCCCCAATCGACCTTAAGAAGAAAGTACAAAATGTGCTTAATGGAAGGTGCGAAGGCACTAGAACCGAACGGTCTATATCCAGCTGTTCGAAAAAACGCAGGAGAACTCCTGGCTATTCATCCGACAAATATTATTAGTGAAGCAAAGATAAAGTACCTTCAGAATGGACAACGCCGATAGTTATTCCTAATGTCAAAAAAGGTATGCGAATGGAGTTGAAACTGCCCTGGTATCAGCCTGGTAGCTGTGGCATCGCAGGCGCTCTATGACCCGATCCTTCGGTGGTAGACAAATTTAGTTCTCTGGGCAGCTATCTCAGTCCCAGTGGTCTAGCCAAGGTTGATATCTCCATCCAGATTGGGAAGACCGGAGCAGCTTTCGAGAACCTGCATCACCTTTGGCATAAGCGTGATAGCAGCTCACCCATCGGGGGTCGAGCCTACAGTACTGCGATGAGCTCCATATTGTCAAACTGGTCAGAAATCTGGTAGATGTGCGCTGCGAGCGTCAAAAACATTTCAGTGATTTTTGAGGTCTCCAGAGCATTGCTGGAGTCTGGTTGGAACATTGAATCATTAATACAGATATCGGTCGAATGGTTTTCAGAGATAACTCGCCTACGGTGGATGACTTGATCAAACTCCATTGGTTACGCTAGCTTGATCAGGTGGATGCAAAGTATTATTACTCCGTAAACGCCACTATTGGAGATATGTAAGACCACAGTGCATTTGTGAACTTGTCAATACATCACTCACTGGATCTCATCTATCAAGATTATCCCATCATATGTTCTGCCATGAGTTTCGTACTGATTTGATGGGTCAAAAAAGGAAAACTCCAAGTGCATCAAGCATCAGCAAAAACGCAGTTCTGAGAACGTAGTTTCGACCCCATTTTCATGCTGTGTGCAGTGGCGGCGAAACCACCAATATGCAGGACTGACAATGTATTGATCAGGTAATTCAGAGCCCACGTTCATACTTGCTGCATTAGAGCTAAAAGCGAAGGAGACGTTCACTGTCAACTGCGAAAGCAAACAGTCAGTGGCAGTTCCGATCTGCCAACCCAAGAGAACAATGATTATAATAAGCCCGGTTGCCATCAGGAGACTGAAGATGACATTTTGTGGCAAAATATACCAGCATTTCTCAACCCTGCGAGTACTACTGTTACTCGTTGTTGAGGGTCACAACAAAACGGAATCACAATATGTTGATTAGCGGCCAAATATGCTCTTCCTGATTGCCTGAGGAATACGAATGTGGCGTGTCCATCTAGATGGACGCAGAGTATGTCGCTGCATAGGCTGACTGTTTCAAGAATAAGCACGGGTTCTATGGGTGAATGATGTTGCACCACATGACAGTCTTTTCTGATATGGATACAATCAGCAAGCCGTAATATCTAAGGCATAGAACACCTATTCGCAAAATCAAAAAGGATCGCAAGTGATAGACAATTCAAAAAACGTATATATGAAAATCGCCATATATTGCGAGTTTCAGTGGTCTGAAGGCGACGTCAATCATGGCTGTAAGTAGTACTGTCGCGGAAGAGGAAACACTGAATGACAGCTACATGTCTTCGGCATTTCTAATTTCACCAATTCGCTTGTGTAGATTGAGCATCATGCGAGACAAACAAAACCCAGTCCACTATGTTGAAGAGCACTGAAAAGGAGATTCACTTTTATTCTGAACAAGGAACACATTTTCAGGGTCATTTGGATCCGTTACCCTCGAGCTATTATTTAAGACATCAAGCTTTAGGTTATAGACAAACTTTTCTATCACAAATGGCTTGGTTACTTTCTTCCGAACTCGATATCGATCTAGCTGCAATCCTTTGTATAATCTTTGAAGCCGATATAAATGCATCTGTTGAAGTTACCCGCAAGTGAGGACTTTATAACGTATTATCCGTTAATTCCAACACAGTTATTGTCGTTGAATCCACCTCTATTCTATCTTGTACACTTGTCGTCCCGAAATAACCAAAAGCCGTCCAAAGGAATAGTATTGTCTCAAGTGTTGTTTGTTTTCGCTAAATCACGCTTGCATTCCTGTCGGGNNNNGAATCCACCTCTATTCTATCTTGTACACTTGTCGTCCCGAAATAACCAAAAGCCGTCCAAAGGAATAGTATTGTCTCAAGTGTTGTTTGTTTTCGCTAAATCACGCTTGCATTCCTGCAGGCAGAGCGCGCTTGTTTAAACTCATGTGACTGAACAGGATTCCGTCATATATTTTCGGGTTTCCGATCCCACCGGGCAATCCACTCCCCTCAAAAGTTTCAAATTTCGGTCACAAAAGTGTTACAGTTCGACTCCGGAATTCTCATTGACGTTGTGTTGATAAGCTGGTTCCTCGTGGCCCTCTGGTGTTCTCCAGAATATGCTATCATTCTTTCCGGTCCGGTTTCAAAGGCGTCGCCTCAAACTGCCCTGCCATGGAGTCACTGTTTTTCATGTTTTGATTACCCTGAACATCGATATTATGAAGGATATTCTGTCACTTCAAGCTGAAGGTAGCAAGCCCTTTAGAAGATGCTAACACTTTTCCAGATGATCTGAAGTTGTTGGATCAATTGCACACTGGCTTGTGTAAATATGTAATGCTTACTATTGGGCAACAGTCCCTGTCAGTTTGGTACACCACTGGAGAAGTCAGTTTCAAAAAGGTTGTGAATAACTTTGATTTTCAAGTACAACGAAGTCGAAGAATTGATAACAGATTCTTTGAGTTGCTGGCTACTGAGATACGATATGAACGTTGTAGAAAATTCGACAGCTTTCTAATAAAACACACGTCCATTAATCCTTCAATAGAGGTTCATTCATCAAGTGAAGGATTGAAGCAAAGGATAAAATGGTTAGTAAGTTGGGGAATTCACCCCAAAAAGATACGCTGCAATTGGTGAGATAGCATGTAATTTCTCACTGTGCGTAAAAGGACAATGCATTTCTTATCGATATGATACTGCAGTGAGGTTACAGGCTACTAGTTCGGGATCGATGATCGAGATAATGTGAATGCAAACTGACGAAACTCAAAACTTGCCACATCTCAGTATGTGTAAGGTTTCCGATCAGGAAAAGCGGTAAATGGATAAACACTTATTAGGAGCCTATGTAAATGCCTGCGGTGAATATTATGGGCTGCCAGTGGTAGTAAAGAGCACTCAGTCTGTCTCATACATCACTTAGAAGCTTGTACCCAGCGACTGGTGGATTGTGGTCCACAGCTAAACCGGTACCTGTTCATCGTATGTTATTTGTAACCACTCGTTTGCGTGTTGTGTATTGATGGGTATGTCGGGATGCCGATTGCTTTCCGTCTCAAGTCGAATTCTGCAGAGCTGATCACTCAGTCAATGACATGGACTATCCACCCGGTACCTTTGGGAACAGTGGAAAAGTAGACGATGGTAGATGCTAATGAAAAAGTTATACTCCTATATGTTTATGTCTGCATCTACGAGCCACTTATCTAAACACTGTGGAAACACGCTCGTGATGTTTCTACCGTAAAATTTAACGTTCTCGTTCGGATAACTGACAGTACGAACTTGATAGACTTGGTACATCAGTATCGCAAAGGTAAATAAGAGACTGGTTGAAACTTATTGTATTTTTTTTGCTGTAAAAATAGATGAAAACTGTCTCAAGATGGATAAAAAGATTTAAGAATACACAAATTATGTGAAGTTTATACTCCAGTTCCTGTGTTGAAGCCCTGTACAAAGCAACAATATGTAAAGCTCCCTGTATGAAGAAAACCTCTTCAATCACACGAGTGCTACACTGTCGAAAAAAGAAAATATCGTACATTAGGTATTCATCACAAACTCACTTTGGGAATGCAGCGCTTCTCCTTGATAAAAAACAATGGTCTTTTGTATTAAGGTCGGACAAGTATTGAAGTTAGAAACATTTTGCAAATCCATTTGATGGAAAACGTTGCTCCAGTTTAAGTGAGCTTAGGTTAATGAAGTTCTCTGCAATTACGACTGAGCAGGGTGATTAACGGATCATAAAGTCCCCTTCTGAAGTAAAATACAATATAGCGGAAAAGTAGCAATCAATGAGGCAGAATTCTGGTAGGAAAACTGGCTCGTGCTAATTCAGAGCCTTTATAATAACACGGAACAGCTAAAAGTTCCTTCATTCGAGCTGTGAGATGGTCCTTCTTGTGATTTTGGGGGGGGGGGCTATCACAGAAACATTGCCCTGTGGTTGATGTCAACAGGGACGTTTGGGTGAATATGTGAGTCAGGAAGTCACATGCCGTCAGGCCGTCCCCGTGATTTCTTTCAAAAAATTTTTTAACCATCGGAGTTTGCTCCCTGATTGTCTTCTTTGGCATAACCAGCTTTTCGCAACTCGGAGGCCTGCATTTCAGTGTAGTAGTTCAGTTGTTCTATGGCGGGCTGCACAACGGCCGTCTGTAAGAAGGTTAACAAAAAAACACATGTTATTCAGCTTTTTCTTCAACGTTATTAATCAGCGAATGTGTAAAATAAATTTAAAAATGTTGGTCATTCTGTACCGGTCAATAAAACTGAAGGTTGTACTGGAACCTAGTATACTATCAAGCCTGAAGTTTGCGTTACCTTCTTAACCGACGTATCATCCCTTAAATGGCAGGCACGTCAACCACTGCAGTCAAAACGCAACGTAACAAATTACATCTGTTTCCGTCATACCATTACTTATGTTTGCAGTGAGTAGTGAACGGATTTCTGCATCACCGAGTGTAGTCGGTCAAGGGACTTGAAAAGATATCAGAAATTTGACAGTTGGTAGCGCAGCGCTCCATCCACGTAGACTTCGAAAATCTTTACGTCGTCCTGCCTCATTCATTTGGGAAAGCAAAACGTAAAACCTAAACCAATATTAACCCCAGGAGTTAGTTATTATGACGGAATGTAGATTGAAGAACGCTGGCGATAGGGAGCCGATATGAATGAAGAAGGATTGGTTCTGAAGAATGCCGATTATGTAAGTCAACAGGCCAGCAAAAACACGTGTACAAAGACGGACTGGTGTGTTCATGGCCACAAGGAACCGCTGGCATATGCTGGTCAGAGCCCAATTTTCTAATATACCAAAAAAGCCAACACGAGAGGTCCGGGAAGTATCAGCGAGTTACCAAACTACAAGAGATTGCGTTACAAGGTGGTCTGGATGTATGATCCTGTAGTGTACAACCTGCAATCCACCATTCTCAGATACAGCCCTTCCTAATACAGGAAAGCCCGATTGCTGTACAGTTGGTCGTAACTGCTGGGTCGATTCCCGTTGGGGTCAAAATAAAAACAAGCTTTTGATACTGCTCAAAGCCCACCGGCTATGCACAAGCCACCTTCTTGCTTTACTATTTTGCCCCCACTCCGTGCTAGGTAAGTTCACATTTCCCCTGTAACTCGACCATCTACAATTAATGCCTCATAATGAGAGAGCCGCTATAGGCTCTATGTCGTCACTCCAAAATCAAGTCTCTTGTAAATACATGATGATAACTACCAAAGAAGGGCGAGTATTCGGACACCTGGAACCTGAAGCGTGTGAACATTATTGGACAAAAGTTCATCTGAAGGCGAACCGATTTCGATTATAGACTAAAGCACACAAGGCAAGATCGAGGGAATCTAACCCGCGACCTCTCTCTAACCAGTCGAGAGGCGTTCTATCTACTGAATTACCACCGGAGCTGCGCCACGTGCCTCACGTTTACCTGAGGTCAAATTGATTGGCCACAGATCTGCCGAGTGGATCAACGGTTGACATATACCATTGCTCTTCATATGTATTTCACTATGATCAGATAAAAAAAGTATATATATTCAATATATATATATATACTGAATATATATATACATATATATATATACATCAGTTCAAAACAAATACACATGTGAGTTTAAACCGCGTCTGCGGCGACGCAATCGATACAGCATTCAACTGGTAATCTTTGCGAAAGCATAAATGTTCGGGCAAATTGTGAAGTTAGACTGGGTGGGCGAGAGAATTTAAGAAAAACGAGTTCTACTCCCACACTATAATTGAGTGGAAGACCTTACAACGCTAAATTAATTATTGCGTCGGTTTCAGATTAGATGATCCATTGACCAGTTATTGGGCGGGACTTATGCGATCTTGACGCCCGGGCCTGTAAGAGGATTCCTCAGCGCGTGAATAGACCAAGATTTGGAATTGAAGTAATTACTAGTATTAAACATTGGAAACATGGGATCGCTAAACAACAGACAGCTTTCTAAATAGACACATTAGACAAGGGGGTTTCTACACCTAGTTGGCTGCCATTACTTTTTTAACTGAGGAGAATATGCAGCGAAAAATATATTGGTAATATAGTCATTAAAAAAACATGGGATATCGAGTGTATTCTTATAAGGATTTTATTTTTCATGTGCCAGAGTTCACGACCTTGATAAAATAACGTTCAAAAAAGGGAAAAATTGGGTCGTAACAGAATTTCGGAAAAGAGGGATAACTAGGTTAATGGGATCCAAAAATAAGAATCTGCTGTTGGCTTACTCAAAATCGCAAACGATTTCGATTCAAAAAGACTGACTAGTAATATTCAACTCTGAATCAAGAGATAAATGTAGCAGCAACATTACGCAACTCGGAATTTTTTGATAGATCTGCGACAGTCAAACAAGGGATGGCTGTTCAACCGAAGGCAGACAAATCGTAGGTGAAGAGACTTTTACGGAACTGAATGATAACTACATGATAACTACATGGACAGAATAAGCTAATGAATTCGTGTTCACTCGACTGTGACGCCTCGTTGATTGGTAACAAATTATACGTAATTTGACTGTCGAATTCGGCGAGACGATCACCATCTTACCTAACTTACTACATTTCAAACCATCTGAATTTCTTTTTGCAGGCGGTTCATTCTTCCTGTAGGTTATTACCTACCGTACTTGCTCAAGGTAGTTTACACACGCGTACAATCCGTCATCCTTGTTCCACCCACTTTTAAGTTGAATTTCACAGCCGCAAGGGTAGGTGTGATTCGCCAGTTTATCACCTAGTCGACCCTCTTTTATCTTTTATTTTATTATTTTATTTTATTTTGATGCCAAGGCATTCAATGATCGCACTTTACTATGTGCAGCTGACTTCATTTTATGTTCCTATTCCCGGTCGGAAACACAGTTGGCGATTACGGTTTGCTTTGATTTAGTTCAAGGAGATTTAAGTCAGTGCGCTTTATATATTTACAGTTGTAATTTAATAACACCGTGACCTTCTTCTTTGGATTTTCGTATCGCGAAAGTGCTAGGGAAGTTATGCTAACCAGTGGATCAACTCTCCGTTTCCTATTGTTCAGATTGCTTGCTCGGCAACAAGTCATTTTCATTTAGTACCATTTAGAGCATAAGTCTCAAAACTGAACTTGCCACTAGATGGGAAGGCATGATAAGGTTGACTGTGTAATCTAAGCCCCAAAATGTATTGACGTTATGTTGAGAAGGAGCTGGCTCCTTAAGGAACAACTGGGTGACTTTTGGACATAAGGTAGAGTTTGTGTGCCATAATTCCATGTTTCAACCTATTTTGGATTTTTCATGTCTGATCCATCGATCGCTGTTATTTGGACTAACTCACGATAGAGCTGTTAAAAATATCAGCGACTGCTTCTAAACATGCTCAGTTACTCAACATCTGACGCTCATGTGACTGTGATAAAGATAAACGGAATGCATTCTCTCTTCTAAATATTTGCAGATACAAACCCGGACAAGAAAACTTGTGTGACCGTGCGTACGTACCTGATTTATATCTGCCGTAAGCAGTGAATTTTACATTTGGGTAGTTTACTTTCCACTTAGCAGAAGCTTGGCAGGATCTTAAAAAAATTATGGACACAAGCTCACACGAGAATGAGCGCTGATACGAGCGAAATATTAATAGTTTGAGGCTCGTGAGGTCCAGCCGTGAATCTCACTGGCCTGAATGGACTAGATATTTGCTTAGGCACGGAAACATGATCCACGACGAGGGCGATATTCGGCGTATGAGGGAGTTATTCATTTGGCGATCAACCAGCTCAGTAACAGGCCAGGAGAAGAGCGTTCTCTCGACAGCCATCCTTTGAATGCCCAAACAAATAAATTTCGCATAAATGCTGTGAAATAGCGCGGGATACCATGAATCCGCTCCCCAATGAAACTATTTGACGGCTGGCAAATGATCTACCTTTAGTAATCGCTCGCAGAGAGGGAACTAGAATCGTGCGAATTTGTACTACTGAAGAACACACTACAGGGTAAACAATGACTCCTGTTTTAGGGGGTGAATGCTGTTTGATAAGCAGTTTATCTATTCAAAAAGGGTTGTGCAACGTAAAACCACTGCATCAGACATTTTCCATGTGAAAGATATTCCAAATATTGGGTTTTGCCAAACATCTTGGCCTTGGATTTGGAGAATGTCAAATTTGAAGAAACACATTCCCATACTGGTGAACCTGGCTGCTACGATCAAAGCGTGCCCACTATGAGGTGGTACCCATCAACATCAAATTGATGAGTAGACTAATGCCAGCAATAGCATCGAATAATTCAGCCAGAAACCTCAACATCATGTCCAGTCGTAAGCTTCAGGGAGGATCTCTCTATTTCTCTTGCACTCTCATTGAATCAACCAAAAGAACCCTGAAAAAGAAAGCAACCTTCGTGGAATCAGACGAGTATATAGGAGGAAATGTTTAGTCATGATGCCAGTGAATATGGGGCTATGTTCGACGAAAATCCAGAACTCAACAAGTGAGTCCGAAACGTGCATAAAACGCCTGACACAATCAGATGTAAGGCACTAACTCACGACCTCACCGTTTGGCGGCAACGAGGATTTCCTAGCAAACACTACACCTTGTATTTTCCCTGAAACAGTTTTAATTACTCAGAGGAAAGAAGGGACCATACGTTGCAATACGAATGAAAAAGTAGTACGAGAGAGATTCAGTCGGGATTTAATCGAGTGCCCTGTTACCATAGAGTTAATTTGCAAAAGTGTGTTCAAGTGGAACATAAGGATGATGGAAAATCGGGAACTAAGCACTCCTAATAACGCCTAAATTAGGACAAAGCCGATATAGTAGGCTACCGGAGGATTTCAGCAAGCATAAGTGTACTGTGTCACATCAAGGTCATCATATGCACCAACGTTCCACAATGAACAATGGACCTCAAACAGATATTTGAGAGAGATGATACTGGTTTATTTTTGGCAAAAAAACTTCGTCCAGACAGTTGCAAATGAAATTCTAGACGTGTTCTGGAGCAATGAGTAATCCGACAGCAGTTTAAAGTTTGGTGGGCCAGTAATTGTTGGTGAGGGTTACAAACAATGCGTTCTAGGTAGAAATACGTGAACTTAAGCTGAGCTGTTGAATTATTCTCCAGCTCACTAACACTTGGGTTGACGGCTCCCGGGTGTCACTTACCGATTTCTGTTGATTTGTGAGAGGCGGTCTTGGGAAATTAGCGGAACATCGACCCGGTTGGGCCTAATACTTAGGCTGACTCAGCACAGCACATCGCATCACAATATATCAACTCGGCAGACACCTAATCGTCTTTCAGAAGTGCATATCCAATTTTAATCACAATGAGACATTCTTCCATTTCCGCCAATCAGAATCACATCAAATTTATGCGGTGCCGGCATGTTACGCTTGACTACTTCTGGAACGTTCACTCGACAGATATTTGAGCACACAGAGTTGACATCAATTCTCACAAACTTCCAATAACAATGAACAGTGCACAAATTCTCAGTACAAGTGGGCGATCTCGTCGTGGTCTGGGATATCGTTCACTGTTGGGACAACTGCCTTGTGAATTTTCTATTGTTGATTAACAGAACGTCAATGAAAGGAAAGTTCCGTTTGGTATGTGATTCCATGCAACGGAATTTACAGTACGGTCCTACAGGTTTAGGAACGGTAACCCGTTACTGAGTACCGACATTACTTACAAGTAATTCTTCATGTGAATATTTCTATAATGAAGGTAAAAGTTAACGTTTGGATTAGCCTAGTGCTCATACCTTTCGACCTAATGCATGTTTAATATTTGCGGTGGATTATCGAAAACACCCTACATTTCAGTATGACTTATGTGGGCAAACGTTCCTGCAGATAGTCGAAATGATGAACTTGTATTTACTTTCCTATCAATTAGCACAGTTTCTTCAATCTCAAATTTGATTGGTACTGCAGTAGTCATTTGGCTAAGGTCTAGTTACACGTCATCTGACAGAAGGTGTGTACGGTGAAAGAACTGATCTTAAGACAAATACAAATAGAAAAGACATTGACGAATTTTCCAGTCATGGGCGAAAACTAACCCGAAACACCACAATAAGTCTTATTTTTCTAGAACATAATTTACAAATTCTGCTTTTCATTTATTGAGTCATTCAGAAAACCAGCAAATTACGGTCAGCAAAATCAAGCGTTTATACGGGTTCAGAGTGACTGGAAGCTATAGCTCGATGGATCACTGTTGTAGAGCAGAGATCATAGTTGCATGTGATGAAAAAGTTGGCAGAATACTCGCTGGATGCGTTGTACCAAAAGATGATCGATGGGACGTTGTGGTGAGCAATTTTATGGACAGCCCTCCAAAGAAGATCTAAGGAGAACCAAGATGTTACATGAAATTTTGTGTAGCATGATGAAGTAAAGGTTTCTGGGTGCCCTAAGCAACCGAACAACCACTATAAAGAGGTCATTCAGTCTGCATCCGTTAGCCTGAAACGCATAAAATTGATTAATCCTCTGTGAATTTTGGGAGTGCACACAAAATGTAATGTAGGTTGAACTGCATAACATACCCAATGGGAATGTGAGTCAGAGGAACTGGCATTCAGTAATTATGATTTTCCAGCTGTTCTTGTTATAGGCGACGTATGGGTAAATAGAAAGTAATTTACACAACCCCCGCCACCTTAGAGTCGGTCCTTTGGTCTGCTCGCACGTATGTAGCAAAACGAGTAGACGTATGACACAAGGATCAGGTGGCTTAATTTTGAATAGAAGTGTGAGGCAAGCTGGAAGGTGGTCATGTATGTGCTTTGGTAATTATTCGCTCATACACAACAGAGGACGGACAAAATGCTTGAGGCAACAGGCACGCTGACTCCAGCTGCCAACATCTCATGTGTGGGTGTGCATGTGTGTGTAGAGTCTAAACTACTTAACATTGACAAAACAGAACGCTCGGTTGTGTATAACCGATAAGGCAATATATGTAATAAACGTTCCAAGATTACATTCAAAAGTAAACCCCGGGTGCGCTTTTTGTGGGCATAAAAGCAAACAGGTAACAAGGACAATTAACCGAAATATAACGTTCCAAAAATAACACTGTTAACGTGAAATGAGGGAAAAGATGAACTTTACCAAGCCCATTCAAATTGTACCAGAAAGCTGCGATTCATTTCACACGGAAGCAGGACATAGCACCACTCCTCCTTAAGACAAGCAATTCATAAAATGTGATCACATGTTTGCTGGCTCCTTGGGCAACATATTATGTCCGTGCGGGAGTCGGTTGATCAGCCGTCCGTGGCCGACGCGCGTGGTCCTTAGCTGCCAGGCAGTAGGTCGCAGGTTCGTATCACTATAGAGATTCATCAGGTGCGTCCTGCTTCTGATTCTTGGACAAAATTGGGGTTTTTCAGGATAGGTATTTTGTTCGTAGTCACACCACTCTTGTTTGAACAGCCGTCTTCCTGTTCTTGCGTAAGTATTCCGGTGAGTCCATATCAAAGGGAAGCACGCTACCTGACTGGTGGGTCAATTGATCGTCACAACCAGGACAGTTACTGAGTCGTCGTTCGATGGGTCGGGCACACCAATCACATCGCTCAAGTATGGACACATTCGCCTGCTCAGACGTGAAAATTCAGATGCGTCCAACGTGCGTTGGTGGAGTAGTGGTTACACGCTCGCATCGCATGTCAGATGTCCGGGGTTCAAATCCCGGCACGGCCATTGGATTTGCACTGTTGGTTTCGCTCTACTAAGAGCGAAACTCGAGTCCAGTACTTCCCTTTGGTATGGACTCACTGGAATAATTTCTCCAGAACAGGAGGACGGCCGTTTAAACGAGAGTGGTGTGACAATGAACAAAATTGTAGAAGCTGTACGGTTCTTCTAGGAATCTCAACATACATTGGCTTGATTCATAAAATGAAGTCTCAAACAGTAGTCGTAACATAGTGAAGCCGTGGTCCTAATGTCTAAGGCACCAATAAACATGCGCATATTTTTGTCTCCCAACGGTGGGCCGAGATTAGTACTAAAATAATGACACTTCCTGGTCTGTCCGGCTAAGCACCAGGAATCAGACGTAAGCAAACCATAATTATGTCCACTTGATTTATACGTCAGTAATTTTATGTGCCAGAATTGTCCTTAAAATAATACGCATAAAAACGCTCAACTATCAACTGTTTGTGGAAAAAACACAGTTGAATTGTTATTGCGGATTTGGTCGCCCACAGCAAAACATCTCAACCGGTTATTTGTATGACGGTGAAATGTGGAAGCTGTTAAATATACCACGTTTTCTAAACATCGCTATCCAAAATATACATCAGCAAACAAGAATTTTAGTTAAAGTCACGGTTGCGAAAACTCACCTGAATCTGGGGAAGTAGTTTCGCCAGAGCTTCGAATAGGGGAAGAATGACGAACCGTATAAATCCACACTGACTAGCGGATTTGGTTACTTTTTCTCTGTCCATAAAAGGTGCAACCGGTAGACCAGCAAGTTTTTCATAATCACTCTGCATACAGAGAAAAGTTGTGTACTTGATTGTTTTCATCTTTATTGCCAGAGGAAAAAGGTTAAATTCAACAGATATTTTCGTGTTTCTAAATAAAAATGTGCAGATTAAGTGAAAAACGATATCAAAAATTCAATGAGAAGACCGAAACCACTAGCAGACAGTGACCAAGGGCGCTGCGCAGGCTGACTACAAAGGCTTCACGGAAGAACATTCCTATATCGTTTGCTTTACAAAATGAGGAACAACAGGAGTACATCGCTGCGGTCTGATACCCTCGGCCAAGAGATTACAGTGATCCGAATTCAAATTTAGATATGACAGTACGCATTTAACCTTTGGAAGTTGGACTACAGTGGGGCTTTATTCGTCATTCTACCAGGGAAACATGTCACAGAGGACGACTGTGGTGAACCGGGAAAGGTTTTGTATAAAAGTGTCCTTAAGTAGTCAATCCTTTGTTCCAACAATTCCACTATCAGACGCTGGTTAGAGGACTTTATCTGAACCTCGCGAATGGTATATGGTTCTACGGTATACGGGTGTAAATTTCGCAACTAGTGTCAGTTCCCTCTACACCCACATAATGACCGTCAATGGGACAAAAGTAGTATATGGTCGAACGTCTAAGAATCTGATCGCACAATTTTTGGCAGTAATCGTAGTCAACCGTAGGCACACCAAACTGTAGCACGCTTAGCATAAGGGCTCCATAGACTAGTTTCTCACAAGCAGTCTTCGATTAACTCACAGTGATTCTCAAATCTCATGGAACAGGAGTGCGGTTTCTATGATGTCATTTTTACAGGAAAAGACCTTGTTACGCTGGCCTCCCCTATATCGGGGTTGGTCG
This sequence comes from Opisthorchis viverrini, assembly GCF_000715545.1. NCBI lineage: Eukaryota > Metazoa > Platyhelminthes > Trematoda > Opisthorchiida > Opisthorchiidae > Opisthorchis > Opisthorchis viverrini. Next base: position 938,417 of record NW_008751707.1, read on the forward strand.
AACACATTGGCCATCTGGTACACAGCGACCAACCAAATGCCTTCTTACCGGTGTTATGACATAATACATGAAATCTGTGGGATTGCTGCACGTGTTTAAAACATGACTGAGCACCAACTTAGGCTGGGTGTCCGCTAGTTTCTGACTCTTTCGCTTGGAAGTTCGTGGTGTAACCAAGCCCATGTGGATGCAAACCGGGACAAGTTTACTCGCTTGCTAAACAGGCATTAATATGGGCTCAGTTGCACTAAGATTTGAAGCATGTACTCCCCGCAGTTAGCACGTTAACATCCTAACTTAACGGATAGTGTAACAGATTAAGCCAAGTAGACAGCCAGAGGTAATGACTCAGCAACCATAGATGAGTCTCTGGAGGTAGAGAGAGCACAAAGTTGCTTCACAGTATTCAAAAGTGAAAACGATATGGTGTCCGCCCATTTCCTTAACATTTCTGGTACACTTTCGCAAGAAGCAGGTATTAGTTACAGAACCATAAATAACGCCCGAGGAATAAGCCTTGGTCAACAGAAACACAAATAATAAACAGCTGACCATACAGATTTGTGAGGTTACTCATGTTAATCGTAAGTGGCAGGCAATTGAGAGGCTAGGCTGTTCAGACGCGAGTAAGATGCACACAAAGTAACAATGGTAACCCATTTGATGTCCCGAAGGAACATAACATTACTATCAGTCATCTGGGACGAATAGATCGAGTAATCAGCTCTCAGAGCTCTGTTCACCTGTCATCACTGTTTAAGGCTGATGAGTACCTAGCCGACGCAAAAGATACGTGAGTTGCCTGTAATAAAACTAAGCAGTAAATAGATCGTGTGAAACTAAAAGGGGACATTGCAGAACCAACCACGCGACGAAGAACGAAATTCCCATCATTCTTCATTTATGAAAGACATCATGTATCATGTCAGCGTGATTTATAATGCACCTGTCAATGCTCCATGATTTTTGGGTCCAAATTCTCCCTCAGGTGAAAGAGGTGATTAGCTTTAAGATGGAGTTATATCCGTCACGATGGGCAAAAAAATGCAATAAGTAGTTTGCTGTATTAAGTGCGAATTGACAGGATTTGTTGTTTGAAAGAACATAGTACTTCTTCTGGAGATGTGTGCTGTTCGGAATAAACCTGCCATCTCCGAGCTAACTTGCTGAGTGCCCATTTATGTTCACAAAAATGGGCCAGCAGATAAGCAATGAGCCACTGTGTTTATATCAGTCAACACAAACCTATTATACCCTTCTGAGACCGTGCTATAAGCAAACCAAGCCATTGAGGCCATCCACGTAAACCTTCCATTTTTGAATATAATGTTCCAGCGTTTGCGCCTTCTTGTGATCTACATCCTCTACTTCCGACTGATTGCACCAATAAACGAGACCTTGTTTATTAACAAGTACCTTAAGTCAGATGTAAATATGGTGAACTATCTCAATTCTGACATTAAAGTTATGACCGTTTGACTTCAATGCACTCGCCCTCTGATTGGACTTGAGCATTGGTGGTATTTGTTTGCTTCCACCACACTCCGTTTGGCGGCATCCGACCGGATTGCTAACAAGGCACTGAATGCCACACTGGTCTATTAAACTTAGATAAGAGGTACCTGTCTCTCATTTCCACATCTTCATGCGTCAATATTTTACCTAACTCAAGCTTTGAGACTGACTAAAGTAAATCTGAAGTCTGAAGAGCGTAGGATGCTGGTTACCACCACTCACAGATCGACGTAAACGAAAGAACATAAAAAATGCTACTTAAAACAAATTGACCCCAGCGGCTCACTCAAGCGGAGAAACTGCGTTAACGATTTCGCTGTAACATATTTTGATTACAGCAGCGGTTAACTCATGCACAAACACTAGAAGATCTGTGCGGCCCGATTTATTTGCTCCCAGTATTTCGCATGAAAAAGTGTATTTGGACTTGGGTTGTAGGTGGTTGCGGGACATGAAAAATTCTCGTCTAACATTTTGACATGAACAATCCTCCCATCCGCACGAAAGATGAAGACTTGAGCTTCACTTATATGAGAGCCCATCGGCTGCGAATGTACTTGGCCATGCTGAGGTTTGAACTCTGGGCATCTGGCATGCAAGCTGAGTGCGTTATCATTACCGCACACCGGACGCCCCAGAAGAAGGCGAGCGTGTTCACACTCGACAATGTGATTGGTTTAGCTGCAGACAACGTGGTATATGTCTAAGTGATGTAAATGTTAAATCCACAAATCGCTCTACCACCCACAGCTAATCAAAAGTCTTCCCGCAGTTTCAAGCTTCCATCTTGAGCTACCTGGCTGGAAAGTCCTAACAGGCGGGTCAATCGATCGACAAAACCTGGACGATCAGTGGGTCCTCGTTTGAGCCACTGGGAAAACCAGTCACATTGCTCAAGCAAGAACACGTTTCCCTATTTAGACGTGATGCTTCCGGTGCGCCCACCATACGTTCATGGAGCTGTGGTAACACCCCCATCTCGAATAGCACACTTCGGAATTCCAAAAACGGCTCTTTAGGAGGAAAGAAGCTCGAGTCAAGTGCTTCGGACTTTCGTGTGGATCCACGGAAAAGTTTCACCAGGACAGGATGACATTAACAGGAATTCAATTATGAAACTTTGGAAATAACGGATAGCTGTACCAGAAGTTCCATCTAGGTGGTCTAATGAGTTAACATTTTGCGAAAATCATAGAGGATACGGGGTTTTTTGTCCGTTTCTGATGGTGGATGGTGATGACGAAAAGACGTACAGACAGTGAAATACACACGTAGTCTTTGCGACGGAATGGTAGCAATTTTTTCATTGTCAGCTTGTATATATATATATATATATTATTTTGTACAGTTGAACTACTGATAGCACCCAGACTTATAACCGTGTTATTGCGATCAGTCGGACAAAGGAGGTCTAAAAATTCCAAAACAGGCCAAACAACGCAACAAACTGTCAAGTCTGATCCTGCATTAATCATATAGCGCTTCTCTAAGTGATACTATTAGCTGTTGTGGCAACTTCATTTAGACATTAATAAAACTCCAACTAGCGAATGGCAAAATTTACAGGTTTTTTCGAATAATTCAGAGAATTTACAAATGCTTCATTCTTTGTTCTTCATTTATACAAGGTGCAGTAATTATTTAGCCAAAGCTCAGGGCTAAATGCGTTTACAACAGAATAGGACATCAAGGATTCTTCTTTATTAGCGACCATCTTCTTCCTTTATAGAGGTCATTAATGAGTGTTAAAAACGATGTCGAATTCGTGGAATGTGTTTGAGTCTCCGGATATAAACTTGCTCTGTATGTGGTTTTATATCACAAGTGGGATGCCCGATTGTAAATTTGGATGACCCATACCGACATTTTGCCCGTCGTTTAGTTTAAGTTAACCTTCAATTTACACCAACACTTTATTCATTAGCGTTCGCTGCCCGATTTTCACAAATGCCGTCCTCATTTACTTATCGTTCATGACGTACGGGGTTCATCAGTACATACCACACCGTGTGGTCCGCAAAAGCATTGCAGGACTAGTAGGCATGGAGTGTTGAGTGAGACTGTCTACAAGAGTTAGACTATACAGAACTGGATAAGATCGCCCACGACTTATGGCCATATGATTGGCTCTGAAGAGTGCATGTGCACTATGTGCATAAGGGACACATATATGGTGACGAAAGCCAGTGTGAAAACTGCAATGAAACACGTAATTAAATAAATAACTATTATCTGGGATCCACACACCAAAGGAATACGGAGTAAGAAATTGTTGGGCTCTATAACGAAGGTAGTATATTTACGAAAATTCACAACCAAGACACGATTCGGTAATTATTTGTCAGGCAGTTCCCTTGCAAGAAAGTCCGTGAAGGAGAAACAGCCACATTGTCTTGAAATGTGTATCTTTTCATTGGATAATTATCTAATGCAAGGCAACGTATGCCAGTATTTGTCATCATAAGCCATCGTATCCACGTAGTCGTCCGAGGACCCATCCACAATGATACAATTTAGGCTATCAGAATCAGTCACTAAGAGCGTCTTTTGCTGAGGTAAGTAACTGTAGCTTAAGTACTGACTCAGTTTTGAGAGTTCGAAACTATAAATTTTCTTAGGACTGAATTGCTGGAAAACAAATGGTGTGAAAAAGTATCTGCTGCCTTCAAAATAGGTGACCCAAATACGGTATGCACTGGAGCATAATCAAAATCTTTCGAAGGAAGCTACTTGCATTATTGCTGAAAATTCTAAGGCAGCTCTCGACTGGTTTCGTTTTTCTACTTTGGGTTCATCAGGCAGGTGCAGCCCGCATGTTCTTCTTGAACCCAAACTGCACGAACATCGCGACTTACACTCAACCGAACACCTATTATGCTTCTGCGAGAGACTCCACTGAGCTGAATCATTCGTTAGTCATTTTCTTGTTTAGCCGAATGCTTTGCACAAAGCCCGCTTCATGTTCCGGTTCATGCGATATTTTGTTGAAGAAATATTGGTAATAAGTTTTGTGAAAGCTGTTGAAAGCCAATTACCGGCTCGGTCCTTTCATTTTGAGCTAGGTAATCAGGTAGGCGCAGCCTGTCAGTTTCCGTCAACCCCATGTTCTATCTTAATCCGAATTCTACAAAATTCGTAGGGTAATTTTAGACATCTACACACCTATTTAGTTTCTGCTAGACTCATCTGATACGGTATGTATTGGACTGTCAGTTCAATCAGTTCGAACTGATATTCCAACACATACCGTATTAGATGAGTCTCTTGTAAAAAACAAATAGGTGTGAAAATGACTGAATCTCGCCTACGAATTTCGAAGTATTCTGATTAAGATAAAACATGGAGTTCACGAAAACTTCTATTATTGGAATAGCAACAAAATTTTTGTTTAATTTTACTCGGGTAAAGTAGCTTATAACGACTAACCATGCAATCAAGTGATGTAAATCACTATGTAGCTCAACAGAGAAACATTATTTATTTGAAAAATGGGTTTGATCAGGAGACGAAACCGATAAAAAAACAATAAGAACTCCGAGAGCACTCGAAAGTAAACAGGTTGATATATTGAAAATGGTGTCACAAACCTGATGAAAAAACTCTGCAAGTAGCCGGTTGATCCATTGTGCGGAGACATGTAGTGGGCGGGCTTCGTTGGATATGTCACAAACTTTCATTATAATCATCAGCGTCAGATCCCTAAGGTTTTTTTCAAGTACCCATCTGGGACGCTGCGTCTCCTTATCCATGCTTAGTGCTGTGGCGAGATCACCAAGAACCACCGTGACGAATTGATTCAAAATGTCATTATGTCTGGACATATCCGTGGCCAAAATGCACCTGAAAGTGAAAGCGCGCCGTATATCAGAGTAAATCACTGCAGCTCAGACATGCCGTATAAGTATATACCAAAGTCAACCGGAGGTAAAATTAATACTAGTGAAATTCGGCCTAATGTAAACTTCATTGAAGCCTTATGGAAAAATCAAGCAAATATCCTCAGAACGGTTTCCGAGCTTCCGAGATTATCCTGGATGTATAAAAAATGGGAAATTCAGGTTACTCCGATCTTTTTACTTCAAAACCCATATAGCAACAGCAGGATTTTATTAGGACACTAATCACTACACAGTCTACCAAACAATCCAGCTTGTTCCGCAACTTGACCGTTGATTCCAGCGTCGATCACGCCATCCGTAAACTTACCGCCTATACTGTATATGTTATGACCCGAATACGACTGACAGAAGTGAACATACAGAAACGTAGACAAAGTATTTGAACAGTAGTTCACGTCAAATATTAATTCTAGCCGATTTTCTGGGCATCGTGAGCAGGTAGCTTCGTATCCAACTTACCTGTGGGCGTCGGTAAAGGTACGTCCAACCGACCAAAACAGTACCTCGCAAATTGTGAAGACGGCAAAATATCAATGCTATGGAAATTGTCCGATTACGAAGTAAATTAACAATGATTGCAGTGAAAACGTAAAAGGCCGTATTGCGTCATCAAAACAAACCGAAACCAAATTATGTGGATTATGCGTGGCGGAACAATGTTCTAGAAATGGAGTTCGCCAAATATAGTTCGGTCCCTCCATTGCTCTTTCTTCCCAACTACCAGCAGTCCAGTACTATTAAACCGCTATAAATAACTGTGTATGGACCTTGATGGAGCGCTGAGATCAGTTTAATCACTCATTTGCAGCACTCCCCACCAAGTGTACATTACACACACATACAGTACACATGGCAAACTCCGGATATTTCACAAGCTCAAGCGAAAAGGACGCAAAGGCTTCCACAGTACCTGGTTAAAGGCAAAACTCATCACAGGAACGTAAATCACATTCACATTCAATGTCTCTTTTGTAGGACTGAGAACAGATTTGCACGGTTGACTCTCATGAAGGCAAGCACCCAGCATAATCCCCAAATGACAGGTAGTAAAAGACCTCCGATGAAATCTGCGTCAAACAACCAGGATTTCTTCCAAGTATTTCAAATTACAAAATTCAAAGATATCAATTGTCAACTGACCTTATAATCCCTTCTCTAATTCTTTTGTAGGTTTCCTCTTCTAGATGATCAAAGGGATTTGCTTCCTCTGTCTTTAGAATATCGAAAGCCATTGCGGCGTGGTGATTCTCCAGGGGACTTTGATCGTTGTACCGTATTGCCAGAACAGTGCTGGCGTTTATCTATAAAAACAGAGACGAGATATTTCAATAACACGTCTAACTTGTTTAGAAAATGCCATCATATGGTCAGCACAATACGGCCGTTCCCTCTTCCCTATTGTTTGCGTTCTGGAAAGTTGCCAAAGTCGTCAACAAGCAAAACGAAAGGATAGTAATCAAGAAACCACGACTCTCATCGGTCTGCTGGTTAAAAAAACTGCAAACTGGCTTTCAAGAGTTTTAATAGACAATTTGGTGAAGGAACAATCATCAGCTTAGGCTTCGTTCATCTTTCATTTTGGCTACACCTATGTGTTACTAATCACCATCTATCTGGATTGCAGCAGTTATGAGATTATCAACTGCGACTGATAAGAAATTGAGGTCACATCTCAGTAGTACGTGGTTCATTGGTATGTCCTCTCTGGTTGCCTCTGTTAATATCAGTCAACTCTTGATCTAGCTGTATTAGGTCACCCACCAACACCCTCGGTGCATGCCAGAGTACTCAGCATGCTGTGGCACTTTTCGATACCGAGAGAGTGAGAGACGATACTGAATGTCATGTTGCGTGGCATTATAGCCCGGACAAAAGTCAGGGCTCTGTCAACTGTTTCTTACCATTTGGATTTCGCTGACACATGGGAATTTAAATTTGGAGTTTTTATATACACTCGTCAATCTGGTCAAAAAATTTTGCGAATCCCTGGAGGAGGCCACCACCAAAAATGGGTTGCATAATTCGGCAAGTCTGAAGGCAAATATGAAGAGGGTTGACAATTCAGAGGCATCACTTGAGCTTGCTTTCGATACGGCTGAACGGCCGTTTGAGAAGAAAAGAGATCACGCTTTTAGTAGCGCATTAAAGTGTAAGGGCCGGAGACCCAAATAAATACCAAAAAACGCGCGCGTCAATCCTATAACCGAACATTTTTCATCTCAACCTCCCAGCGCTTTAGACCAAACAACGCACACAGAGCCTGTCAGCCCTAAAACGGGTATCACACGGTTAAGCGCTTTCCATATTTACGTGATTCATACTTCGTGGGTCGCGCTAAAAGCCTTCCATATTTTTCAAGTTCCTATATGTCGTGTGTCTAGCGCATGTCCCACCGTCGTTGTTTCACAAGCGACTGATAGCTTCTTTATTTAATGGTGGCTGTGATAATGTCCCCTAGTCAGCTGAAAAACTGGAGTGCCTCTCCTAGTGTGTTTACTAATGCTGGTATGTAGCTCCCTATTAGTTCATTCCATGTAGTTTTCTATAGAGGAGAATGTCGATGGCTCAGGTAGCGTACATGGTTGTTGGCTTGTTCGCTGAGCTGGGCAATTTGGTTGCAAACGTTTCATCACCAATCGAGGTGACACCATCAGTGCGTAGTTGTGCGCAGCGGTGGGTTAGTGGTTGTGCACTCAGTAGTGCTACGTGTGTGTTGATATACGTGCTGGTAGCCGGGGATGACCTTTGACCTCAATTGGTGATGAAACGTTTGCAACCAAATTGCCCAGCTCAGCGAACAAGCCAACGACCATTCCATGTAGTTTTTGGAGAGGCGGATATACCTAATCTTATACAGCGGTCACCAGTCCTTTCAACCGACCCCACAATTTTAACGATGTTGGTGGAATTGTTCTTCGTTTGTGAAACTCTACTCTAAATTCTGCGATTATAGTGTTATTAAGAGATTTCCAATAGATCAATCCATTCTTGTTGATATTTAGACTTCCGCTTGTATCACCAAGGTTAGCACTACAACAACCACCGCACAGTAACTGAAGCAAACATGTGTTGCTCAATGAAGATTTTAGGTCTATTAAAGTCAGCAACATCAGAGATATGCTAAGAGACAATGATTATCCTGTACCGCCTCGGGAAAAGTGGAGCTTTGTGGAAGGCTTACCATCATATAGGCCAAAGCGTTATGCACTACACTCGGAACACCGCTGTATAAACTTTAATAGCTTTCAAAACTTACTTCCTTTTTGGTTAGGTCATATCAAGAGTAAACCGAAATGTCATTGCAACTGTCTAGGTCTTAACACGATAAATATCCATCCAGAGTAATGCTGCTGAGAAGGTTACTACATAAGTGCGAAATGAGCAGACTTCTTTTACATCCATTTAACAAATTTATAGTGAAGGTAGCGCGTGGTTGTTGAAACACAGAATAATAAACATATACTTCAAACATCATGGGTCCGCATCCATGCACGTCAAATGTCGTCGTTATTACCAATGCCAGAAACATCAGTGAAGACATCTCATGCTCCACTGCTTACGACAAATTCAATTACTTTGAATAAAGCTCTAGTACAGAAACAAGAAAAATAGGGCATGGGAGAAAGACTAGTCGACGGGGCCTATAGCTGCAACAATCAGTCAGACAATTTCCATCTGCGACCCCACTGTCAGATAATGCAAATTTTGAGTCACTTGTTTACATCAACGAATAAACAGAAGACCATACTCATAGTGATCGCAACTTTCGGGGTCTCTCCATAAATTTTTATGGGAACGCTTCTGTGACAAATCGGAATAAAACGGCAATTGAGTACTGGGTTTGGAAGGTCGACAGCCATGATGATCGCGTGGATACCGCAGCTAACAACACTGGCCAGCAACTGGATTTGTCAGTCCTTAAGGCTTACATAGATGACAACAGCAGATGAGTCAGAAAAGAGTTAAGAACGATTGTGGCAGTCACAATGGCTGTGCAACATGTACGCGGTTTACGAATAAAGTCAAATGTGAGAATGATGTGCATGAGTTAGGATAAAGTCAGGAGGTTTAGACCCGTAGAGACGGATAATTGCGGTCATCAACCAAAGACTCTGGCTCAAAGACTTGGCCGCAATGCATCGGCAGTCGGTGTAAGATCACCGGATCTATCAACATTCCTGAGAATCAAGTCACCACAAATGTTCCAACCCTCAATCTGGAGGACGACAGGACGGCGTTTGGCGGATAGCTATCAAAATACCAACCGGGCAAGAGAGGTTCTTTGAGCGTGACTTTTACACTCCCGAAGTAGCTCAACGCGCTATGAATGTGCACAGACCGTCACACTGCGGCGAGGTCCGGGCTTTCCGCAAGCGCCAGCACTTCAAAACCCTTCCAATTGATGTGCAAAAAGACAAGCTCTCTTAATTATGTGTCCAGATGTATGTGAACATGACACCGTTAACTGTGCTAACTAGATTTGTGTATCAAGTAACGATTGACATTTTGGTTCAACGTACCTGGTAAGCATTGTTGAATCCAGGATGATCCAAATCATGACAAATAGCGGAAGCAAGTAGAATAAGTTGTTCTTCTTTATCTAGATATTCTGTCAGCTTCGCCGTCCAGATTATCGAATAAGCCTAGAACAAAATAGATAATTAGGTTGACGTCACCTTCGTGATGGGTTCGAAGAACAGTCCCAATATATGCGGTATTTCAGGGAATAGATAAACAATACTTCCAACACTCAAGCTGGACAACGGACATCGACTTGAACTTTTGTCCTACAAGGCTACCATAAAAAAGCATTGAATGAGCAACTAATTAGCTTCTGGGTTTAAAAAACCGCTAGAACTACAAACACCAAACTTCACATAATTCATGCTATTTAAAATGTCACAGGACTGCTTTTTACATGAGCTTAGCGAAATAAAACTAACTCCAATCATAATATTTTATTTCTTTAACCTATTTGCTAGCACTGCTATAAAAAATGCCGTTAATTCTTGTAGACACTTATCGTCCAGATAAGTGTATCAGAAAAATGTATCCAGAAAGGCGAACATAAATCTCACGATGTTCTTCTTTATATAATTGTTCAACGCAGTATATTAAATTCATAAACCCGCTAATGGTTACTGTAAGCCTACTACCACTAACCACTTTTGTGTAGATAATACCTCCAGTTGCATAGAATCCCCTCGGTTACAGCCATGCGAGGCTAAAACAAATCCTATTGAAAAGGACAATGCGAATACTGTTTTCAAGATTCAGGTTTTTGGTAGGACATAACAGCAGTCAGTAAGGTGTTCGTCTTGAGTGATAGTCAATTGACTTCAGTCAATTCGAAAAATTATTAGGAAAATGAAAAGTAATTTAAACAGAGTCTACCTCAGCTCCTGTAGAAATTCGTTCAATTGGTGAACCTCACAATGGTAAACACTTCGAATACCTAGATTTCACGAACCATATATGAGTCTTCCGGACATGTAAGCCGCGTCAAACAACTTATGCTTTCAAAAAATAATATGAGATAAAGTTTTATTGACTAAAACGCAGAGCTCGGCTCCAACCAGCGCAGAAGATGATACTAAAAGGAACATAGAGATAGAACCCACCACCGTTCACTTGCCCAACATTTGCATTACGAAGAATCTTCTCCTGACACAGTCACACTCCCAAATTTCGTATATAATTCGCCACGCCGTCACGCAGAGGATCAACTCATGAATGCTACTACTGCTGAAATCAAGCATCGTCAGTGCGTACCGAAATACCAAGTGTTTATTTCGCCAAGTATAGAGAAACACGAGGCAGTCTCAGCTTAACATAAAATTCATTTGAGAGAGCCTGTCTGTGTTAGAAAGAGGACGAGATCTTCATGTTCATTTGTGTTGGAAGAGTGCGCCACAGTACCTCAGCTACTAGGTAGTGAAACTGATAGCCATCAATTACAAACTTCGTAACGAAAAGTACTGGTGCTGTCCATAATAACGAAATGCTGTCTGCCAACTCGGGCCAAATCGACATTGCTTCAAGAGCAATATTAACTGTTATGAGTGCTACTGGTGCCCAGTAAGATTTGCGTGAGTGTACATCTCGAGAATATCATTACCGTGATTCGCAGTTCCATCACTACGCAAATAAGATCGTTGGCGATGTCTGCTTTCTTCAATCCGGCAGACTAATAAACGCTGTGCCTTAGAGAAGTGCATGGAATCTGGTGAGACAAAACGGAACTCAAAAAACAACTCCTCGAGGAGCATTTTTTCTCTGAGTTAAAAAGGATGAAAGAGGAAACGTTCTGTTCCATAAACAAGAATTATATGTATTTCCTAGCAAATATCAGTTAGCTATTTGTTGACCAAATGCATACATGCAAATGACTACAAGATGATAAGTGGATGCAATGAACAGGTGTGGGAAAGTAAAGAAAAAACCAAAACTTACCATCTGAGTGACCATAAAAGCGTGTTTATAGTTATGGAACGGAACTCGGTTGTATCGACGATAGATATCGCATAACCAAGTATCAAGTCTGGAAACACTAATCCGAAACTGTTCAATCAAGCCCAGATCCATAAACATTTGACGGACCAATCGAATTAACCAGGCGTCAGACCACGGCCAGTTATTGAATGTTGACTGTCGAAGCTCCATTCGAACTTCATAGGGAACCGATTCATCACTGTTTATAGTATATTTGAGCAAACACAGACCGGGGTTACAGTGAAGCAAATTATGGCAACATATATTTACAGAGACGACGAGCGTTCCACAAAAATAAATGGGCAAAGTTACTGTGTTCATTTTGCCTGCCTTGTCCTGGCAGCTTAATTCTGACCAGTCTATAGGGAAAGCAGAGGCATGAACTTCGAGTTTCACTTGCTGAGACCTCACCATAAACGAAGAATTTGAACACCTGACGTTTGACATTCGGCGCGAGCGTGATGTTACTATTCCCTCTATTAGTAGACGTTGGAAATATCTGAATTTTAACGTCTTAGCTAATGAACGTATTCATTCTTGAGCAATGTAATTAGTTTGATCCCTGTCCACATGACATCGATAAACATAGTGTATCCTGAGAATTTATCTTCAGGACAGTCTCCTGCTCACCAAGCTTACCAGCTTGATATCAAAATCAATTTGCGAAGTAGTTTGCTTTTCACGACAACCAATTATCACTAGTTACGTTTACTTCAAAGATACGTTCATTGCGTAACTACATTGTATGGCCATATTGACTTTCAAGGACATGCCCAAAACGACCTCGGAATACTGAAGACTTGTTTCTCAGATAGAAATGCAAAACAAGGCGTCCACGTCTCGCCGAAGTCATTTCTTTTCCAGGATATGTTAAATCCACTTCAACGAAAACTTATTAAATTTATGTAAGATTATCACACCTGCCAAATACCTGGTGTGAAATGCAATATTGTGAGTTAAAATGCAAAATGCATTCCAACTAAAAACATGTAACCCGCGTAGTATCTGTTTCGCTGACTACCCAGCTGAAACTCGATACTGAGATGGCAACCACGTCTGGCCACATCAGGAGTGACTTTAAATCAGGTGAGAGCAAATGATTGGTGTTCCTTAATCCTAAGAGGGCAGTGCTTACAAGTAGTGAATCACTCAATCCAGCTTGAGCCACTAACAAAATCTGTGTTGTTGAGATGGGACCAAGTAAACAAAAGATTGAAAACACAAGATTGCCATTTTTTAGTCGAACAAAAGAAGCAAAAGTACAGGCAGTGCCCAAGAAGCTTAGATAAAGAATAGGAAGAAAAAGTGTTCTTACTATGTTAGGTACGAACTAAACAGCCCCTGGATCTGGAAAACAACGAACATTTGTGCTTGTGTAAGTGCAACAATTGTTGCACTCTTCTCAGTGGCATGCCATTCAGTGGAAAAGACCAATCATGCTTCCCCAACAGAGCTATAGCAGAAAAAAGAGCAAAACAGCATATTGGCTGCTCTGATGAATTGGCAATTTCAATATCCATTGATGCAAGATGTTAAACCTGGATAGACCAGAGGAAGTAATGGTTCCCTGACATGGCTTTGGAAAACCATAAATGGCCCTCACAAGCTGGACTCACGTTCATGATTGTATGATTGTTTGGGCAGCGATTTTTTACAATTTAAAAAGAGTTAACCGGAAAGAATGAAGCGTAGGTAAAAAGATCGTTGTATGCGTCAACGCATTCAGGGATATTCTGCTATCCAGCTATTGTAAAAACAGCCACAACGTTGGCAGTCCACCTAACAGATTTAAGGCAATGGCTCGGTCGCAAGGCGTTAGAAGGGTAAACATTCCCCAATTAACTATGCTGAGCCTCATCTTGATGAGAGGAAATTCATGTTCCAAATAAGCCATGAGATGGTATAAAAGAAAGACCAGATAGTAAGTGCCATTAAGAGTATTTTCGGCTACAGTACGGACGATGGATATGTTGTAGTTACAACCTGGAGAAGCGTGGTTCGAATGCATGCACCAGAATTTAATTTTTTTGTTTAGAGTGAGTGCATACCGCATCCATCTAATGTATATACCCAAGAGTGGGTTGTGAAATAAGGTATCCCATCTACAGTTGTGAGGGAAACCTCGCAAGGGCGATAAAGGTAATATTTTATTGACTAATGTAGACTCAATATGAATAAACGTTTCACATCACTTGTGTCGCGAAGGCTCCGTGAGGCTTAATGTATCCTATATGAAGGGATATTGGAAAACCTTTGGCAAGAAAAGTGAACATAATAATTTTTGAGTCTTTTGACATCTATGGTTGTATGAGGAGATGGGGTAACGTTCCCTTAATATTTCGTATTTTCACAGAGGCAGATTATGCTGAAAAGCCCAGGAGTACCGTACAGCTCTTTCATCCTTATTGGAAATCATCATCAATACTCAACTCATGGAATTCAAAGACCTCCAAAAGAATGGTTTAAAACTTAATTATTTGGCTTCGAGCGGCCAAGAAACCGTTTAATTAGTTCTCGTTTAGAAGGAAAACGGCACCATCAATCCTCCAGCCACAGAAGCCACATTTCGTGGCCATATAATGACTGGCTCCTGGTGTGAAAGCTTCTCAAAAGGGAATGCCAGACATTTTGTGGAATTATTTTCCCTCCAAGGTGCATAGAGATTAACGGTAGTGTGAGATTTGATTATTTTCAAATTGAACCATTGACGGGATGGAATTTCGATCAAGAGCTTTCAAGATTTAGTTAAGATTCTTAAGTAAATTCCACGTTTATTAAGAACACAGAAGCTGTATGGAGACTACATTTTTTTACCCTCAACACTGTAAACGACTGAAAGTGAAGAGACAAACTGGAAGTTTTGCAGCTTGCATCACTTGTTCATTTATTCATTATCCACAAAGACACTCTGCACTACTAGCTACTTAAAAAAAACTACACACAAAGGTAAAAGACCTCTGACCTAGGAAAACCCACGCAAATATTCAAAAGGAAATGTGGTTGTCTATCAACTGATTGAAACAAACAGGGTTCATTGACTAGCATACATCTCTGACTCAGCATTTCTCACTGCAACACTTTATATGTTTCACTCAATACGTACCTCATGCAGACCCATTGCCGTGTGTGCAACTGGATCAACAATCCTTCGTATAAGTCCGCTAAGTTTACCACCAGGCGATAAGTATTTTTTATCTATTATCGATCACCGTGTTTCCAAAAATCATAAACGGAGAATCCGTCCCATTGAAACTCCATTGAATAATTTCTTTCAACGGCTGTCGATCGAACAAATGTCTCCTTGGTTCAGTGTACATATTCTTCTGACTTGAACGACGTTATACAGTACATCTATACCCGCAAACGGCAACCACGAATCGGGCACAGAGAAGTTTCCCAGTGCTTATCCTCTCGATCAAGGTTTTTCGTGCCATCTTTACGGCCGCATTAGTCTCGATGTTGTTCTCGATTCTATCCAAGACTTTGCATCAACTTCTTTTAACCAGTGCAATGTCAAACGTGTCTAACCTGCATAAACCAGGTAACCCTAGAATGTTGCCGGTAATAGCCGACTGATTTTTTTGGGCCAAATAGAAACAAGTAAATTTGGTAATAAACATCTACAAACGGAAAGCTGGTTTATTTCTTGTATGTTTAATCGTGAGAGACTGTCTTATTCGCGGTAATGGATGTGCGATTTTGAACCTAGCAGATTTAGATGCACATCACAGTTGCTCGTCAGTCAGTCGGAATTATATATATATATATATATATATATATATATATATATATATATATATATAGTACAAGATATATATAGACA
>NW_008751707.1:954580-973113 GCF_000715545.1 Opisthorchis viverrini
ATCGATCACCGTGTTTCCAAAAATCATAAACGGAGAATCCGTCCCATTGAAACTCCATTGAATAATTTCTTTCAACGGCTGTCGATCGAACAAATGTCTCCTTGGTTCAGTGTACATATTCTTCTGACTTGAACGACGTTATACAGTACATCTATACCCGCAAACGGCAACCACGAATCGGGCACAGAGAAGTTTCCCAGTGCTTATCCTCTCGATCAAGGTTTTTCGTGCCATCTTTACGGCCGCATTAGTCTCGATGTTGTTCTCGATTCTATCCAAGACTTTGCATCAACTTCTTTTAACCAGTGCAATGTCAAACGTGTCTAACCTGCATAAACCAGGTAACCCTAGAATGTTGCCGGTAATAGCCGACTGATTTTTTTGGGCCAAATAGAAACAAGTAAATTTGGTAATAAACATCTACAAACGGAAAGCTGGTTTATTTCTTGTATGTTTAATCGTGAGAGACTGTCTTATTCGCGGTAATGGATGTGCGATTTTGAACCTAGCAGATTTAGATGCACATCACAGTTGCTCGTCAGTCAGTCGGAAATATATATATATATATATATATATATATATATATAGTACAAGATATGGATTGACGTATAAAAATGAACCAGTTGCTTTACTCTCGTGAATAACGTCAGAATCTGATTTTTGCAAAAAAAAGTGTAATATACATCCTATGTAGAGTGCGTTCTACTGAGAACCACGCAAACCTTATGGAAAAGTTGACTGTATTATCAAACATCCACAAATTAATGCTAAGGGGTTTTCCACCAAAATACTACCTTTGTTGTTCTGGGAAGAATTTCAACTCTACAATGAACGTTTTGTGGCAACCGTTCATGAAGTATATAAATAAAGGGCATTACACTCGGTAGAATACCGCGCAACATTTTCACTCTGGGTAAAATGTCAGGTATAGTTTGTAATATTTACTTTTCATCCCCATTCTCCTCATCAGAAAAAACTGATCAATCTTTCGCACTTCAATTGATCTGACCGTGTATGTTCCTTCCTTTATAGCTTTTATGTTGATATCGTAATCACTTAAAAGATGTTATTTTTCCATCAAGGAAGTGATTTCTATTATTCTACGGCTCTTTTTCCGCCTTGAAGTTGCCAACTATTGCTCGGACGATAGTCACATCAAGTTTGGCAGCATATTTGTTTCACATCGTGCGATATAGAGGAGAGTTCAGTCTTTAGGTGGCCAAAAGTAATTTAAACCAGACTTTGGTTATAAAGTACAGTATTTTATTGTTTGTTTATAACAAACAGTTGTTCTAGCTTCAGAAAGTAGAATCCACTCTCAAAATGTGAAAAATCGCACCATAGTCTATGAATGGATATGGCAGTAGATACAACTTTGAAAAGTTTTACAAACTGAGTCCGAAGACCCAAACCCATGGTTATTTCTATCTACGGACTGTAGCCGTTGATCTGAGCGTTTAGTCTGGTGAACAAGCCTTCTTGTAAACTTCCGACCACAGATTTATCAACCAACACAAAAGTTCCAAAGCACGGAATCTGCGCATATCAACCCCCCTTTCTGTATGCCATCAGCCCGCCAAATCAGTCACCCTTTTTAGTCTTGTGCAAGAAACCGATCACATAGTCTACAGACTAATCTGTTGGTATGCGCTGTGCAAAGTGGTGTATAAAAATGAACAAACTGGGACGAAGAGAACAGTGAAGATATCTTGCTTTATCAACTAAAACCCAGCAGAATTTGAGGGTGAACTGCGAAGTGAGGGGCGTCCAACTCGTCGGTGTATCCAGGTGTACAGAAATCCAGTACAAAAACCAATGTACATAACGATAATAGACGTTATTTCCATTTTCCGGTATGATCACTGACGTTTCATTGAAAAATAAAATTTGCGGGACATAACAGGACATGTTGAAACTAGCACATTTAGGCTTGCGCTGTGATAAAAAACTTCATCCACGTAGATGAAAATTAGGCGTCACCTTTAGAAACGCAGTCAGTTTTAGATTGGTGCAAAAAGTCTGAAGTTTTGGGACAATGCATAGTCACAAAGTCCTGAGACGTAGTTGAGCCCAGAATATTCAACAATATACTTTCTTTTCTTTTTCATATAAGAAATGTAACCCCTTCCTTCATCAAAATCACAGATACCCACCACGTGATTCAGAAGTGCCAGCCCATTAAGTGCCGGCTCCTCTGTGGAACACTCATAAAAACGGTGGTCCGAAAGTATAACAACAATAACTGTAAACTTCAATGACCATCTGCGGCCAAACGTGTATTAAACTAGTAGCCGTGAGGTTGCAGGTACCGAATGCTGGGAGTTTCGTGAGATGCGCCAACGATTCTCAGTAAGGATGAAACAACTATACAGTGTCTCATGGCTTTTCAGCATATAATGGCAACGTTCGAAGGACGAAATCTGTAATGAAAAGGCCTGAAGATTAACTAAAGATTTCGGCTGAGGGTTGGGTTGTATCTGAAAACTAATCTGAGTCTGAAACTTAACTATCCTCATCCTAATTGCACTTACTTTTCCCAGACGGTTCTACTAAAAAACATCTGTTTTGCTTTGTTTCGTCTGAGAATTCAAATTGACGCTTGTCCATTGTTATTATAAAAGCTAGTTATTTAGACATTTCAGACTGAATCAATCAGTTTAACCCCCTTCATATAATAGGATGTATGGTGTCAACCGCGTTTGTAGAATAACCTAGGAAACTGCATGCACTGGCAACCAGATTCTACCTGAATCACGTTGATGACGACGCAGGCAATTCAAACGTTGGGCTTGGCTAGTTCTCGTCGGTTACACCGGAAATCTACAAGTACCAGCTTTTGCGGTCGTTCTACCTTCAGGGCCAAATTCTACCTTACCCAGAATGTGTCCACCAGGGTATTCAGTTGCAAATATTGAAAACATTAAGCAGCAAATTCTTTGAGGTGATAGCAATAGTGAATCCATCTGCCCTCAACAGAAGAGGAAAATTGTTAGGATGTTTCGAGCGTTCGGAATCCAGTTCCTAAAGTTTTGTCACGTAATGGTCTTTAAGTAGAATGGTTTTTCGTGTCAGTTTAGAAAGCCTACTTTGGAATGTTAAGCACCATTTGTTTAGTTGTAGTGACTATTATTTCCATTGTATGCTGAAAGGATTATTTTGTAAATTATTATGTTTATTTCAGCGTCACTATTGATGCACAATAAATATACTTCTCTGGATGACATGAGAATGCTTTGTCACTGGCTTCGCAAAAATTAGACCCTGAAGCTCAACATTTGTTCAGAAAAAGTGTGGAATCATTCTCATAGATATGAATGTGCATCTCGAATCACAGATTATAGCAACACTTACGTCAGGCGTCAAAGAACCATTGCGACACTCAAGAGTTCATATAAATGTTTCATTTCCTGGTAAACTCCAAATGGCTATCACTTCTGTATGTCTGGTTCGACCGCGGACACAGGTGAGTCATTGGTGAAAGAAATTGACCAGTGAATAGTGAATAGCTCCATGTGTTAAATAGCAAGATAAACAGAAGCTCTGTTAGCTGACGGTTCTGAAGAAACCGATGAACACCGCCTCGAAAACTGTGGACTACATGAGAATCACCTTGTGGCCGACGGTTTAGTAACCAATAGCCAAACACGTGAGGAAAGACTAGACCTGGAAAGTACAAGTATAGCTGATTCCATGGTGTTATCTTCAAGTATTCGGAGATGTCAACGTACCATAATGTCTTATATTGGAGTACTATGTCCCTGCATTCGGCTTCGGTCCGCCGGATGAGCTGAATTTGTGGATTGGGAGGTGATGCACTTTTTCCTGGTACGAGGGAGTCATTCCAGTGGGGAGCACGAGCGATGCCGATCCAACCGAGATACGCACGTGCCTGTGCATAAGAGATGAGATAAAACCTTACTCTGAATTCTAAAGAAATTAGTATCAGAGTTTATGCTAAGCGACGCCATAGATAAACAAGCCAGGACAAACTGCTGATAAAACCTAAAGGGCTCGCAAATAAAAGAATATGGTCAAACACCAACAACAGCCTCACCAGCAGCGCTGCACGACCAGAGGGACAAAAGAGGCTGATACATATATGCCGCCTTTATGTATATGTATATATACAACGCAGGGAACTCGTCCAAGGTAGACCCTTTCGCACTTAAAAATCTTTCCACCTCCCATGGACCTGTCAGTAAGACTTCCGTTGAACTGAAAATGTCTTTTGAAAAGGAATAAGGGACACTAAACACAAATCTATGCATGACGCCAAAATGCGCGCTCCACTACATTGCTAGCTTCCGGATATTTATGACATAATCCCCAGAAAAACGAACATAGAGTGTTTTGTCTCTGAGAGTTGATAGCGGACACGGGCGTGATTGGTACTCCGGGTCAAAAATACAGTGACCTACCGAATTTTGAAAGCACGTTCGGTTGGTTCATCCGCAACCAGATAAAGCCAGGCATTTAAGGTTGGAAAAAGACTATCGCGAAGCCGAAAGTCACCACTACTCCCAGTCAAGTCAATCATGTTGAGAATGGTTTCTTCAGAAGCACTTCGATGCCTGGCGTGCTTCTGTAGATGGTGTCTGGGTAAGTGAAACTGGATGAATAAACATCATAGTAGTCAATGGCCTACCCATTAAATTCGATTTGTCAGTTGTGAATAATCGCAAGAAGGAACCATCGACGGAGTAGGAGGTATCCTGGTTATAGGGATACCAACCAAAATGAGATATAGCCCAAATGTTAGTAGTTTAGAATTCTGACTGGCGAATTCAAAATGCGACCCATTCGTCATCTTCATCATTCACAGCACGACTACAGTGCTCAACACTGATGCTTCGCTATCATACAGCCACGATTTAGTCGAAAGTCTTATGGTGAAGAAAAGAATAAAAGTGAGCTGGAAAGGGGCTTGGGTTAGCTTATCACAATCATTTTAAGATGCCCATACTTCCAGACATTCATTCAGACAATCTGGGTAGAAACTGACAAAAAACGCTAGTGACATAGATTGGCAGCCTTATCTTCCAGCGTTTCCAACCTGGGGCAATGCAGATCCGCGGGCCCCATCCTGGAAGGCGTTCTTGTCACCACCGACTACAACGATGTATGGGCCATTAACCCGTTGTAAAAGACCACCTATAGCCTCATAGAAACTGTCTTTGGTAGATTAAGGGTCAGTCAGTTTGAACGTAAGCGGATGCAATAAACAGGGTATGATGAACCCAGCTTTCTCTAGATTCTTCCAGGAATGTTGCCAAAAGAACCACAAAGAGAAGAATATCATTAAGTACCCAGCCAGGTAGCGACGCTTTTGTGCTATCGCTCAACACCATATCTATTCGGCATATCCAGGCGTCACAGCCTGTGCATCACTGAAGGTTCGCAGCCTGGAAATGGAATAGGGCAAGGAGCAGTCAATCAAGTTTACTTGCGTCTTGCATCCCTGTTTCCGATAGACAGCATGAATCAATGTAGAGGAAACCCAGCGTGCGAATAATGGTCATCTGTTATCCTGCTTGATTCAGTGTGCGAACATTAAAGGCAGCTAAGAAGACAGGCTTTCGGGGTTTGAAAACAGACTTCGAAGTCGTATGCACAGAAGCTGCAGCTCAGTGTGCTGCACGGCGGGCAAGAAGGCTGGTCCCAGTGCTGAGGACCTGCGGAGAGAGTATTAACATTTGGGTCGGTTAGAGTAGGAAGGAAAATGTGGGTGTAAGAAGGCTGGCATCAGCAGTAGTCTGTTTTCGCTTATTCGCCCTAATTTGTGCAGCAAGTAAGGCGGCCTTGCTGGTGATACCACGCGACGGCCGATGCGGCATGAGATTATCGTTAATTATAAATGTCGCGGCTGTACGTGAGCTGAACTCCTGCCAGAGCACCTAGACCTAGACAGAAGAACGCGTAGTGTCCTCACTCAAAGCCTCTGAATAAAAGCCTGACTGCAAGGCAGCGGTGTTTGGCGGAAAATGCGAATACATTACCATTCTTACGGAACACGTCGCCATACATGTTTCGTCCCCAACCTGGAGGACCAGAAGACTTTGTTTGTCAAACCTCTAACCACTGACCAACCAGGTATGAGAGACTCTGTGAGTGTCACACGGACATCCTCCAGTATAGCTCAACAGGTCGCGGTGGTACACAAACCGTCACACCACTGTAAGGTCCAGTTACTTAGTGGCGGTGTTGAATAAATGGACTTACGACAATGGATCGATATTTGGCATCTGAAAGCGTATCAACAACATGATTAAAGAGTAGACATCTTTAAGTAAATATAAATGCATTGTTAATGCCTGTGAGCCGCAAGTTCCTACTATATCCAGACAATCTTGGGCAATGTAGATGGCTGCAACTTTAAGCATTATATGTTGTTGGGGTTGGGCCGCGTAAAGTTGTTTTCTATCTGAATAAAGTGTAAGTGGGCACACTCAAGTCGTCCTTGCTTATAGGGACTTCTCCTGCTCAGGCACTCGAACTTCGTGACCATGAATAAATTGCGCTTTCGCCAATTCAGCTGAAGTTGCTCGTTTGATTTTCAGGTTGTTCAGCAAACCTATCGACCTATTTCGAGCTGTTCAACACATTTTGACTTGAAAAAACAAGAGGCTTCCAAAGATCAGGTTTAGTATCTCCAAATACTGTATAGATTTTTATTCCTCTTCAAATGGGTTGAGTTTATCTCTAATTATCACTTTTGGCATTTATTTTATTTTTTGATCAACTCTATAACAGCTATCTTCAATCCTTCAGTGATGCAATTGCTTTTTTACCCAATCCTCCTGGATGTTACCACATTGCAGATATCGTTTCAATTCCTATATACCTAACACTAAATGTGAGCGCAGGAGTATCGCAATCAAAGCTGAAAAGACTGGTGCGTTATTTTCAATTTGCCTCTATGCCCACATGCAGCTGGGTGCGTGAGATTAGAGGAAGAGATCACCAAAAGCTTCACTAAAAATGGTGTCCGGTATTTCTATCAACTCCTTAGTTTTGACCAGCCTCCTCATAGATGAACAAATTAGGCAAACTATGGATGGTTTTCAAACCCCCGGTGTTCAAACGTTTGCTAGTCATAACTCGTGGTCCTCGTCTTTGAAGATTAGGACAAAGTACAACCGTTGTTGAGCAAATCTGTCAAAAGTAGACGATATCTTGGTATCGACCTTGCAAAGGTATAAAATGGTGCGCCAGGATGGGAATAATTTGGAAATACCTCTTGCAATTCAAGAAGTACTATAGGTTGTGGAAATTATTACATACCACATTATTCATCTTTGATAAAGCGGACAGTTGATCTGAGGCGACTTCAGGTTACTGACCGCAAATGTCCCAAACGTGTTGCCGGTCCGTATGACACGAAAGAATTCGGAACATGGTAATTATAAAATGGGGATTTGGTTTTGTATCAGACATTTCAGCCACGGAGAACAACCTCATCAAAAGCTGTCATCCTACCATTGTGGACGGGCATCTGTGCTGTAGTGATCCTGCGTGCTTAACTGACTAGAACTCAGTTGCTAAGAATTCTACCGTGCCAAAAATGTCATATGAGAACAGCCCAACGAAGAACAGCAAATCGCCTTACTGCAAGAAAACGTATTACGAGGAAGTCTGGAGACAAAGTCGTACTGTTCTGTGACATGAGTGTAAAGGGAGTAAGCAATTTCCTCCAGGCAACTGGCATTTCCATAGTTGTGGAGGAAGCAATGCTGCCGTCTTCTGAGGAAGGACGGATTGCAAAATTTAACCAGAAATGAAGATAGTCGGTGCCTAGTTGTCATGTCCCCAAGAGGAAGCACGAGGGTTGAGATACTACCAGGTTGCCAAAGCCTGGGCAGGAACAGTAGAAATGTAGAAATTGGATTGCACCATGGTCCC
Organism: Opisthorchis viverrini; assembly: GCF_000715545.1. Lineage (NCBI taxonomy): Eukaryota > Metazoa > Platyhelminthes > Trematoda > Opisthorchiida > Opisthorchiidae > Opisthorchis > Opisthorchis viverrini. The sequence continues at coordinate 962,480 of NW_008751707.1, forward strand.
CAATCAGTAAGTTTGCATCTTATCCACTGAGCGGTCTCAGGCTCCGGATGTATGTGCTACTTGTGCCAAATTATCGTCTGACGAGGCGAGCATTGCTCTCCTTGGCTATCCCAGAATGGCTGAAACTGTTAGGTGGACAAGTTGCGGCGTGACGAAAGAATATGAAAGAGCTTGCGAGGGACGTGTATTATTGGTCGGTCTGCCTTTCATAACTGCGCTCGACTGCAGGCATCAGAAGAAACGGAAACTAATCCACGTCGGTGACATTTGTGCTGTCAGTCTGTGCTATCCAATTGTCTGATTGAGAGTTTGGAGATATAGGCATCTATGGATGCTTAAAGTAACAGGGTACCCCGTCTACTCTTCTCACTTTATAGTTTAAGGTTATAAACATAATTAAGTAAATGCTTCAGGCACACGAGAGTAAATGTCTACGTCGAAACCGAAGTTGCTGTCTCTGATGATGATGGAGGAACGTGGTGCAGAACAACCTCAAAAAACTCAGAAATCCATACTGCTTCAATGTATCAAGCAAGTATCCAGGCAAGTAATAAGGAGAAACAACATGAGTGCTGAGAGATGACCTACATAAAATTGGGGAACTGGACGCCAAGCTGAACAACAGTAACAAAAAGATTTCTTCAGAGCGAATCTTGGCTCGCTGATTGGGTTGGATGACCAGCAAATGTAATTCTTCTAGTTGCTTTGTATTTCGCGACTCAATATTTCACCATAACCTTCGTTAACACCAAATGTCAACATGTATTTGTGTGTTCGACGAAAAACCATGGTAACTCAGGTCGGATGGATTGACTGAACCCCATGCAAGTCAATACTTTGGTATGTCTAGATCAGCAAAATCTAAGGGTATATGTTGACGGATTTGACAGATGCATGGGACGACTAAAGATCAGTGGTAACTGAATGTATGAGTAAGAGAGGTAGCTGACAGGTAATAATGAGGCGTTGGATGAACGGCATTCATTGTTATAATGGAATATGAGGCTACTATACTGACATGTGAAAGAAACAATTAAACTGATAAAAATCAGGCCTTGTACTCACGTCAATATGATACTTTATGCGCTGTAGTTTCTGCGATATCTGATTTATTTGATGTTCAACCAACCCGAAGTCAGACGCAGACCAATCCTCAATGTCGAGAACCTTCTGCAAAAAAACTCCAGGCTCCGGCGCAACTGGCTTGGCTGGCTGACCTGTGAATCCAACGTGTTCCTGATGTTGGTCCTGAGATTTGGCTTGCGTGAAGTAATTTCGAATACACATTAGACTTTGTGATAACCGGTCCAGACTAAGGTAGAACGGAGATTGAAGACCGTTAAATCTTAAGTAAGGCCGAAATAGTAATGATATTTGTGTATTGTAATAAGGCTATCGTCATATATAAGTATCTAAACGTCCGTGTAGTGTGCATGTATATCTATACATATGGATGTATATGTATTTATCGCCATGGGTTATGGCTTCTTGATAGCAGCAATGTAATGCCGATCGGCTCCCACATGTCAAAATAATTTCGACATAGTTTAACAACAGGCACATCATTTCCCTACCGTCACCACAAATGTCGCAACAAATGCCGTCATACTGATTGGAGGAGCGCTAGCCCGAGTGAAAATGTATTTGTGTAAGTGGACATTAAAATAATATCCTTGTATACAAATATGAGCTGCAGAGTTTACGGAAGGCTCGCGTACCAAAATAACATGGATATCATAATTGGGATTTTCAGTCTTATCTCTCCCGCAAACGATAAACGCCCGATATGCGCATTAGCCTAAACGTATTATTATTATTATCGAGAGAATATTCAGTGTTAAAAACTAACACTATGTCGCCCAGGAGTGTAGGCCTCTCCGACCGATTATGATGGGCTAGTGCATGGACTGTTCGCAATTCCCTTTTATGCTTTTCTTCGCAATGAGGTTTTCAACTAATTTACATTTATCATACAGCGAGACGTCAGTATTAAAGGCCGATGCTGTGTTGTTGGTAAAGGGGGTGGTGATGATGATGATGATGATCATGGTGATTAGAATGACGAAAATGAGGATGATGACGACGTTATTATGATAATGATGATGGTGAGTATGGTGATGGTGATGGTGATGGTGTTGATGGTGGTAATGAGTATCAGTCGCAAGCAAGTTCTAAAAAGTCGAAAACATTCACCTTCAACTGGCCTGTTTTTGAGAGCTATTGTGATCGCAAAGAAAACGGAACTTTCAAATACTATTTGTAGATAAACAGCGGGTGTAAAAGGCACTTTCAGAAAGATTTTCAAGCTCCTGAGCCCGATATTGTTACTGGTTCCCCCGGAATCACTTGAAAATTTAAAGTGCCTATAGACTATGAAAACGTGATTACAATCAAAATTTCAATAAACCCTGCTAAAATTTCCCGCTGATTGATTAGATAAAATAAAATAAGTAGAATAAGTAAAAAAGTTGAATGCCTGTATATTTGTACATTTAATAAGTGACTTAAATATATTTCTGACTAGTTGAAATGAATTAAAGGCTCTTGTGCTAACGGTCATGTTCCGATCCTAATTTGCTGCAAACTAGAAATCCAAGTATCCGCTTAAGACGGTCCAGAAACTGAATATATAGGACAATGCTGGCACCACTCTAATATATTTCATTAAGAGTCGACATTCCGTGCATTCAACGAACGACCCCAGTCGTTAACACTGGATGCATGTTTGAACTACCGGTTGTTCTAAAACACTGCCTCCGGAATTACTCCTAGTTGCTAGAGGCCAATGTACACTAAGTTGGCCGCCAAAAAGTCATTCAAATTCTTGACATCGGTAAACATCGACGGAAAGTGGTCCGGAAGTGAGTATATTAACGTAAAAATTTTGGTTCCTCATCGGGAGCAACGCTTCAGAGATGCATTTGGCACTGACCGGAGTGTTTACCGGTTACCTAACAACATTTGCGTGTACCTGGTTTTGTATCTTGTAGAGTCCTCAACATCTCCTCACTGTAGAAAAAAATATTTTTTCAATTCCTAGCAATATTGGTTTTGACAATTGTGCAATGTTTCACTCACCTTCATGCAAACAATATAAAAACCATTCGGGCCAATAAGGAATTTTAAGTGTCAATGGATCTGAGATCTTCAGAAAAGAGTTGCATAATAGCGTTCTGAAGCCTACAATCTCATTGAGGTGACCTGTTCTTTACAATGACAACGTAACTACTCACTATCTTCTTTTCTAAGTTGATACTACTCATTCTTTTATAAACTTACCGCTTCTCACAGTAGCTAATAGCCCGGCGGAGATCGGAGTCACTGGCATTCGAAGACAGTGAAGTTCGATCGTCTGCGCAAAAATCGAGGCCAGCAGCTTGTAAGGCACATATATACTCTGTTGCTTTGCTAGAAATATCAGCTGCTTCATTCGTATTCGCCGGTTGTTCTATATCTGTCCTGAAGCCGAGATGCTCACTGACGGTAGGGTCCAAATTTTTGTGAGGAGCGGAACTTATTAGTGAGGAAGGAGAACCATGGAGAGAATTTAATGTCTGAGTAGTAGACCGTTTTGGAGAGGTCTTTAGTCGAAAAATCGGAATTGTTCTTGACTTTAACCATTTGCTCACACCAGAATCTGCAGAAGTTTGTAGCGGTGAGGATTGACCGGTTCCCGGGGATAAATCACGAGAGTCATTTTTGCTACACTTCCAGAGACCGCGTGATTCATGCACTTTCGTTGACAAATATGACTGAGCAGGGGGGTCCTCTACTTTTGAGGCAGTACCCGCTTCTTTGACACGTTTTCGTGTACTAGAAGCACATAGCGACCAACAGCAGAACTTTGAAAATCTCGACCGCAGTGGTATGTTTGTTCTGCTCGTTTTTTTTTCATGCTCGGTCTGTGAGCTATGTGCTGGTTTAATTTCCACGTCAGAAAACATCACTCTGGCATCGTTATTCTCGTTCGCCTGCACTGTTTCGAAATAATATAAAAAACAGAATTAATCAGAATTAATAGATAGCACACACGCGTTCAGTGGGTGAAGTATTCAACTTCAGCCCTCCGCATTGGCTCTAAGCTTGACAACGCAATATAACAGTGGATCGGAAGGGTTGAATTTGAAGCAGCAAGTCAAATGAAAAGTTCCCATTCACTTACCCAAGCAGTAGGCGTGCTGGCCAGGTTCATTTTCAGCTTAAGAACCGGTGGCACACATTGTACTTTGAGCCAAATGGTTTCCAAAAACCTCATCCTATACCGTTAAAATGGACCAGTTGAAATGTAAACTTCGGTCGATAAAATTTCTTGAATGCAGGTAGACCAATGTAGACATAGTATATTTTCAACTACAAACTACGGCTACGTGTTATAATTCATTTAATACCATCTGATAATGTGGCTGACCAAAGGATTATTCATAACTGTCATTAATGCAGGAAACGAGGTGTTCGTATCCTGAATGAGAGAATATCGTCTCTCTAGAAGAAGCGTACATCATTTCTTGCCTAACGGATAATTCTGAAGTGGAATTAAGGAAGACCAGCATCTGTTTAGAAGCAACTTTCTGGGAGGATTACCATAAGAACAAAAACTACTCCTGTTATTTTTTTACGGAAATGCTCCCTTATGACTATCTTCCGTATCAACAGCTTAACAGTTACGCGTGGACGCTGAGTTCAGTGGACTAATTAACTGGGTAGAACACATTCTAAAAAGTGTAACCTGGATAGACGACCAGAAGCAGACAGAATACTGCTAGAGTTAAGACAAATGTACATAAAAAACAAGGTGAAGTAGAGGCTCGTTTTTGCATGAACTCTTCATGATTTCTAAGAAACTAGATTACGGCAAGGCTACTAAAAACCGATTAACTCAGAATAGTTGGCTCAACTAATAGTGCAGTACCAACAAAATTTTCGTTTCGTGAGCAATAGCTGTTCAATACTTCCGTGTGAAAATGAAACTAGTGAATGAACCAGAATAATAGCAGTCGAATTTTCCTTTAACAGTTTGACTAACAACTGATGTGTTTTTTCACTGTCCGGGTTTGAATGAGTTGGCGCCAGATCTGTATTATTTTCGTGAAAAGCACCTAAGAATGAGGTCTCAATGTGCAGTGAAGCGTCGCCGCACTTAGTGTTGTTCTACATTGAAACTGCAGTCTGGCTTGTCCTCAAGAGAACAGCCGACTAAGTGGGTCAAAATAAGGTCGTGCAAGATAAACTTTATCCTCAACGGATTCTGGTATCTTACCACTATCCAGTGGATATTGCTGGAAGACTGCTGGAAACTCACGGTCGCAATGATGACAAATATTAGTTGGATAAGCACAAGGACGTGAAGGCTGTGCTTTCAGCTTTTAAGGATGTTTGCCCAAGCCATTCAATGTGACCAAATGCACACTAGATTTTATTGATATCAGCAGCCCTTATTAGTGCCGGAAAGAACTCACAAGCAACTATTGACAAAGAAGATGCACACAGATCCACTGAACACCGGAGATCAAGAACCTAAAGAATGGTAGTAAATGGCAATAAATTGCGGAAGCCAAGGGGATGAGAGAAAGCTTCCGCTGCGGAAAAAGATGTGCCGTATTTTATCTGGTTTTTCAACTGGCCAAAAGAAAAAGGTGTCTACAAAATGATCTGTAAAGAGAAGAAACACCTATTAATTCAGTGAAAGGATGTCTCGATCGATAAGTTGGGCATATCAAGGAAATTTTCGGTTGGCTTTGTAGACACAGCCCCCGAAACAACCCAAAAAGCCTTATCATAACGTTGTCACCGACTGAAGCAGAAATCCACTACGTGATATCCTTCCTTCAGCGCAAAAAGCACCCAGTTTGGAAACTTGAACACTATCACACAGCTTGATATGAGCTTCACACCTGCACACTGTGAAGTGCTTCTACAAGACTGGTTGAAAGCAAATCCATACCTCTCATGCTTTAAGAAAATTTTGATAGATAAATGATAGATAGATTTCTTTACCTTGAGAGTTGTTGAGGTTCCGGCGGACTAGCTGAAGCTGATATCATCCTTTTAGTAGGGAAGTCCAGGGCAGTCTTTACTAACCGTCGACATTACGGTGCCAGTTGCACGTAGATCTTTTGAAGTGCGACCCATAGCGACTTATGGAATAGACATTTCACATCTATACAAAGCAGATGTACACATGGTTCTAATGTTCTACCCTTGACGTTCTTATAATTAAAGTTACTGAGAGGGGGGCACCTTATCATCTGGCCACGAACTATGAAAGCTGAAACCATCAAAATTCAGTTGGGATGACAACCGCTACCTCCATGGATGGAAATCTCCCGGACACAATTAATTATTGAGCAGCAACGGCTAAGAACACCACTCAGTCACACAATCAGTGGCTCCACTGCATCAAATCTATCGACTCCAACGCGTGCCCTTCCACTTTCCCCATCCATCAAAAACCGGAGCAAGTGATAAGGTCATCGTCACCTATGTTTCCTACACCTTTCCTTGTTTTCCAGCTTTCCATGACCAAAATTCTAATACCTGTAAGCAGTGTACTCTTCGTACTAGGTTGATAGCTGAAAATCGCGACCGATCTGAACGTAATTTCCACTTTTAATCTCCGGCAATTCAAGCTATTACTGTCCCTCCGACATTAGGTGAACCTCAAGATCGGTGTTCCCTCACCATAACACTGAGGCAAGATTGCATATGCGCAAGGACTCATTTACAGATAATTCGAATTATTATTTTATTATAAGCGGGAACAATAGCGCCCGGTAGCAGTTTTGGCTGACGACATATTGTCCTACATATAACATATGTACTCTTAAGCAGAATAATCCGTTGCATCGTTCTACACACCGAACACGAACTGAGATGCAAGTAGTCGTTTGGTTGTGAGGTAAAGACTTCTGTTCAGCTAGAGTAGGTGGATGCTTGGGAGGTGCGTCCCCCAAACACTCGTCCATGAGTTTGCAAACCAAAGAAAGGGTGCGGGACATCTTCGTACACATAAATCGGTAACCTTGGCAAAATTACTATTTATAGCACATCGAAGCAGAATACTGACAGTGAATAATTTCGAGGCTGAAGATCCAATGATCGCATTATCTCAGATTCCGTACGTATTATGGTGAGAAACGCGGGCTTTGGTCACAGTACAAGGATTGTTTTCAAAAAGGAAAGAAAACAGCGTAGGCTTGTGCATTGTATTTGGATAGTTTAATATTCATCACAGGCTTGTAAAAAGTCTTTATTAATCGGGAACTGGATGCTCTGTCAGCGTCCATAAGTGGTGTCGAATAGAAGTGTTTTGAAGTAATTGTGCTCCAAAAAAGCAACTTTCATTCGGATAACTTTGGTGACGTCCATTTGGAAGGTTTCGATAAATTCAGGAGCTTTCCCAAAGACAGCAATTTCAACTGGGTAACCTGGAAATTTTACGTGGATTTAGATCACGAAAGGTTAACACATTAGTTATTCAGCATAAACTACGAGATTTGCCAAATTTTCGCTCCTTCGTTTTGTTTTAAAACCTGCTCTCACGTAAATCCCAAGTTCAGATTCCACATTATGCAGTGACTTACTGGATGTCTACCAGATTTCTCTCCCAACCCCTTCTTTGTTGTCACGTGATTCCAAACATTCTGATATACATACATAAAATCAGTAAAAAAATGGATCAGAAATCTTCACCCTATCAAAGTTCACAGGATCCCTTACACAATTATCGTAGCACTAGCTCATTCACAGATTGACAAAAAGTGTGAACGACGTTCAAGAGGAAGCAAACCGGAAGAACTAGTCCTTATGCTGAACTCAAATCAATGGACGTTCCCCATCGGCCTTAACAACTGCTGATCCGCTCTAACAAAAAATCCTTCGGCAGAGGCCTAATTGCTTTAGTCTACTTGACTGATTGGTTATCCATCCGCCTTTAATCTTGACCAACATCATAACGTGGTCAATTGGCTTGACAAAACTTTTGTGTAAAAAGCGAAAGGCTACACATCAATAAATCTACCAATTTTCTCCCAAACTTGTCCGAAAACAACTGCAAAAGCACTTTTTCAATTCACCAGCCCTCTTCACTTGCCGTTATCTCCATCACTGACTCGAAAATATTTGTTTCATGCAAACTCGCCCATCTAGCTACGAGTAATCACTGCACGTCGGTGCAGCTTTCCATAAACCTATATTAAGCAGAATCCCCAGAATAGTGCATGTTCCTTAGGACAGCACGCAAGAAGGTTTTTTAGGAGAATATATCTAAGAAATTGACAACGGTGTAGCTATCTGTCGAAAAAATAATTCGTGACGGGTTACTAAAAAGCATCCCCGTAGCACGTTGAGGCCAAGCATTGATATTATGGAAATAAACATGGACCTTTTAACATCCATTTGATTATCTACATTCTGTTTCCTTGATTAACCAAGTCAAATTTTTCCCGCGTAGCCATATCCGCTGATAGCTTGTTGACTTCCAACTCGAAAGAACATGTGTTCCTGATATACCAATCCACATCCTACTTGGTGAATGTGTCGCTGCTCTCTGTATTCTTCCAAAAGACGTTTAATCTTTGCATGTTTCTAGGAAAGCTGTTGCATAGTTGAGAACAATTCTACTCACTCCTCAAGAACTTCACCATTTTGTGTCAATAATTTCTGCCCAACTAACAGTAATTACCGCGTTTTCAAATCGCTTAAGAAATATCTGTAGGAGAAACCGCGAAAAGTTCTAAAAATCCTATCTCTGTTTCCCTCATTGTCAGTCGCTTGCAACGTGTGAAGTCGTGCCCGAGTAGTACATGATACTTCGTCCTAGCGTGTCAGCAATCACGGTGTGGTGCGGTTACCAGAATGTTATCAAACCAATATTTTTGAGAAGGGATGCTACCGAACTTAGCTGCAACCAAGGATTCTGAACACAGTGTAGTAGATAAGTTCCTCTGCAACTTTACGCTGTTTGTAAGCATTTCATAATTGACAGCAGCCACAGGTCCTCTACACGTTCCACGAATGCTGGTGTGCTTTGTGGAGGCACCTCATCCCCTTTTTTGTGCTGATTATTTTCTGTGGACATCCTGCGATCACCGTCTGTATTGAATAACAGCTAAGGAGAAATTGTTAGTGGTTGTCCACCCTTTGATTTCAAGTCCTTTCTATATTTGAAGAAGACTTTCCCAATTTAATTGGTTGTTCCGTCTCCAAATGCCCTGAAGTGTGTAAAAACTTCATTCGGTCATTTACTTTCTCACTGTTATCGATTTCTGCAATCCCTTTCGTATCAATATAGATTATAACCAGGTCACCTGAAAATTTGTTTGCCTGGTGCGCAGGCGTCACGCTTACGCATGTCCGTTACTAACCCCAGCATATTCATTTTGACTTTGGTATTCAGGATGCCTTTCTCTTTTTGTTAGTTGCATAAAAACCTCCATTTCTGACAATTTTATCAAAAAGTTTCTTACGATAAGTCACCATCTGCGTTATCTGTACAATCCTCTTGTTTAGGTTCTCAGAAATGGAGAAGAATATTCCGGCCCGTTAAGATGATTTCAATAGTCAGGGTACTTATTTCCGTTTCTTCGTTTAACCTAAACTTCACGGTTATCGCTGGATACCTCATTCAGATAAGATAGGGTAAAAAATGATATGCTGATCTCACGGAAATTATGTCAACCGTCAACAAAATACTACACTTTGAGACTATCACCGTACTTGCCCCATATTTTCACACCTTACGATAATCCTGATTCCATCTGGTCCGAAATTCAGGCGCACCTATTGCCGTGAGAATATGTGTTGTATCTTTTTGCTTAGATTGTAGCCTCCGAACATCTATCCTCTTTGGTAGTGACAGCGTTGACTTGAAATTGCTGCCAAGCATACGGTTTTCGATAAGCCGAGGGACGCGGTGGGGATGACTCAGGATAAAATTCTAACAGGCTGACTGAATTAGAGGGAAAATGGTAATACCTTGGTGTGCTCACACCTATCAGACAAATCTTTTGACCCAGCCTAGATAATAGATAATCTGGGGTCGTACAGATCAGTTTCTATATCCTTTTCCATATTGCACCATTATTTGTTTCCAGTATGAAAGAAAACGTTTCTAACAAAATATTTAGAGTTTTTAACAATTTCCATGAGATAGTCAGCATACTTTACGAATTATGGGGAGAGATAGAATATTCACCACTTTATTTCGTGCAAGCATGTTGCATAATAATGCAAAAATAAAGTACCGAACGAAATCGGGACACTTAGGACTCTATTATTTTTTCGTCTTATCAATAAAAAGTGCTTTCAAGTCCACTTGGAGTGCAACATCTTGGGCGTCAAATCGGGTAAACAGGCGAACAAAATGCTGTCCCCCAAAAGCCTGTAGCCCATCTGTGATTATCAAACCACTTTCTCCAGCGTTACTTTCTGAATCTTAACGTTCAAGCGGATGAGGTTAGTCCCTCTAGTTGTTTTTCTGTGAGGACTAATCTTTATAATTGTTGTAACTGTATTTTCCTCAGCTTAGTTCTCGGTCTGAGCCTCCCAAGCTAGCGTTCACGTCAAAACAAACACCAAAGGTGCAAAAGGTCTATTAACGCCCAAAACGAAATCAGGAACAGTTGTACAGCGCTTCG
>NW_008751707.1:977855-1019763 GCF_000715545.1 Opisthorchis viverrini
ACCAATCAGATCTCGTCTTGATGCCGGACCGGCAAGCGTCCCGAATTTTGGGCCAACCTCGAGCGGGCCAGGCTTCTCGGCCGTAGCAGCGCCTAAAGACGTGCGGTGTAGTGGGATCCGCGTGGATTCCTGCCTAACAATAATGTCGAGACTTGTTTGAACCTCGAATAGACTACTCACTTTTGGTGTTAGAAGAGGTCAACACCGACATTCCTTCCGCAAACAATACTCAACTGATATGTGTCATAGTGTGCGAGGTAGGTGTAAAGAATTTACATTAGGACAGTTTTCTATTATTAATGCGTTCCAGCAGCGAATGCTTCCAAAAAGTAGTTCAACACAGCCAACTTTCGCATATTTCCATCATAAGAATTCTCCAAGAAGGAATGCTCCGTTATCAGTTAGTTAAGATAGTAAACCCAAAAACCATGTTGAAGAGTAGTTTGTTGGTAAACTTTAGCCCACCCGGTAAGATAATTGGATCAAAATTCCCTTTTTTAAACGTTTATGGGTAATGGCGACAGCCCCTACGATCCGAAGGTAAGTTATTAGGTTATCTGTCGTTTCTGACTCTGTCGTCAATGGCAACCTATTGACAGAACCGAGTCAACCGCCTACTATTTATTCGACAATGGTCTGTTTCTCTCCTGCTTATTGGGAAAAGGCACAATTATCCAACCAAGGGTTGTTATGTTTCTTTACAGTTACCCTTAAATCAGACGTTTATTTTACTTGTGGTAAAGCTTATATTTTGGTTCGAATTTATTTCGTCATCTGGTCACCAGCGTGGTGGTCAGAATATATAAGGAACCTTTGTCAAGAGTACCGAAATATCCATACGTACGTAATGCCTCTTCTATGTAGTGCTGTGTACATACGACCACAACCCCCCGCAGCGGCCGATACATTTACCTTAATCCAACTTAGCATTATAATGCGCAAAAATATATATAATGGGCTTGCTGATTTTTTAACCGTTTTACCAGAAACGGTTGCACTGGAATATTTGTGAATGGCTGATATTCAGATTCTTATGGAAATTCAGAGTTGCTGAAAACAATTCAGCACTTCCTACTTAAACATCAAATAGTACTCATCTAGCGGAATACAAACGTTTGCGAATAAAAGATTTTAACGGGTGACTCAAGTGAATCAAATCTGAATTCCTCGGTTGCGATATACCCCAACGGCATGTGCTGCAAATTACCGTCGAATGTTTCAGTATTACGATATATAAGATGTCGCCTTTTTGGCGGAACGCACTACTTGATTTGCGAAGAGTGTAATGCGTCAACTGCCTCAGAGAAAAATACCTCGATAATTCATTCACTATCGCCCAAGTGTAAGCTAGTCGGTGCCGGTTGGTTAATCTAACGACTTGCGTACCTTGTTATGTTTGATACAAATATTTGCGTGCCGTCATAACCTTTCGCCTACCAGGTCCAATAGAACTGTATTCACCCGTCAATCTGCTTTGTAAATTCCCGGAACCGCAACTCTTTAACCCTCAATCACGAAGGCTGCTTCCATGTTTCGTTAATGCCTGTGATAGATAGTTTTGGCCTAAAAGACCTGCATATGGCTATGCACTGACTCTCCCGGTTATAAGCATGCACCAGAATTTCGCATCTCTCGAAAAAGAGACATGTGTGATTGTTTACTTTATCCTAGACCAATTATCTCTTGAAACAATTTATCTGCTCCAGAAATGTCTTTGAAATAATCTGGAAAATACCCTGCTCCTAAGCTTACCTTAGTGGATGTAACTATATCGGACACAATTACTCCTGAACGAAAAAGTCTAATTCACCTTGAGAACCACCGTATAGTCCAGTCCATGAAATTTAGCGTTTTTCTGAGACTGAACAGAGCACACCATATGTCTAGATTGAAAGAAATGAGACCTCTAAAACTAGTCTTACTATAACTACATTTTCTCAGCGTCCACCTGCTTTAGAGCAGCTGAAAAATCCACTTCGGTTCTTCAATGATGAGACAACACTTTTATTCCGCCATAGGATCAGTTTTGGTGGTTTCTCTTGCCGAAAAGTACTGACAAAGCAGGTTTCATTTTTAACCTTTAGGTATTTCGAGAATTCTGAAGAAACTGATCACACCAAACACCTGTAAGCTGGTAGTTTGGGAGAGTTCAGCTGCAGTATGATTTGTCTTCATCAAAAAAGACAGTCCCGGCACAACATAATGTTCGAAGAAAACAGCCCATGTGGTTTAATATCGAAAGCCTGTCGAAAGCGACGACAAGAGGCCTCGGGTTTTATATTGTTCGCACACATTTTGTTCGCACCCATTTCATTACACTCTTACACTATTTCTGAGCTAGACGTCGAAAGCAAGCAGATGAGGTAATATCGTAGAATTAGTGGCGTTTCAGAGATGATAAATTGTGTCATGTACCATCATGCGCAGCCGGTCGGTTATTCCAATGGACGGGTCGCTGAAGACCAGGTAGGTAGATGAGGAGAGTAAGCACTCTCATGACAAAGAGTAAATGGGGGCAAGTTCAGTATTCCTTCAAATAGTGACCTCAGTGCATCAAACACCCCAAAGCTTTCTTCATAGAATGTTTTCAGCAATCCATGTCAGAAATGTCTGAAGTGATTCATTTTATTTTTTAGCACTGCTGATCACTACTACCAAGATGAGTTCAGTATACGCCAGTGATCTTGTACTAATCACCCCCTTCACTGTTATGCTTCCAAGTGCTACTACCTATTTTCTGATACTAGTTTGACACATCCCTTTTTATGATTACTGTGCACTTTGGCATTTCTGACTTTTCAAATGCTCACAGTTCTCAAATTCTTATTTACCAACAGTCATTTACGAACCCTTTTCTTATCTTGTTTCAGCCCTTTTTGATAGACGTTCCTTATAGTCATTTCTTATACTTGAAGGAGGATAAAATCCTTTGCTTTCAGTGTGTTTGTTTAGATGGTTATTAAAACAACTTAGGCCAATAGTATATCGACGAACGCCGTGTTTGTGCTTGCAAAAATCTACCCCCTTGAGCAAATTGGTAAATGCCTAACTGACACACACCTTGGATAGAACGACTAAAGTGCCGTGATGGCCAACTCAAACACACCTGGTTTTCTCTTCCCCACTTGGAAGAGACGGTACAACGTGATGAAAATAGGCTCTGAAGATGGCTCCTTCTTCTCTAAGGTCTCCTATTTTGAGATACCGGTCGGTATAACACTAATTTCGAAGAAGGAAGTATGCTAAAAGCAGATTGCTTGCAGTTCTGTTCATTTTACATTCGTGAAAATAACGATCAGAACATATACCCTACGTAAACACATACGCAGTGAATTGCAAGTGCCATACGGGCAACCACCCTGAAAAATGATGTCGAGACCTCCATTACCGTCTCGAAACCAGATAACGAGAGAGTGTGGCTTCTTTTTCGGGCTAAGTGAATGCTTTTAAAATCTAAATCAGAAAATTCTACTGCCGTGGTCTTTTGGTGGAGCTAGATGAACGACCCATGTGATTACTCCACCAACCACCTGCATGCAACAACGACAAACTTCTAACCTTCCCGATAAATTTAAATGTGACCTTTCAAACCACTTCTTTTTCTTCGCCTACTACGCAGACTCCACATCACCTGTGAATTTGCGAATGACGTTACAGTTGGCGGTCCATTAACCAACCCTCTGCGTGTGACTGAACTCGTTCTCTTAAGGTGAACGCACGAGTGTGCTCCAACGTAACCATAAGTCTTATGATTAGCATGTGTTGACTTGCTCTTCTTGACATCATCCAATGAATCCCTAAATGCCATTTTGCTCCATTCACTCATTGGTGGCACGTGTACCCGTCATCAACTAATAGGAGCATGAAAATGTCCTTGACTTTATTCGAACTAAGAGAAGTTCTGATGAACCGCACAAAAAAACTGTGCGGCTACCTTGAATCATGATAATAGTACAATAGTGTAGTAGGACTGATCATGTAAATTGGTGGTCTTCTTTACCATCACTTCCATTAAAACACTAATATTTCTAGAAAAACAGGCTTCTTATCCACTATTTTCAGTAAGGGTTTGAAGTAAAATTTCACAAAAGCCACTATTTCCAGAAGCACCCAAAGGTAGCCATATTTACAGACATCGGTCGAACGGCCACCATCTCAAACCTCGTGAAAGGACGAGGAAACTCCACCAGACCACCTTACTCTGTTGTGAGCATGTGTGCAAAATTTTAAGAGTGGTTTTAGCCAACAAAATACATTGTTTGCTCCAGAACTAGTCGCAAATATGAAAAGAAAATTAACTACAGTGCCATGAACTTGTTCTCCGGAGATCATCATCTGCGAGCATGTCAAGTTCACCCTATTGTTACAGACGCCCCCACATTTTAGTCACACATTGCGCAGCTCATATATGGCACCAAAACCAAACGTACTCACGTAGACTAACATTCGTGGATACCAGTAAAGCGAGTGTTGAAACCGGTGGGATAATTCATTATTGTAGTGAAGGAAAGGCTAGCAAAAATTTGATCTGCTGTACTCACAAGCGAGGCAGCTGTCCCAAGACTCTTAACGCACATCCTTCGCTGGAAGTTCTACAGCTTTCTTTACGATTCTTCAAGTAAAGTGAAGGTTCCGAATGCTGTGACGAGTCAAATGAAGTGCACCAGCAACTGCACAACACAGTAGTAACCATGGCTGACTGCATGTCAGCTAGCATTGACCTCAAAAAACGGGAAGGTGTGCCGGAAAACAGGTACGAACTATGAACTACCGGTCGCCTGATAAATTGCCAAAACCAATAAACTTCGGAGCGTACGACAGATTGTCGGGTATTGTCGAGGCCTAGCCTATGCAATCATGGGAACTCTCAGGCGCGGTCCAATCGGAGAAAACCCCATCGGATAACTGCCTCATATCCCGAGCACAATTCTCACTATCAAAAACAGACCCTAAGTAGCGTACACAGAAAAAAAAGCTACTCTGTCCGTTATGAACTACCGGTCGCCTGATAAATTGCCAAAACCAATAAACTTCGGAGCGTACGACAGATTGTCGGGTATTGTCGAGGCCTAGCCTATGCAATCATGGGAACTCTCAGGCGCGGTCCAATCGGAGAAAACCCCATCGGATAACTGCCTCATATCCCGAGCACAATTCTCACTATCAAAAACAGACCCTAAGTAGCGTACACAGAAAAAAAAGCTACGTCTGTCCGTTCCAAAATGATATTATATCACTCGAAAGTGTTCAGCCCAACCACTCTACTAAATGATATCGACTGAACACAGTGTTTCTCCTCAATTGTAAAAAGTCTTGCGTCACAGATTATTATCTTCAGAACGGTTTCACTCAGTTTACTGATGGACTAGATCAATAAACCTTTATGATACCAAGGCTCGCATGACCAATTTTTTTCACAATTAAACGATGGCTACTTTCAACAGTAAACGAACCTTTCAGATATTTGGAAAGGATTAAGTAGAGAAAAATTTTCTGCTCCGGCTGGCATGAAATCGGTGGGCAATTAGTTTAGCCCAATATATGGTTTTATGTCCAAACCACAAAAGCCAGAAACCCAGTACAGAGTACATTCAAAAGCAATAGTGCAGATTAATCGACTACGCCATCCTGACTGGTAAATGGGATTCTATTCGTTGTCTACCGGGCTTTGAAATCGCCAGTACTTACTCTGGAATGAAATGTGCTTGGCACTATCGTCCGGACATACAGGCGAAAGAGGTAAAACAAAGTTGCTAAACGTCTCATAGGCTTAACGAGGTTACGTCTGAAAGGCTGATTTTTTGGTTCCGCAGAAAGTATACTGCACTTCCGCTAGAGCCGTTTTGAGACTGCTCGTTTTGACTGATGCATTACCTACTCTCATTTACGACTCTATTAAATATGTTTAGTTGTGGGAAATGCAAGAGTAATCCAAAAATGCAAGAGTACTCCAGGAAATCAGTCAAGCAAAACATATAAAAGGCACGTAAATAATGTGTTCACCAAATCAAAAACCTGGCGGAGCCTTCTCACACCACTGCCAAGTCAACACTACAAAGGCGCTAAATTCACGTTTTATTTATCATGCAAATGAATGGCGGTGGTCCGGTAAAGTGATACTTCAACGTTAGGTGATGCTAAGATTTGCATACCTTGGACAGTGTGAAGTTGTAATGATGTCGTCATTTAAATAATTTTATTCGATAATATGGAAATTTGTGTATGGCTAAGTGCTCTAAATCTATGGCATGGATTAACTACTTCGCATTGCCTGACATCGCCCTGAATTTCAACGCTGATTTTATAAAATAAGGGAACAACGTTTCCTCAACCACCCATTAGGCAGCTGTTTCTTTTCCGACTTGTCCACTGCAGCTGTGCTCGAAGATACCGGTTGATCCCGTACACTGTGTAAGACCAAAGAGAGTTCTCCGACCTAAGTGTAGTAAACAAAGAGCAAGCAGACTGCAAGTTGTTTGTAATGTCCACTTGTTTTTGAAGCAACACACAATATATTAGATTGCTGAAAACTCTTCGACAGCCCATGAACGGGGTGGCTCTTGTGTTGACTCATCAGTCAGGTGCATTCTGGGTCTTCAACAAACTTATGAACACTGTGTTCCGTCAAGACAAGCCTACGTTAATAGATGTTCCGGATTTCTCTTAAACGTTTGACCGCCATGCGTTGTAAGACACTGAATTTTTAGTCAAAACCGTGTAGTTGAATAAGATGTTGCCACGTGAAACCTTTCTCAAGGATTTCTGCAATCAATTGAGTACAAATCAAGTGCAACAGCATTTGGGTTCACTATCATGTTTTCTAACCGTAGTGTTCCTCAGGTCAGTTTGCAGTCAGACGTGACGTGATAAAAATGAGGGCTTTGGCTGGAATTTATTTAAGTCTCAACTTAACACCACATCAGTGCGTTTTGCGAATTCAACTGTTACATTTTCTGGTAAGAATATATGAGGTGTCCCTGGTGCGGAAAATCCAGTTGAAGAATATCATAAACGAGATTTTGCTGGTGTTCATCTGAGCCTCCCGTTGACACAAAGTTACTCTGAAGTTGAGTAGACTGTGCCAGCCGCAAAAACTAAGGATGTCAAAAATTCTGGGGCTGAGCAAGCCTGATGAGTTCCGAAAAGAGCAAAACCAGCCATGGACTGTCAAAATGTTTTCAGAAGTCTTCTAAGTAGTGTTTTGTCAAGATGAACGGGTGGAAGTCTGGAATTCCGTTGCACTGCTTGCTTGTTGGTTAGCCTATACAGTATATGCTTGCTTCAAATCATGGGGATATCCTCCGTGGCTTCCTTGTGAATGAGGCACGTTAGCTTTTCTCTGAAATGAGAGGCGTCATTTTACACTGTGTTTTCTAAGCTCACCAAACAAACCAGAATGAGTATCCAGTTAGCCTTCGTTTGAGTAATTCACTACTAGCGTTGTTCGTCTTCCCTACCACAATAATAACTAATGCATCCCCTATCCTCTAAATAAAATGTCTCCCCCATGTAACACATGAGAGAACGTTGTGTGGTATGAAGTGCTGCCGCTAAATGCACTTTCAACTCCGTGAGCTGAAAAATGTGCATCGTTTGCACAAAGCTACCCTGAGTTTCGTGTGTTGTGAATAATGGTTAATCAGATTTGATAGCACAAATTACTACAGCTTGGCAATTATGCTGCCACGTAGTTCCAGGTAGCAATCTGAATTTGAAAAATGCATGCAAAGTAACACCACAAGGAATGGTGACGTTTCCTTTGCGTCGCATAAAATATTCTTCTCAACCAGTTTATTTGAGTTTGCTTACTTGATACTGACGGAATGTTCAAATACCTGATCCCAATAACTCCCGAACTTGATATTTGCAAATTCATGCGCCTGAAATCTACACGTGATAGTTAGAAAGTAAATATTGTAAGTCGCGAACAAAGTGTGGCTGTGCATTCATAAGCAACCTGATGTCTAACAAATTCGATGCATGGTCTAAGTGGAGTGGGCACTTCATCCCTATAATCAGGATATATTTGCTGCCACATCTACGTGGTGAACCCCAATCTGCGCGAAAGGTGTGATGATCAAGTATCTCAGGACATAATGTTTTGATTTCCGTGGCTTCGATTTTGACACATTTTCCGAAAACAACTAAAACAAATCATGGACACGAACGTGCTAATAAGAATCATATAACCTGCTGCGCCAAAGTAGGATGTCCTCCAAAATTTATTTCATTCTTAAGGACTGTCTTTATTTATTAGTTTGAGGCTCAAATGCTTTAATATCGTGAAAAACCTGTTACTGCAAAAGAGTGCTGGATCGAACGGTTTCTTTAGAAAGCGTATGGAGGGCTTTTGCCACTAAGGCTTTGTGCCAGGAGACTCGAAAGTTCGGCCTTCTATGAACTTTCTGTGGTGAACGTTCAAGCTTTCTCCGTTTCAAATTATTTCAAACATATACATGTGATTCGTATGTTAAACTGTGGAATGAACACTAAGGAATGAACAGAAAAAATCTCATAGAAACCCTGATAATTTGCATTCGAACACTAGTGTTCACAGAATATGTGACGCCAAAGTGAAAATTTGGTACGCATGCGCCGGATGCAACTCGCTATACGAGCGTACAGTAGTTAAGTAAGCAAGCTTCACCGTTTGAAGTTCCAGGCACTTTTCTTCAAAAGTTCTAACCGTTGTTGGAAAAGTGATTCTAGCTGAATCGTGCATTGGAGTTTGTCATCTTTTATATCTTACGGATTTCGCATTTAGATGAAAGTGGATGTTATGCCCAGAAGATGTAGGCATCAAATGAAAAAAGGAAGATGTGAGTGGAGTTGCTGTGTCTGAAAATACATCAGGTTTTACTAGACACTGTACTACATAATTATTCAGATCAGAACACTCAGCAATGAGTTCAAATCGCATAGGTTTTGATGGAAAGGCATTTTCAAAACTAGAATGCACCAAGTGATGATATTTGGCAGAAGAGCTTGCATACGAAACGACGCCATCTAAATCATTATACGTTTAATCCTTTAATAATCGCCAACATTAATTGATAGCATCCCATCAAGCATCCGTGTGACTTATCCCCTCCTAAACCATGCACTCTGCATGATGCGTATCACAATTTTGGCCCAAAAATGCTTCATTCTGACTGGAATACTGTTCCAATATTCGTCCCCACATATGTACACCCTCCATCTCCCGATATCCATATTCATTTATCCTACTTTGGAATAATTTGACCACGTAGAAACCCGTCAGAATCGGACATTAGGAGCCGTGCTGGTAATCTGAAATCAAGCAGTCGGGAATATCTCGACAGAATGCCACTAGTGATTCTTAACAGTACCCGTGCGCCGCCTGGAAGACAGAACTATTTAACCGAAGAGAAAATTAGAAAATCAAAGCTAGCTGAATGCTGAAATCTGCAATGAAAGCATCCAACTTGATGGCTACGATCAGATTGGAGCTAGCCGTCCATGAAGTCGCGTAAGAGAGAAGTGGAGCTTTTATTTATATAGGTGACTTGGTTCCCTACATAGTCTGTATAGCGTTTCTCACAAAAAAGCAACCGTGTGATTTTGGATTGCAAACTTCGATTACTTAGCAGTTACCAGTCCAGTTTTCTCACACATACAATCGTTTGGCGAAATCCACCATTATTTATTCAAATTTTAGGGAATCCTCATTGTACTAACTGCGTACTTGTATTGGTTGCTTTATGTCCCTACCGGTGTAACCGTGGATGCTACTGATGGTGCATGCTAGTAGTATGTGGATTTCTTGTAACTCCGCCTTCATTCAGTGGAAGGTGAAATTTATTAAGGAATTTGTGGAACAACTTTGCAGCATTCGTTTGCAATTGCGTGATAGTCCATGAATATCCAGGAAAGTTCAGGAAGGCGCGTTCAAGGAGAATGTGGATATTCGTTTTTTTTTTGGAAAAAAAGGTGCACGTGAGAGTTTTACTTTCCTCTCCCATAGTCCGTAACTGTTTAGCTGGTGTTTTCCAGCAGACCACTCTGCGACAAAGAGCTTTCCCCCTTTTACCAGTAACCTAATTCTCTCGGGTTGTTCAATCTTCATCTTCTTTAGAGGCAATAGAATCTTGACGATGAGTTTGGCCATGTGTCTACCATTACCGGGCGATATCAGTATGAACAGGTAGGTTTCCTATCACATTGTCTAGAGACATGCTCAAAGTCAATCACCTATTTAAAAAAAGAGCCCCAGGGTGGTATTGACTGACAGTACTGTTCACAAGAAACACCAGCTCAAAGATAAGTACGCTTTCGGGGCACTGATTTTGCGATTTTCATACTATCATACGTTCAAAAATAGCGGGTGTCTGACTTTTTAGCGTAATTAATGTTTTGAGTTCATTTCCCCCTGTGTGCTCCTTTAACTTAGTGTCGAGAGATTTTGTCACCACTCCTCAAACAATTTCGACTTACGCAAGAGAAGTGAAACGAAGGCAATGAAGCTAAGGGAACATATCACAAGAGGGATCACAAGCCAGACCGGGCTATTCAATTGGTAGAAGGTCCCTATACGAAACTTATGGTGCCTTCGAAAAGGTCTTTAACACTCGCGAAACATACTTATTCGCATACCAATTGGGTTTTAATGGAAGACTCAAATGATCCACAGATGTATCTCCCGTTTGTCAGGTTGTTGTTCAAACGAATAAGCTACATAAACGCCGACTCGTGTTTCAGGTGGTGTGACATTCGAGGTATCGCAGTATATTTTCTTGAAACAAACTACACGCAAGTAGGTTTACAACTCCTTGAAAGCCTATGAGAGGTTTCGCTCCTCCACACCGAGCTCATCAGGTGAGCGCATTCTCCGAGTTACCGTCAACCTTCTATTCTGTTTCAACCCAAATTGTGCGAAATTTGCGTAGTGCGCTCATCTTCATATCGATTTGGCTTTCAGGAGAAACACAGTTGAGTCCCAGGTGAACCTCTTGTTTATGATATCCAGCTGGAGTTCAGTTGAACAGCCCTTGAAAATCAAACTGGTGTTTAAACGGGTGTACTCAGCAAATTTCGTATAATTTGGGTTCAAGTAGTTCACAAGGCTGACGGCAATCCGAGGACTGCGTCTACCGGATGAGCCCGAAAAAGGGTTAAACGGTGTTTGGGCTGTCGGGGTTTTTCAGCAAACTCTTGAGTAGTTTCTTTCAAGTTCTAAACATGATTTACTTGATTCAACTTAAAATTCATTGGCACAGCTATTGACCACCGATTTTTCTCGCTTGAAAAAAAAACTAAGCCATAGCCAACATTAAAAATGACGTAGTGTACGAACAGCCTACCGAGCTCGTGTACTTCTCAGTGCTTGTACTGATATCGTCTCACTTTTAGAAAAAGCTGCTGAGTTTCAAGGAGCTTCAAAGAGTATCTTCAAGTACTGAACACCTGCTTGCGTAGATTATCTGTGCATAGATGTATCTCTGAAACTGTTCAAGACAGAGCTCTGGAAAAAAAGAATGACCACTCTATTATCTGTCAGCTGACTAGCCGAAGGATAATTCGACGTTATACGTCACCACTTACTTTGGCGCACACAACAAATTCTTCACTTTGCCATAATAACAAGGCGGTTCTCTAACTCTTCCTGAGTCAAACAAACGGGTTTAACAGCACCCATAAAGCAGTGTCACTGCAGTTTCTTAACAAACGTGGTGAAGGGGTAGGTCGTATCCTGCTCCATTGTGACTAATTCAGATTTCTAACCTAATTTGCTCAACTTGATCCTCGACTCAAATGGGTGTTCTCTAGCGGAAACGTCCTCCCCTCTTATTCTCTACTTTATATGTTGGCAGCATGCTTATCGCCGCTATATAACCCGGTTCAAATATGCCAATAAAAATCTCGGTCCTACACTAGACATGACAGATGTTGATTTGAATCTGCAAGCCGGGCTTAGTCTCAGGAGAGTTTGCTATCACCAGAAATCTCACGGCTCAGGATTCTTTTTCACTCGAGGAAGACCACATAACCACTTGCCTGATACCCTTCGCCCCTCCCCTTCTCCAAGCTGTGACTTGTATTCTAAAGTTTACTAGGTGAAGTATCTGGGACTAACCACTACAAGTAACCGTGGATCGTCAACCCATACTGAGTTCACATTCGCCAGAACAAACGTTTGGAATTTCGTACTCAAAATCAGGAGGCTGTACGTACCCTATGAAAGAACTTTTAGTGTCCCCAAAACCTGAGCTTAATGTTTTTCTGCTGTGTGTCACAAAAGGAATTACGCCTCGTTTTACGGTTCCCGTAATGCGCTAATAAGTGCACCTATGGTCAGAAAGCCCTGAGCATTCAATCCAATGCCCGACAACTCCACTCGTTCCTTTTAATCTTTAACTGTTTTAAAATCCAAAGTCATTTTTACCCGTATGCAACAGTAACTTGTTACTATGTAGTATCAGGCCACCGCTTCAAGCTGAACAAGCTAGATACAACATAAAATCTGTGTCATAGTTAATCCAACTCCACTGTAATTTTTAAGTTGCCAGTCCATCTCTTCAGGACCTGATTTGACTTAAATGCAACTGAACGTTTACATGGGCATTGTGCATTTTCCGGCTAGCCAATCAGAAAATGCTGACGTGGACTATGTGTAAATAACCCATAATGCCGCTCAGCAGAAATCCCTTATATAACGTTTGTCAGCCAACCTTTCCTCCTCTGGGAAGGAAGTCAGGGGTGTAGTGTGCTGAAGCCTCTTTAGATCAAAAAAATAGACCTGTATTTAAAACAAAATAACCCTAAAGTCGTCAAAATGATGCCTCCATAGAGGAGATGATGTATCAAGCCGACAGACGAGCCTGGTGCTGAATATCTCCACACAATAGCGCTAAAACAGTTTGTGCTAATCGGAAAGTCCATAGAAATTGAATTTTCTTGTTCAAATCTGTGCATATTGGTTGTAGGTATCGACGAAAACTCCAAGTACACAACCGCAGTAAACAGTAGATGTAAACCCATCTAAGGAGATCGTAACATCACTGAAAAATACTGAATCAAAAGAGCGTCAAGAACCCAATCCCGAACCTAAAGTTACTTAAATCTGTTGGAAAAATACTTCTGAGGTATGGCCAATGGCAATTAGTATGGTAGGGCTGCTTATTCACACACCGGGTCCAGTATTCAGCTAGGTATTCATAGCCCGCACTTGACACAGTGGTCGATAGACTGATGTGCTATCAGCGTCATGTGACTGACGGTGCTGAATTTTTCTACGACAGCAACTATAGCTCTGTCAAGTAGAATCATATGCACACACGCGTCATCGTACTGCGTAAAGAAGAAACGGGCATAACAAACGATGGCTATAAGCCACAAAAATTTACCAGAGCGAAGTGAACCTCGTCGCATTAATCCTGAACAGAAACATATTCTGAGATCAAGATCTTTACATACAGAAAAGGGAGGCGACTTAACGAACACTAGCCCCAATAATCACTGCCATCAGTGAAAGGTATATTTTCTGACTAGAAATGATATCTGAATCGCAAAGTTTCGGATTTTAAGGAGAACTGTGGATAACTGATTCAGCTGTAGCGATTCACACTAGCAACAAGATTAGTTCAAAACATTTCGGCCCAGATGAGTGACCAGACGTAAGCCAATTCGTGAAATACTTTGTTCAACCTAGGCATAGGGTCACACTTATACAAAGTAGCACACATTGAGTCAACTGCCCATATGATCTAGATATGGATCAGCCAAACAGCTATATGACAAATGGTGATGTTTAGAGATTTACACCCAAGTGGCTGCAAAGTTTTCAGTCTTCTGCTATTGATAATTAGGTTGGATGCGTTCTTCAATAAGTAAAAGTTGTACTGAGGATAGTGCTAAAAGGAAAATAGGAAAGTGCAACACTCACTTCACATAAAACACTAAAGGCGGATTCGAATTCGTACGTATCAGATTCTCCCAATGCAAACCCTCCTTCTGGATGAAGAAGCGAACTATTCTGGACCGAATAAAACAGACTTTTTGGTTCCTCAGATGGATGGTTTACTCTGCATCGGGAAATGTCACAGGGACCATCACATTAAAGGGTTGATTTCGTAGCTACCGCTGGCAAGCAATCCTGATATATCAGTGGGATCTGTTTGACTAAGCCTGTTTTGCTGACAGTGTTCCGTAGAATTTTCAGACAGCCGTATTTGTTTGAAATTGCAACACTTAAAACAGTGCCTGTAGTTAACGATTTTGGAAACAAGATGGATTGGCGTGATTCATAGGCATTTTGTTACCTTAGAGGGCTCATTCGTCCCAAAATACTTTGTTCAATGGCTTTTTTGCGCATATAGCTAAATTACACAACTATTCTCCGTTTCTACCACTTATGACATCAGTTGAAGGAGACTAACGAAAATTACATCGGCTCTTTTCCATTACGGAATTTAAGCGTTGAGTATCTGGCGCATTCTAACAACTAACCAAAAAAGCGCATTGCAAATATCCTATATATATTGCTTGGGAAAAGATTCTTATAAGTCATGGTTTCCACAAAGAATCGCTTCATCAAGGCATTTCGTATCATCAGGTGTCCAAACAGGAGGATCGTACCGAACCCATCCAAGACAATTCAATCAACCAATTAATTTATCAGCTATAAACCACATGCTATGTGCACACTGGTTCCCGCTGCTACAGTTTCGATCACCGGAAAGTGGAAAAGAGTGGGAAAATGTGGGACATACAGGCATGGTTTTGAGGCGATAACATGTTCGGTTAGTTTGGAATTTGGGTAGGTACGCATTGAAAGCCTAACCAGCTAAACCCAAGAAGTATGCGTAATTCATATATCGCGGGATATTTCCTTCTCCCGAGAACCATCTGGAGTACCTCAGCACTACCGATTCCCACCAGACCCGACTAATCCTTCGGGGACACCGATGGTCAAACACTGACACCTTTCGTATGTCGTCTGCGCGTACAGACCGCGTCTTCTTTTCATAGAGCAGTATGGATCGCACTACCACAGTGTAAGCTATGCCCTTGAGGTACAAACTGACGTCACGTCGGCACCATACGTATCGGAGAGTGGCAAAAGATGCCATGGACTTCCCGACTGAATAATTAATCCCATTTCCAGTCCGTCTACCGGTACTTCTAACACTGGACAAGTAAACGAATTTATCTGCCATCTCAGTTGGCTCTTCTGCAGGCATCGGGTTTGGGTTTGATCCAACCCAGTCTTATTGCAGCACTTTACATTTGCAGGTGTGAAGCGCATGCCAAACCGTGTGGAACAACTAGAGAGATTATCTAAAATGGTTTACAACTTCGAAGGATCTGAACCAAGGGGAGCAATATCGTCCGCATACTCAATGTCTGTGAGCGAACATCCCGGGAGCATATCGACCCTCAAGGGTTCGGAGGCAGGCAGAGAAATTTCAAGAAGCACGTCAATAACAAATTTGAAGAGGAAAGGTGGTAAAGGGCGGCCTTCTCTTACGTCATTGGATGTAGTCTACTCAGTCGAAGGATCCCCGTATACTCGTACGCGCCCACAGGAGCTCACATGGAGTGTCCTCATAAGGGATATAAATTTGGGAGGGACACTTTTGCTCGCCAGACACTGCCACAGCCTCCTGTGATCCTCTTTGAAGTGCAAGGACAGTGTCTAGAGGCTGCATGTTCTGGTGCATAACCTTGCACTATCGAGGTGCAAGGCATATACTAAAAGATGGTTCCATGGTTATCAGTTTATTCTTTAAAAGTTGTACTTCGCCTTCATCGTCAAAGGTGAGAACGATCCGCGTAATCCATGAATCCCGTCTGCGTGAGCTGACGACTAGGTTCTCACCAGCAACAAGTTGAACAGCGTTCGCTTCGTTATTTCATCCATGCAAAGTTTAACAGGAACAGAGAGAGTGGACAACCTTGTCGAGCGGCACGTTTGTAGGGAAGCTCTTACCATACACCCACACGCCCAGAAATATGAGAATATTAGACCGGACTGAGTTCACAAACTTCTGAGGCATCTTCTGTTGAGCGAGCGTGGTTAATGGCACTGACCGAGCGTATATATATATATATATATATATATATATATATATATATGGTATATATGGCGCTATATATAGGGTATATGTATGTATATGACATACATGGCGTTTATCTGACGGACGGAGTATGAGGCTGGGATCGACGAAGCCTCTACCCAGTCTAAAGCCTGCTTAGTGCTCACGGATCAGGGTTTCGCCTTGCCAAAGCGGGAGCCATAAGTTTAATAAATTCACTGTTATCTACTCAATCCAGTTGTTTGCGACTCTTTCTCCCAGCTAGGCGCAATTAGGCTGGATAGGTAGTGACTGAGGAAGTCACCACTGTCCATGAAAAGAGCAGGTGGGATTTGTCAGGACCAGAATCAATAAGAAGTTTGAGTAGACATAGAGTCCGGGATTTCTGAGACCGAAGAAGGCTTCTTAGTCACAGTTCGCATTTCTGTTGAAGTTCGGCAACAGGTGGCCAACTGAAGGCCGAACAATTCATTGTTCGTCAGGGGTAATAAAGTGTTTCAATGGAAGGCGCACGAGTCGGTCTGTTTTTCGCAACCACTGCCAGATGCTTCTGAGGTGTTATCCTAAGCTAAAACTAATGCCGAAAAATTTAAATACCATCGTAGAACACCTCCCATTTGGATGGGAGTTGTTTCCATGCCAAGGAAATACACTGGAGAGGGAATATCATGTATAAATACGTGGCTTTACAAATTCATGTGCTATTAACATAATCAATAGCAGTGAACTACAAATCGAACTTCTCACTGCAATATGTTGGTGGACATTCCATTTGTCACCAAAATCTGTGCCTGAATGCCATGCGAATCTACTATAATCCGGCTTATTTAGTCACTCACATCGATTGTGATACAAGATAATGGGAAATCTATCGTCAGAGGACAATAAAACGTGACCTAAAAGAGCGGACTCAGTCGACTTTCCTGGCGTGTATGCATAGCCTGAAAAAGACTAGTGAAAAAGCTTGTTTCATCTTCTTCATAGGCAACCCTGAATACAAAGAATAATGGACCCTGATTGAAATTACGACTGGAGTTTCGCTCTCACCCATTAACCGTAACACATGCTCGACCTCTGATAATAAACAAAATCCCTTGGTCGACGATAGACACTAAGTTAGTTAGCTTGCTGGTAGGGAGAGAATCTTTCTGGACGGTTATCCTTCTGCCGTGAAACTCGGTCAGCTTTCTAACCTAAGCAGGACCTGATGAAACTGCTGTACCGAAAGTGACATGTAGCCAGTAATAAATCCACTGACTGTTTTCCAAATTTTTCTAAAAGTGATTTGTACCTATCAAACATGCCAGGCTGTTTAAAATGGAACGTAACTAGCAAATTTTTGGAACACGATCACTGAAACTCCAAAGTAAACGAAAAACACAGAATCAATCCCTCCCACCTCGCGTTATGTAGCTGGACCCTGAAGGGCATGTGTGTCAGCTTTTATACACACTGCCAGGGTCCCAAACAAAAATAATACGTTGGTCAAACATGATCCTAACAAATAAAACATGTATTTATGATGCTTTACTAGCACATTATGACTAGTCAACAAATAGCCCAAACAAGGCTTGAATAGGTCCTTTGTTTGGTTTGTTATGATACATCTACCGGGAGTTGCGCTTTACGTTCTTGTTCACTAACGATGATGGATTTGTCAGGAGAGTGAGTGCTATTTTACCGGTGAAGCCTTGTATTCCACGCTACCGATGAAACGCACATTTGCCACTATTAAATATATCTTATTCCCAGAGTTCCATATCCTCAGTTTGTTTCCCCACACCTTGCTTAAGGAAGCTTAGGGTTTCATCTGCACTGACAAATGCCCAAACGTGATGAAGAGGAATTTCAAAAATTTTGCGTAAGGCATGGGCGATACTTAAAAAATTCGAAATTCCAATGCCATTGCGCAGAAAAAGGAGCTTCACTTACCATGACTGCAATACGTCAGAGCCGGCGATGATTACTGCTTAGGAAATTAGTTTGACCCATAACACCCAAGAAATTCGGCCGCTTCCACAACCTCTGCCGAGAAGGTCATATTCACCCACACTAGTCCATCGAACAAAAGCATGGTTCAGTGAGAAGAAAAGACCCATCAATGGGAGAGCTGTTCTCTGCAAAGGGTTATTTGCTGACGGACACGAAATCACAAACTTTATTTGCACAGAGGTCAACATTCTCAGTAAAACCTCTGAGCCTTTCTGAACATTGTTTGAATAGCTAACATTATTGGACAAACCCTGCCAAACGGTACAAGAATTTTCGTCATTTTTCTATCAGATGCAGGCAGAGCACTTTAAACTGCTTTGACCAGATACTACACCCACGTTCCACCAGCAGCAGACACCGTTACACCAGTAGGTCAAAACAGGTAAGCGACTTTTTCCCGCTGAATGGATTTGACAGAATTAGAGTAAATGAAACCTAAGTCCGCTGTATGAAACGGCCTGAGTAAAGCTTGTGGGCGTTGGATCCACATTTACGATGCCATTGCCCACCCAATTGGGCCGGACTTTTGACGGAGGGCAAGCTGGAAATACGGAGGTTCGGCTTTCGTTTGAAGGGTGCATGAGGAGAAGGTAGGTGCTTATCCTCTTTTAAACGCAAACTTAATGGTTCGTTTTTCTTCTCTTCAGGTAAGGACTGACCCACCCAAAGGTTCAGGGAGGACCGCTCTATCCTTACTTTCTTGCTCAGCCTGTTGGAGGCATTCTGTCACCAAATGAATATGAGACTTCAATGTAGCACACAAGTCTAGAAATCATACATGCAGTTTTGTAATAAAACAAAGTAGTGTGGTGTCCTAGTGGGCTGAAGAATCGCCACTGTGCCAAAGTACTGAAAGATATGCCAGATTGCGTAATGGCCGGGAGAGTAGCGGAGCAGTAAAAAAGTTAGGCAAGTATTTTAGCACACCCAATTTAACCTTCGACTGTTTGCGTGACTACATTCGTTTTCACAAGCGGATACGGTATTCAGTTTGTCACGGCCTCAAAATCACGTGCTACCAACTGTCAGGCATCGATCTACTGTAGAGAACACCGGGATTATTCAATGCCCATTTGGCAGAGAAGGCCTAATACTAACTGACAGCCCTGACATCATCTGTGCGCGTGTGGGATGTTGAATTTGGTTCGTTGGACTGAACACCGATTGGGTCAACAGCTAGGCTCATTCATTCTTTACCTAGTTCAAGGATCAACAGTCGTGCTTTGGGAGCTTATGGCCTTGAAGTTTGGTTGGAGGAAATGCATCCTTCAAAAGACATGTCTGGAAAATGATTACTTGGGGCGAAATGAGAATTTAAACAGTCAGCGCTATCTATGCCACCAGCAAGGCCTAATGACATAACAAAGTACAGCAAACTGAACACATGCAGAATTGACGTAGTCGTAGAACTATAAGTTATGAAAAGGTTGGGTCTGTTATGGATAACCTAGCGAGGAAATTACACGAGCGTGTGATGGTTGCGATCGTAAGATGCCAATCGCTGTTCTCCTCACGAGAAGAGATCTTAGCGAGCACTGAAATCGTCGTTATACACCATGCTAAGTCACCCATGGATTGCAAGTTTCACCCATCACCTTATTTACTGACCTTTTTAGCCTTGACCGTAAATAATGTGTTTCATTTCACCGCCGGGAGCATTTTCGATTGAGTTCATGGTTATCCTCCGACTTAATGACGTTTGAAACTTGCGTTTTCCTGGCTCCTAGCTGAGTTACGTCGGTCCGATATATCTCGCCTTTATCAATCTACATTTTATTTTTCAAATGAACGGGAATCCTGGATTCCCTCAAAAAAGCTAGCCAGAGATAATGAACGTATTAAGACTGAAGGGTTAATCAAATCCAGTTATATGCGTAGCCATCGCCAAGACCATGGCCAGCTTAAAGTTAGCCATATTAGGTCCACAATCCATGTTCGTCTATTGTTCCCAATCTTCAACCTTCCTCAGCCTTAATCACTCCGACCCATCTCCCCGCAAATAGACTTGTCAGGTTATTCGCGACTGTGCCTAATGGAAATTGTGCAAACTAGGTCCACGTTAATATTGCACTGTAGCTCGATAACATGGCCCGTGCTTGTGCTGCAATCTCCTAATGGATTCTCCAATATTACGCTGCTCAAACAGTTATTTTGGTGGATCTTCTTAAAACCAGTGGTACAGGTGCACAGTACCTGCACCAGGTACATGTACCCTATTTGCGGTTCCACCGCCATTAAAAAATGACATTGCGGGAATAGTTACATAAGTCGATCCTTACTAATTCCGAATAGCAGTGAAATTTCGATGCATTACACAGCAAATCCTCTTCCAAAGTAGCGAGGTCATGGTACGAAAAAGTAAAGTAAGGATTTGCTTGCGATCCACAAGAGTCGTCAGTTTGTGCCAGTTTGCAGACTCATTTTACTAGCCTTTCAAAAGGGTTTGGTTAGGAAGGAAGAGTAATTTTTCTAAGACGAAGCACATTAATAAGAGACCGAACACTTCGAAGGCCCACTTCGGCTTTGCCCTTTATAGCCTTCATCAGATAGACGCAGTCCCCGTGTTCCGAATGAACATTAAATTGCACATAATCACCGAACTGATTTTGACTGGAGACTTCACTATCTATCAGCTGAATCTGTTTTTCATTATTTC
The DNA here is from genome assembly GCF_000715545.1 of Opisthorchis viverrini. Classification (NCBI taxonomy): domain Eukaryota; kingdom Metazoa; phylum Platyhelminthes; class Trematoda; order Opisthorchiida; family Opisthorchiidae; genus Opisthorchis; species Opisthorchis viverrini. The sequence goes on from NW_008751707.1 coordinate 998,559, forward strand.
GGTAGTCTCGCATTGATTTGTGAATCAGTGCATCTTGCCAATCGCGTACACTTGTATGCTTTAGCAGAATATAAACACGGTGATCGAGCTTACATGGTGAAGAGAAAGTCTGTCGAAAGCTGTCTGGCAATCCATCATAAAGCTCAACCCGACCAAATTATTAGTATCTTCCTTGAAAACCCACTCACACAGAACAAAATGGCAAACGACACTCAGGAGGAACATCCCCCTAGGATGGTTCATATAAAAAAGGCCATGGATCCTGTCCAAAATTGTGTAAATTTTCACCGAAACTAACCAAGAACTATTGACCAATATCTAACACTTTCTAGCCCGATGGTAGAAAGAGATATGACTGTTTGACACTCCAACTCGAACAACTCTGCAATCCAGTCACTCAAACTGACTGAGCCTTCGCGTCAAAAGCAAAGAGAGTCTCAGCAATAAATCTACAGACCGTTTTTCGACCCCATCTAAAATGTGAGAAACACAAAGATTCGTGGACACAAAACATCCGGGTGAAGCTACGACCCCAAATGGTTGTTTACGAATGTTAGGGAAATCGTACGAACTCTGTACCTTGAAACGGTAGAACGGTTTTTGCGAACGAATGAAGTGGGATTTTTCATAAGGGCTGCCAGGGCCTGTTAACAGCGCTCCAGCTAAAATTTTGGAACGTCTAAAATGCTCGGTTACTGGACTGATGGTCTGTTTGTTTCTTAGATTCAGTTGAGTCTTCCCCTAACACTAACCCTCTTTTAACTTGAACGCCTCAAAGAGAACGAAATTTCTTTCACGCTAAAAAAAACTGTAGAAATCAAGTGAGCTCAGCGCCTTTGAAATGCCAACTCACTTTGCCTTTCCCTTCGGAATTGCCGAATTATGCAGTCACCCTTGGCTGTGGCATTCTTCAGGGATTAATTCAGTTTCGACAAGAAGTGTGTCTACCGAAACCTCCTTAAATTCCATTTAAGTGTCAGGTAAAGTCCAGCTAACAACAAACGGTGGACGAGCTCCCGACTTATGATACCATCCACATGTTTTACACAAAAAATATGACATTCAGCACTACAAATCGATAATCAAGTTTGGCCTGTCGGTCAATTGACCAATCCGTTCGCCGACCATAGTCAGCGTGGCCTATTGCTAGTTACGGTCATCCTTAAAATGTCCTGCACATGTCGGTAACATTAGTTTTCTGGTTAGAACCATCCAACTGCATGGCGAACTTTTTAATTCGTGACACTGATAAAAACTTGCAACTATACGACAGCGAAGAGCCGACTACTAGCACTTCTGAATAGCGTTCGCTGTATGATCAAAATGCATTGACATAGGAATGATCTCTTGTGAACTTGGGCCGTCAGTGTTACACTTTTTTGCTTTCATCAACGAAGGAGCCAATATAATGAGGATCATAAGATCCACTAAAGACCCGTTTGTTACATTTTCTAGAAACTTAAAGATAGCTTCAAAACCAGTATACTGTTGGAGAAGGCAGTTAAAGTTAGACGACTCGTATTCCATTCAAGACAAAATGGTCCCAGAAATTCAGTAAAATCGAATACCCACCAGGACGGCATCAGGAAGCTCCATGTTTGAGTGAGCCTTTAGAGCAACATACTGAGTAATTTGGACATAACTAGAAACCCTTATTCAACAGGATCACGAGTTGACTGATGTTAACAGAGGCAACCAGAGAGGACATGTTCTTCATGTACCGGTCTATGACCCACTTAATACTAAGGTGTGACCTGAAGTTCTTATCAGTCACGGTCGATAGATTCATAACTGCCACCGCTGAATCTGGGTACAAAGGCATCTTAGAGTTGAAAAAATCGCACGAATAATGAAGAATTGGTACTTGAGAGTTTCAAGCTTAGGTGCTTAAAGTAAAGTGCGTAAGCTGAATCAATCGATGAACGTATGCGTTCTCATCAACCCCGTCAATGTCCGGTGAAACATTCCCCATTGTCTAGATTGTGACTGGTTCGGACAGCTATATGCTCAATTGATCCTGTGTGCTTCAATAGTGTAAGGCAGCGGTAACCACTGATTATTCAGTGACCTTACACCTATTGTCGTTTTCTTCGTTTCCCATTCCACTCGTTTAGTTGATGAAAAAATACCCAATGTTGGTTTCATCGTTTGGCTGGTATCTGTAGGCTCATGTCTCTGTGACTGGCCGCGAATGGATGGGACTGTATCGTAAAAGTGGACTAAACTAGCATAGTTTGCCAGCAACAGTAGTAGTAAGGTGCTACCGGTAGGCAACTAACCCATACAAAAAATGGTGGTGCGGAGCTATCGGTACCGAGATGGTAGAACCCAGGCTTGGAACATCGAATTCCCCAAGTTGTCCACCGGCGTGGATCCAGATGACTAGGGTTTCTTTCGGTAGACGTAGCTATCTCCAAATAGACTTCCTGAGTGCAGATTACTTTTTACTTGAAAGTAAAGATCCCAAATAAATCAAGGTGCCTGACGGACCCATACAAATGGTGAAATCCTCGGTAAAACAAAAGGGTTCAACTGAAACCGTAGTTGTCCGGTATTCACGTTCACCAATGCTTTGGTCCCTCTGAAGTAGATCGTCACACCAACTTTTCCCAACTCGACCCCAGCAGCTTCAAGCCTCTCTTCACATAAAACCCGGTCACCCTGGAAAGCAATACCATCCACTATGGTGTCACGGAACCGGCAAACCGGTCTCGACAACCCAGTAACCTTATCCATCGACATGATGAAAAATATAAGGGAAATTGGATCTCCCTGTCCAGCATCTCCGTGAACTTCCAAAAGGGAAAACTATGCAAAGCATTCTTACGGGGCTGTATAATTCACCAAACCACGTGTTGAGGGTACTTTAAAAACCTTGGTGGCCCTGACAATTTTGTCACGTGAAAACGAACCAAAAGTTTTCTAGATACCACCAGATGCCAAACTGATATTATAAGCAGTCATTGAAGATTGGCGACGGCGGGAAAAGACCGAAAGATCAATGCTGGCGAGCGAACTGTTAGAGTTGGATTTCAATGGTGACAAGGTGTAATCCACTGTTTGTTTGAGCTTCAGAGTCAGGCGAATGTAGAGTTGGTTGACTGATGATTTAGTCAGGATAAGTATATGATGATTCGTCCGAATGTACCATAATTCCATACATCATAATTCCAGGCACACGCAAGTACGGACGAAAGCACCTCTAAAATCCTGGACGGATTAAAACCTTCAGACATTCCGACTAGAATCCCCAACATACCGAGCTACCTTGGCTGCTGAAGAGCTAATGAGTTCCTCCTTAGCGTACGCATCCTTAACTGAGGAGATTTGGGGAACTACATACAGGGCGCCTCATGATAGACGTAAAATTTGATTGGGTAAGGAAGGATGACGAAATCTTTCATTATTAGTAGCCACATAACGGTTTGTGTCTAAAGAGCTAATGAGTTCCTCCTTAGCGTACGCATCCTTAACTGAGGAGACTTGGGGAACTACATACAGGGCGCCTCATGATAGACGTAAAATTTGATTGGGTAAGGAAGGATGACGAAATCTTTCATTATTAGTAGCCACATAAAGGGCGGTTTGTGTGCGAGTGTTGGCATTTTTTCCATCTACGATGGATGTCAGTACAACCATTGAAATTGTGGAACTTTGTTATTCCCTTGGTGAAAGCGCCACCGCTGCACTTCGTGGTCACAAAGCCAAACATGGTCTCATCAAAGATCCTTTCACCGTGTCGACCATTACACGCTTGATTGCGAAATTTGAGTTCACTGGATCTGTATTGGATTTTCCTGGCAAAGGGAGAAAGTTTCTGAGTGATGAAAGAGCGCCCATTGTACAGAATGCCGTCGAGCAACTTCAGTCCCAGAGCACCATGGCATCTTTGTCAATAACTCAGGTGTCTCAGTTGACCAGCATTCCCCGCGCCAGCGTGCATTGTATTATGAGACGCCACGCTCATCTCTACCCGTATCAGTTCACTTTATTAGAAAACATCACGGAAGAAGACAAGCAGCAAATTGTCACGTTCGCTAACTGGCTGCTGGACAATGAAGAAATCGTTTCCAACATTTTATGGAGCGATGAAGCAAATCTTTCTGTGTATGGCGTAATCAACAAGCACAATTGGGTGATATGGTCCCGTGAAGCTCCTCACGAGTACCTCACCCCTAATCTCCATTCCTCTCATCTCTGTGTGTGGATGGGATTCTCCTCAAAGTGTCTCCTGCGTCCATTTTTCTTTGATGCTACAGTTTCTGGCGACAGTTACCTCCGTATGCTGCAGACACATGTTATCCCGCAACTCAAGCAGCACAAGAAGTCATCGACCGTCTTTCAACAAGATGGTGCTTCATCCCACTACTCAAACCAAGTGAGAACTTACTCCAAGAGCAATTTTCTGATGAGAGGCATTGCTCGTGGATTTCCGAACTTTTGCCCCGCAAGGTCACCCGATCTCACACTTCTGGATTATTGGTTTTGGGGGATGATCAAGGCTCGCGTATATCACAAAAATAAACCGAAGAATTCGGTGGAGTAAAGAGCAAGAACTGAAGAGGAGTGTGTACGAGTGATGCTTGAAGAAGTTAAACGTGCTGTTTCTCACATCTCATACCGCCTCCAACAAGTTATGGAAGAAAGGGGCAGTTTTTTCAACATCTGTAATGCCATTTTGTTCACAGTAAACCTCCATAATGCCTGTATGTCCACATGAAAAATGATAAATGTTTGAATTGGTGTTAAAGTTTTAACATGGGTACTATGTGTGCGTCTATTATGAGACACCCTGTATATATGATCCCCTATTTTTTAACGCGGTTTGCTGGCCTACAATGCTGCGTAGACCTAATAGCTGAATAAGCGTGCATCCGCTGTTACTATGATCTGACAGCGGCTCCCCCTCAATGTTGTCCATTGCGTTCTGCGCGAATTTAAAAGGCGCTAAATTTACGTCAAGATGGGGTAAGTCTCTCAAAATTATGGTAACCCTAGATATCATGATCCTTCTGGTTGATTCTGTCCGAAGCTTGTAACCAAACTGTCCCTTCTTGGAATATTCCATTGACTTTTTTGTTAAAAGTGAGTACGCTCAAGGCCGATTTATGTGTTTTCCGGAAAAAAGCTGCTAGTCGTAGTACAAGACCGTTTCAGTGGACAATGAACGAGCCGAAGTATGAGGGACAAATGTTGGCATTTCTCACCAACCAGTTGAACACTGGAAATTCTTCTTTAATCCTTGACCCCCAGTCACTCAATTTAAGTGAATTACATTAGGATTGTGTAGTCATGATGATCACAGTTATAGTTTAATGCCACAGATTCTTTGAAATATCAGAGTAGACAAGTTCCTGTTATTGGTCGGAAGTTAACCAGAAGAAGCCGAATAGAATTTACATTGCGTGAATGTACGCTGAGCAGTTAAGCAGTCCCATATTTGTGAGGCCGACATAAATTATTTTGTATGCTCAGATTATTATTTCAGTGTGCCTGATAAGTGTCCACAGGAGCACAAAACTAGCTTAACCACATACAGATTGGAAATTTGTTGGTACAAACCGCAACACAGGTAGTTAGAACCTTTTGATAAATTCAAGTTTTAGATGTGACATTCGGCTGCAGAAAAAAGTTCCACCTTTTTTGTTAAGACTCAAAGATGCATAAGGGATCTAACCTGAGTTGATATATCACACAGTTACCCTGGATCTGCAACCAAACCTTCAGTATCTCCAGTTACTGTTTAGCTAAACTACAGTGGAGGAAAAGTAGTTGCTCGAATAATATCCTGAGTCGTCAGATATGTCGTCTACTTCTTACAATAAAATTCCATTTGTTCAACAGGTTTTCCTGCTATATGCTAATAAATCAAATCCTTCAGCCACTCGGTTTGTTATATCCTCATTATCTTCAGGTAACGTCCACAGTATAAAAGCGGTTGGTAATACCAAATTAAGTCATAGCTGCTAAGCTGCCTGTAAAGTTAATATGATGGAGTTAGCTGAGCATATCACATCACTGTCTACCTCAGAAGTGCAAAGAGCACGAAAAAGCACAGTTGACTCCAATCTTCGATAGAAAATGACTGAGCTTCAGAAGTCCGAAGCACAGCTACTACTTCAGTCTTTGGTTTATAGTTAGAATTCGTTGAGGAAAACATGGATATAAAGTGCAACTATATTGCCAAAAGCGGGACAATACAATGTGGTATACCTCAGGAGAGCACTTTGGTTCTGCTTTCAGCAAACTACAGGATGAAAGCTCGAAGACAACCGGTACTAGAGGATGTTGAAGAATCCGTTGTGTTCTGTAGGTCTGTTTTGATTTATTCCATTGCTAGGAAAACCATTATCCCGAGTTCTATGATGTCAAGAGTTGTCATGAAAACAGAAAAAGAGCTGTTACCAAGATTACAAGGTTGAAATGAGTGCATATTATTGGATAATACAGCGTAAAAAAGGTAGACATCTCAAAAGCCACTTTGAGCATTTACAAATTTAGTTGAATGAATTTGTTTCTTACCATAAAAACCACCTGATAGACAACCAAAAGTGGTCTTATTTGACGGTGACAAAAATATGTGCATTTTGCATACAGATTTCACCTAAACGATATCCAATACTAGGTCAAAACTAAGATCCCGTAATTTTGGGGTTGACGTTTCCTCATTTGTCTCCAAGTATAGATTGAAATTCGGTCGGGAGCAATTTTGGCTTTGCACAATGATTTGAAAGGAATCTAGATTTCTACTAAACAAATGAGTGGTCTTTTTATTTTATCCTGGAATGTAGTCACGCAATCAGCTTTCGATGAGTAATTTGAGATGACGATGCAACAAGATGTTTCCAACCTCAGCCAGAACTACTAAATCTAGAATTACTAAAGCTGGCTGAGACCCAAACTACCCACGTTTACAGAGCTGCCTGCGTTACAATCAAAAATTCAAACTTATCACTCAGAGATAATTGCAATTACATTTGGGACCTAAACACGTAAACTCGCGCCTTGTCATAGCTAGATGTTCATGACCTACCTCATGTTTCACAGAAACTGGTCCCTGAGGGGAAAGTTATACCGGAACTGAAAAAAACCTTTCAGTATTTCATCTGTAAAGCCGGTAAGACGGGACAACCGTTCTCCTACTAATGATACAAAACTGTATATTCAGCCCGCTGGATTTCGACGAAATCCCCCAGAGGTTCGGCAGAGTTTATTACTTTGCAACGAGTATCAAGTAGTCTTCTATTTAATTTGTAGCTCCAAATTATATTATTGTTGACGGTTTTACTTCCGAAACGAAATGTACGCAGAAGAGGACTAGCAGCGAACGGTGCAGATGTGAGATCGAACTAGTGTTGCGCGATCCTGCCGATCCGGGCACCCTGGATCAGATCAGTTAACTGTTGACCTGACTATCTCCAAAGTCTATCAAACTATTCAACGGCGGCAGCAAAGCATCGGGATTTACCACTGCTTATGTGTTGTCGGGGATAACGATGATAATGAAGGCAACTTAAAGGATGAAAACTTAAGAGCACCGAAACTTTGCAAGTAGGTGAAGTGTTTCATCGCCGTTCTGTATTTTGGTATTATTGGTCAAATAGCGCATTATAGACCTGTAAAACCCCGGAATCAAAGGTCACCTTCTGGATCCCTGTCCTTCAAGCTATTTTGGTCGTCCCGGTGTAACTTTGACATCCATATAGCTTTTTCATTGAAGGTCCACTTCGGTTAATCAGCCACCACTTCACACCAGACAGTCTACTTGAGAAAAGTTTTATTCACCCCGAAAATTGGTCAGCTTGTCTAATTGGTTGTTACCTGGACTCTCCGTTCGTGTGAGAATATCTGGGACTAAAATCGCTGTTCTCACCAACCGATGAGCCGGAAAAATTTAATACGACAGAAAGCACAAGGACCTAGGTACTATGAGACTATGCACTAATGTCCAATTCAGCTACATCGGGTTTTAATCTTGTGCCTCTTTCTGAAGTCCTAAACAGCATTCATGTTACCAACAGTCTATTTCGGAGCACGTGCCTGGATAAATAAAGGGAAAACATGTCCGTAGAGAACCATGTTAATCTGCTTCTCGTTTTTGTGTCTGTGATTCTCAGGTCAGATTTCTGACCGTATCACTTTTCCCGGGGTTTATTGGAGTGTGTGTCTATTGAAAATAGTCGAGGATGTACTTGTGGCCCGTTAGTTTCATTCCGTTACTTTGGTTATATGGTATTTTCAGCTTCCTAAAAGTTAAACTAGGCAATGGTGATCAAGCAGTTTCATCGCGCGTAGTAATCTAGGACAATTTCCAGCTTCGCCGGCTGTGCCATAACCTTAGGGTATCGTTTGGACTGATCTCTTCTGTTCGAATAAGTAAAACATGCATCATCACTCAATTAGAACCCACTGAAGAAGGAAGTCATAAACCCCGAACGGTGAACATCACCAAAGGTTAATGTCAAAAGACAGGTGGCAGAATGATCTGCTACAATTCGTTTTAAAAAGGACATATATACGCATACTGCTGTTTGTGTACTGAAGAGAGCCTAAGAGTCTGTTCAAGGCTCATTTTGCAAAGATCATTAGGAAGAAGCCTGGCTTTCAAGGAGTGTGTTCATGGAACATGTTACTCAAATTCTAACTGGACTGGAAGCAAGAATTTAACGCCTGTGAGGAGATCAAATGTAGATCTTGGTGTCCAAAACGTCAATAGAAATATACAAATGAAACACCTGGGAGTCCTTAAACGATCAATTTCGGAACACCGGATTACCGTTCTGACCGTCTTCACAAGGCGACTGTCACAAGTTGGAAGCACTATGGTGCTTTCGGACAAGCGAGATTTTTCGTGACCGGTTAACTAAATCTGACGTAGAAAGTGAGTATATTACCTGAATGTTTCTTCAGTCAAGGGAAGTGGTCATATCAAATAAAGGGGCAAAGTACGATGCCTTGGTAAGTTTATTTCACATACGTCCGAAGAAAGCCCCGACTATGCCGAAAAAGATGGTAAATGAGACGAGAGTTCCACACAGGAAATAATAAAAATCCAGCTACCCGAAGTTTCCCTCCCTCTGCCATAACTTGTTTACTATTGTGTCTTCACGCGCTTATCTGCAGTTTCTTTTCTGTGAGAACGCAATTTGTCGACACAATGTGCATGCACCTTACAGGATGGGAACGGTGTTATCTAAGTTGTAGACAGCTTTGGAGAAAACAGGTATGAAACTGCTAGACAGCGACTGTCCTAACAAGTTGACGTAATTCACTGGAATCATTTTCAGTTAGTGGCTGCGAAGTCAACCACACACACAACTGCACAACTGCATCCTAGCAGCGACACCTTTATTAACATCAGCGCTTTACTGCCTGGTTCAATATACTGATGCACCTAGTTGCATAAGTTGCCTATCGGAGCGATGATATCAGAGTGATTATTACAGACAAACAGCCATAATATATGTCCCCACTCAGTGTGCAGTCCAAGTAATTATAGAGGAGACGTATTTCAGTATAGGTTTTTACGCACACCAAAATGGATCAAATGAGGCCAGTTTAAGGTCAACAGTGTACTCCGTTTATTCGTCTGCCTAGTAACGCCTTCTTGTACCTGAACGCTCGTCACGACTTTAGGTCACCTTACAACTAAGTAACGCTGGTGAATAAATTCACGGTCTAAAAAGGGTATCAGAAACAGGCAGCCGATGCCGTGCCGAACTATTCTGCACTGAACATTCATTCACTACACTCCAGTTGACAATCATTTTGTAAAAATTCGCTGTACTTATTTTCCGTCAAAAGACGTTCAGAGTCAACCTGAAATTCTGCCCCATTCATATGTACAATCCATTCTAAAGCCACTATGGGATTTATGTCACCTAAGAGTAACGTTCTAGGTGGAAAGTGAGTATTGACCATCTCAAACCCCAATGTACTCCTGGGATAGGTTATGCAAAATAGATTAATGCCACTTCTCACCTGTGTACTCTCTTAAAATGTAAATGTCCGTCGGAATTGGGGTCCTGTGAGGTCAATCTGTTACCCATAAATCAGATGATGTGCAACATTTCAATAGGACATTTGCCATGCGGACCCATCTGAGAATTTTCTGTTATACCTGTACAGGCTTCATCAACCTCGTAGTACTTCAGTCCTCACGTCGCTTCCAGGTTGTATGACAGCTATGTGGCAGCTCCAAAGAGATGTCACTACAAGATCTGTTTATTTTCACCTAGGAACAAACGCTTTACTTTGAAAAGATAGCGCGCATTAGAACCTGAAAACGAACGCACCTTCACATTGGTCCCTCTTCTAACAGAGCTAGACACCATCTGCATTGAAAACAGTTATCAGCCGGTCCGATAAATCACTTGGCCCTATCCGGAGGGTTCTCCCTCAAACCTAAGAATATAAACTGGGATGTTCAAGTTGACCGTTTTTCGAGTCTTGTTTTCGGTTGAGGCCAGTGCGGTGACCAATGTACATAGTAACATTTGTGCTAAACTAACCTGAAGTTTCACAAGACACTGAGCACCAACCCCGGTGGCACCAGAAAGCTGAATACTATTGGACACATTTCTGATTTGTGTGTGACCTGAGGCTTACCTATGTTGCGCTTTACACAGAGAGTGAAAATCAGCTAGAGGCGCTAGATGCATTGTAATTTGTAGTTAACATGAGATTATAACCTGGCTAGGTACTTGACCCCGAAAAAAGATTACTTTGGTTTATATTCACACGCTAAACAGATATCACACACAGAGTGGTTTCTGAGCCCGTGGATGCACAGTCCTTCAGACATACTATATGGGAGCTTGCTCCACAGCATTTTCGGCATAGTTTGGGTCATTACATTCCTTGTTTAATCCTGATATCCCAGCTGAGCCAAACAAATTATTCGGCAAATGAGAAACATCACGGAAAAGCGTATTATTACGTAAAAGAACAGGTCGTTTGCACAACACATGAAAACCTGCCGTAGTCTGTCATTTTTACCTCACCTCCACTAGTGAACTGACCAAGTTCAAATGGAGAGGCGGTTTGGCTAATTGGTATTTCTGTGCATGGTTAGAAGTTAGAAGCAGTCATTATTTGAAGCATGTGGGAATTCAGCCCCTGGCGAATCAAAAGGCACGAAATGGGCCTTTTGGCAGTTAAATGCCAATAAATGAACGCAACATTGATTTTGGATTACAATGATTTTCCTTTTATGTTTAAGGACATGACCAAGCTCATCAAATGCCAGCAATAAGACAGATTATTTGGCTGCACCTCTTTCGCCTGTGGACTCTTTAGATTCAGTATGAATTTCGGCCCAAAGCAGTGTATGAATGAATGGAAAACATGGGCTAATTCCTTGGTCCATGAGAGAAGGATAGGTAAATTATCACACAGCGATGCAGATATAAATGCAGAGTGCTGCTCTCGGGTGACCTCTTTGACTGAAGCTATCAGCGGAAAGCACGTCCGCATTCATATGAATTCGGCGGCTTTTGAAAATAGTAACGATGTACGTGGATAAGCTGTGGGGGGAAGTTATTCTGACAGACTGAGCTATGAGTAGTCTGCCTGAGTTTTGCTATGGATTAAAGAATAATCGTTCACCCATGATAATTTTCTCATATTGAATTGACAAAAACATATTCCAATTTCGGACGTACTGAGCCTTCAAGAGCCATCAAGTCACATAAAATACCAGTATAATTTATCTGAATTAGCAATCCCTTAGGAACGACTAGACTAAGAAAAGTTTGCAGGTGTTTGAAAGGCAGTTGGCGAAATTATGTTGTTTTTGCCGCATTAGATTCAGTGCTCTCGTTATGAATGCTCATTCGTTATGAGAAAATGAACTTGGTGCACCTGCCACATCCGAGCCTCCGGAACTTCCCCAAAAGGAAAACTGAATAGCTCAAAATCTCATTGTACCTCATTTTTCTTGGTGTGAAATGAATTTAACGATTTTCGTAAAATATCATCTTGACTCTTTTCAACGGGAATACATGCACAACTTCAGTGTCACCTACAGCTGCACACAAACTAAAAAAACAAATAATCAACGGATCCCATGACAACATGTATTTGTCTAGAGATGAAGCTGTCTTTGAGTTTGATAAAAACTTCGAAATCCATGTTTTTTTATTCAGGAGTGCCACGAGCGACCTACCAAAGAGTTTTCAAAATTATGAGGAGTAACGTGCTAGGGAAAATATTGCGATACCTTGGATGTTGTTGCATTTGGAATGTGTGGTTGAAGAACATCGTGAACGAGAGCTTCAGCTGAGATTGAATCCTTCTCTAACCAACCTAATTTGCTAGACAACAGTACTTCAGTTGCTATACGAATTCTCAATACTCACATGACACAAGCAGAACTTTAAACTTGTTTCCTCCCCTTAATTAGCGCCTTGAAGGGAACAACAGAAGGACTTCGAGGGAAATGCGTTTTTAGTGAAGTAAGGTATCTCAAAATATACTAAGGTTATGGCTATTCACATGACATTCTGTGGAAGGTCTATTGAATGGTTAGTTTTGCGAAATTAACCAGTCTTTCACAGTCTAGAAATCGCATGCGAACTTTTACTAGTATCATAATCGTTGATATTAAGATGCCACTTCACAGGATACTGCGGAACTTTATTCAGATATAGAAACCAGTATTTGCGGGAGAACAATAAAGACGATCCTACTTTCAGCAATTTACTCTGCCCAGTCTACTAAGACAAGCGTCTTGCCAATCTGAAAAAGTTTCCAGTTTACAAATTCGGCTGCGGGATATGATGCGCGGCTGATTACTTGAGTGTTATATATGACACCGACTAAATTCATACGAGTGTCAGATATCGATCAGGCAAAAGGCGGAAAACCATGGGCTTCCGGCCCCACCTGCCAGGAGGACAAATAACTTTAGCGGTGCAATCGCTAGTTTGTGTTTGCCGGGCATTCCGGTCGCAGACAATCAGTTACCTATACAAGTTGAAATTCTGATTGACAAAACTTTGACAACCTCAAAAATATTTGTAAATTTTCTGTATACTCACAAATGTGGTCCTAAATACAGTAGAACAAAGTGAAATATTTAATCGAAAAACTACTAGAATATAGGAGAGCTATTCCGAAATAGGGTTTTACGAGGTTGTTTCCAGAGAAGAGAATTGCAGCAATCTACTCAAGTCCGATTTGCACTTACAATTTTACGGTGTTTTGGAACGAATAATTCATACTTTTTGGGGTTATGTATGGTCTTATGACGCATCGTAATCAAAGCAAGTGGTCCATACCCATATGAATCAGGAATGAATGAACCACATTCTTGTCCTTGCAACGTTTACAGTAGTTGTGGTTTATACCTGAATAATGTGCGTTAAACAAGGAACACGTTTCTGATGATTCACAGAACCAAGGATGGGTTTTACAACATAGTTGAAAAGTGGTAAGTCATCACTCACAGCCGCCATAAAGCCACCAGTATGTCCTAAGATGCACAGAATAACTTAAGAGTCCCAACCTCAGCTGACATCTCAGCAATACAAATAAACCAAGAATGTTCAGGCGTTGAAACTTAGCTATAAGCCCAGTATTCAGCACTCATCTTATGTAAGTAACAGTGCTGATGGCTGGGCAAATGCATCTGGACTTAGTCGAGATAAGATAGTGAAAACTCAGTCGGGTCGATACAGTGAATAGACTAACGAGTAGACAACTAATAAGTAAAAGACCGTACATAACCTATTCACTTATTTCCCAAAACTTATAAGGCTCCTTCGTTCTTCCTTCTTGGTTTCAAACGTTGAGACCTTTTGGCTCAAACCTCTGCTTTTAACTGGTCACTTGTAAATAAGTCATGAAAGAAAGATAACATTTTTCTAACACATTTCCCTTTCATACGGTCAACCCTGTCGCCTTGGATGCACTACGTACAAAAAACTATCGGATTTATTTCAAAAATTTGGGAAAATACAAATTAGGCGTTTTTCACGCTTCGGAACAAGAGTCAATACAGAAGGACGAGGTTAGTTCGAGAACCGGTATCAGAAAGTTTCTAGCCTCAATTAGCGAAAATAATTTGAATTATCTTCAACCATGTGTTAGTGGCTACAGACGGTAGGTCGGCAGTCATAGCCGGTTGTTTTTCTATGTACTTTGGCTTCAGTGGAACTTTAAGCATACAGTTTCAACCAGCGGAAATCATTTTTTACAATTAAAATCTGCCTGAGATTTATCTTCGAAATTCGTAAACTTATCTGCGGAATGCCTTAGCCAGAACTAATGCATAACTGTTGTCTCAGGTTTTAAATGAAAATATATTCGAGACATCTGAGTAGTTCCGTTGGTTTAACGCTGATGATAAAGTTGATGAGGATTATTCGAGATTCTACTGCCTGATTTGCTATTTGTTTGAGATCGTCGACTGGAGGGCGTTTTAATGTTCATGATTTGTAACACGAATGACAAAAAAGGGCGGATAGTTAGGAAGGCTCATTCGTGCTACGTAAAGGAAGAGCATCAGATGGGAACTGTTTGTATCCAGCGAGGGTTAAGGGAGACCACTAAATGGGACTTTTCGAACAAAAATAAAAGTGAGGCATACATTCTGTCGCAATGAATCATACCAGAAAAATCTTCCCAGTCAAAACGGAATCATTTTGCAGTTCAGCCTCCCATAAATAGTCCCATAAACGTCCCCAAGAACTACTCTTTTTCGGCGTGTTCCCCACTTTAAAAGCCTATACGTTGGCAACTCCTATTAACATAAGCCGCTGCATTGGTCTTGTTTGTGGATTTAATTCACTATACCTCACTGCTGTCAGATCACTTTGAAGTTAAATTAAACATAAGCTACACCAAATTCGACGTTTCCGAAAACAAGGATATCTATTATCTAACATGAATGGACCAACAGGCAGGCAATAAGCCATCGCTTGGCTGAGTGCAAAACAAAACGCTAGTCAACAAGCGCTATCCGCCCAAGATCAGCATTATTCAAGTTTTCCAAATAAAGTTGAGTTGTACAGAAACTTCACTGCTATAAGTTCAATTAAGATGCAAGAGCAGACGAGATCGTCGAAGGTACTGCGCAAAGGATATGACCAAATTGATGTTAAATTATTACAAGTTTTATAAAAAAAAATGCTTCACAGAAGTGGAATGATCACTCACGTTATCCTCAACGCATACTAGTGATAAGCTTTTCGGTTCAGTTTCAGCTGAATAACTAAATAAGAAATTGGCTTAACTCTATTAAACTCTTTTTCTGTGGTCTATGTTAGTTGCCCAACACTGATAAGATAAGCTACCGAATCGATGTTTGAAGAAACGTTCTAAAAGTATCAAAAGGGTTACTATGACACCACCTGTCCACAAAACTGTGTATAAGAATAATTCGAGGTTCCTATTTAGTAACGCTCCGCTACATTTCAGAAAATGCCTAAACATATCAAGAAAACCTAATCATTAAGCTGTCGTCAATACCACTCCCCAGTGACAATGTAAACACTCGGATATGTTTAACAGCGAAACATGCTTCTACGGGTTGCTACTGCGAGTGAAGTTTTCATAGACATCGTCGCAGATCTCAGGTAAAAATTAAAAGCATTTCTATTTCCCTGCAAAAGCTTGCAGTATTAAATCGTTTTCAGCCTGGTGTTACGCAAATGCATGCAGGTAAACAGGTAGCTTCTGATCTAAGACGTCATCAGTATTTGTACTGATGGTCTAGTCTCGAATGGTGAAGAGACGCTAGCAAGTTAATTGCCAGCCTCGGTGAACATGTCAACAGCTTAAAAAGACTTATGCCATCTGATGGCTGTCATTCCGGGCGCTGAGCAACGGCGCCATGTGAAAGTTCCAAAGCTAATTTTGCACTAAACCGTTTATGATCATTCTAATTATACGTTCGTTCTTTAGTCTTTAATAACCTATGGTATTTCTTATTATCAGATTATCAGAAAGCTTTCAGCCGTCTTTGGCCTAAGCTGTAAAGTGTGAACTATTAGCGGAAGGAATTCGTAAGATCGATTCCTCAGTTTGCAAAATGTTTGACATATACATTCTCTCCTAGGGTGAGATTTACTATTCGAAGCTTCCCAGACGTTTCACAAGTTTTTCACGATTTGTGACTATACGGTGCACCACTGGAAGAAAATAACTGGATTCTCAATAAAAGCAAAAGTGTCCCCGGAAGTACCATTGCCTTACACGGTCACATTTCATGGTTTGTCAGCTCTGGTTGGCTAGAAATACGCAACTAAAACACATTAGTCCTCATAACCTATAACACATAATGTAGAATTAGTGTTTATCCCAGGCCAAGGCTGAATTCTGGGCTGCTGGTGACAAATTATGTGAATGGACCTACACTGACAAAAATATGTTAACCGTTTTAAATGAACACAATCGTTTTAGATCCGAGTTAACCTTATTATTGTTCGCGAAGATCCCAACGCCATCTGAACTCCTCGACTTCAAAACCATATTTATTAAACACACTCCATGTTACTATTTCTTTTGTAAAATTATTACTCGTGTGTTGCGTGCATAATATTGACTGAAGTTTCATCTTCGTTTACTCCCTGCCTCCAGCCAAAATTTAGACGCACTTACAGGCCCCAATGGATCGAGCGCACTAAGCGGGGCAACTATGTACTGTTCAAGAATATCAGCTCCCGGAAAATATGATTCTTTCCTTCATACCTGGCTAAAACTTATTATTATATGGGTGCAACTCGCAACCAAATTAAACATCACCTCCACTCGAACATTTAATAAATAATTTTCGAAACCGACAGGTTTGTCAAGAGTGCTATGTTCCCGAATGCTAGCAGCTAGACAAGGACCAACTTCTGAGCAAAGAGATCAACCACGAACCTTTGTATGCTTGTTGTAAGGTCATTTAGTTATTCCAGTTAAGAGTCGTACAAGGTCCCGCCGTGTCACGCAGATAATAGGACATGGATAAAGTTTGGAAAAGCTGCAAACATATGAGCCGTTACGTGTCTACCGACTCTGCAGACGAGTGTTCCGTTGCTACGACAGTTCAGGAGAAACAAAGTCACAGAGAAACTTCAGACCGTTACCGCGTTAAAACCTTACTCAGCCCACTTCAATGGCTTTATGAAAGAAGCCTCAAAATTCGCTAGATCCTGGGGGCTGAGGAAGGACTAATTTTGCAGGTGACGAACAGAGCCGTGGTCGGGATAGCACGTGTAGCCTGCCAGGCCATCAAAGGTTGACTCACATGCGCATCAAACCGGTGCCTGTTCAAACCATTAAACATTAAAGCAATCAAATTGCCCAGCTCAGAGAACAAGCAAACGACCACCATCTTCGCCACCTGAACTATTGACGTTTTCCCCATTGAGAACCATTAAATTGTTCATAGTTTCCCACTACAGGTCGCTTAGTGTGCAAAAATCGTATCCACATGCACTATTCCATACTCTAGCTGGTGCACATTTAGAGTAACACATCTATCGATGCTTGTCATAAGGTGGCACCATACAAACAACCGTATGCACTCTCCAAGTTGTAACACTTACTTTCAGATTTTCATCCGTTTGAATTTTTAGGAATATTGGCGGACTGCAAAAGAGCAGTGGTTGGTAATATCCACCAGGATGTTATTTACTGAAAATATGAGCGTAGTGGTTTTCCCGTGGTCAGTCGACACCCAGAAAGTGTAAAGGCACATATTAGCGTGTTTCAACTGTAATCCTCACCATATTCTCTCTGTAAAAATAATCACAAGGTGACAACCTAATCACGTTCTCAATTCGCACATGACTGCATTTGAAAAGGTGCTTTCACCAAACTAGGCCACTAGGTCTAATTTACCAAAAATGAACTATTCAAACATACTGTGTCTTTTCTATGAATGAAAATATTGGTAGCTCAGGTAGGTTAGATGATCGTTGGCTTGTTCGCTGAGCTGGGCAGTTCGATTGCGGACGTTTCGTCACCATTCGAGGTGACATCATCGGTGCGTTATTGGGGAGCGTAGTGGTACGCAGCGGTGGAATTTGGTGCCCCATTTGGGCATCCCGGGTCTCAGCGACCTGGGGAAATTATCCCACAGGACTTTCCAGGCAGAGGCATGGTTGTTTCAGTGAACAATGAAATTGGGTGAGCCGCAAAAATATGAACGTAGGTTAGGACTGTTTTTGGTTCGAGCTCATCCGCAAGAAAATGCAACATTTTGGCGTAGAAAGTTTTCCTCCGCTTGTTAAGGTTTTGCAGCTAAGAGCATTATGTGGATAATGGGCAACTCCATATCTCATGGACCATCGGGTGGAATGAAGCGTAACCTAGGTTCCTCTACTTTCTGCAGACTATCAGCCTCCAGATAGGCTTGTAATCGTCGGGCTTATGTGCCGTTAGGCGAAAATAAGTCGGTTGTGCAGTACTGTTAGACTCAACTTCGTAGCAGTGGAATTGCTCATGCCCATTCTCGCACTGAAAGGCTCGTCAGCCGAAGATGGAATTCCGGCAGCAGCGAGCTAATTGCAGGTAGAAATATTATATAGCTATCGAAATAATTAGGGAGTGGGAGTGGAAATTAGTCTTCATGATGAATCATGTTTGGCCGCTACTTGGCTGTTGCAGGATGCTTGTGACTTTTGGGTAGGATACACGCCTTACAATGCAGAAAACATACCGCACCCTTTGATGCGATAAGATAGAGGTGGAAAAAGCTGAAGAACGAAGGACGTGGGCAAAAGACTGGTCGAAGCTATCATCCAGGAGATTGACTGTGCAGATGTGGCTAACAGATCCAGTGGATCGGTTGTGTACTCAAGATTAGTGAGCAGAAGGCCCGCAGCTTCTGGTCGAAGAGCGCTTGATACTGCTTGCGCTTCGGTCGACACCAGGAGTTTCGGATTCGTGATTTGCCTCTTCGCTACGGTGCTTTTTATCCGTGCTTCCATCCGCCGATTAGGCACTACCGGACTTGGAGGTGTTCATGAACTAATAGCCAAACTTTTTCGGAAGGGCTTGTCTGAGCACTCTTTCTCTGATGGTTCTTCTGTCACAGGAGTTGGATGGTTCGCACGCGAGTAAAACACTGACTGTTTGTGATTTGCACTTTTATAGAACGGCTTCTAATGTTATATATGGAGTGAAGAAAAACATTCTGTTCGTTGTAAAAACCTTATACAGTCTGTGAGGGTTTCAACGGGGTTAGTGGGAGTGCAGTCCAATTGTGAACCACGTCTAAAAGTTATGTCACCTGACAATGGAGTTCAAAGCAAGCGATTATGTGTGACTCATTTTAGGTAGGTAAAAGTGTCAAGGACTAGGTTAAAAGCGAGAATAATGGCTCTGTAGCATGTGGTGCGCCTAAAGCAGAAGTGCCATAGAGAAAGCGCAGCAACGGCTGGAAGTGTAATTCGGGAGGTCAATTGGAAGGGAAAAAAGGAGTCGTCAGCCGCAGAATAACATATCCTTGAGGATCCAGTTATACTGAGTGTTGAGGTGCCAAATACGAAATTTGAAAACGCGTGGTTTCGATAATTTCGAGTATCAAAGGGAGAATTGTTCCAATATTCCACAGAACTATTCACACAATGGTAAGCAGATTTAAGTCTCAATTGTCTTCGTTCGTAGCGCCAGCGCACCAGTCTGTCACTGATCGGCACGGTGCAGGGTCAGCGTCCACACATCAAGCAATGGTGGGTAGAATGTTGGCTCAATAGTGCAACTCGTGATCCTCATTGGCGCTGTAATCGCAGGGAACTCGTGGGAAAACAGGTCATGGCAGGCTTAGCACACGAGACGAACGCGTGCTATTAAGAAGGTCAGCTGCGCATATTTATACGCGGACAAACATACCAGTACCCAATTTTGAACGGTGTGGCCTTTGTGGCAAGGTGAGCTTCGGGTAGAGATAACCAGAACAAGTGAAGTCAAAAGTACATTAACGAAGTAAGCAAATGACTGGGGAAAATTAGCCGCGTCCTAAAGGCACACCCAAAATTTCACCGAAACCGTGGTTCGGAAGAAGAAAACTTTAACATAAATTTTTAACATTCGATGCTAATTAATCGGACGCTTAAGATCTCCCAAAGCAGCCGCAGTTCAAGAAGTTGTTTAAACTAACTCGGAGTCCACTTTGCGCGCAGAATTTGTATTTTAATGGCAGTCCGTTGCCTGGAGCATTGCCGCTATAAAAACGGTGGATGATTTTGTGGAAAAGCTGGTTCTTTGCGTGCTTTATTGCGCACTGTACTTGGATATAATCTCAAAACACAATCTCAAACACAATAATCGCCCTCATTACGTCCGCTCAGAGTAAAATTAGAGCGGGGATTCGCGACCTGGATATGAAAAATTCTTCTGTGGTTGCGGCAAGTGTCCCAGCGAAGCCCAGAAATTCGTCACGTCTGGTCATTTTTTTACTATGATGGTAAGCACACGTTATATCTGGCTTAAGGCAGGCATTGATAATCACCGATATTCCGAGCCACCAAAAGTGCCGATGGTTTAACTGTTCGGTTTGTAAGCTTATCAATCTTACGGCACAATGAGATGTCCACTGCTTTTAAGTTCTTGCACAAACTGAACGGACCGAAAGGGTCTTATAGTTAACACGCTCGTCTAGGAAATATTTGGCATAAAGAGAAATACGGTCAAGCTATCAGACTGGGTATGGTAGTCACGGTACCGTCATCACGACGCCCTACTTCGGTTCGTGGACAGCCGTTTAAGGTTGTCATTGTGGTTAAGATATTCCTGGGTCCGTCGAGGGTTGATAGTGGTTCATTGCTGCCATTCAAACGGGGTAAAAAGAGAGCTGTGTCTACTCTGGAGACTCAAAATAGGAAAAAGTGTCCAGAAGGTCTGCTAGAAAGCACATTCATGTGAGTGAGAATGCCTCCCGGAAAAAGTTACCACAATTTCCGACTACTTCAATGGGACGACGTCGCCTGATTTCGAAAACGATAAGCGGTACTTACGTGTAGATAATAGGAATGCGGTCGATGCGAGCTCATTAGGAAATATGTGAGAATGAGGGACGTGCATTGCCTACACTGTGCGCACCTAAGGTAGCTCAGAGCTGGCAGAGACATGAGATCAGAGATACCTGGCGTTGTTGCCTGTTTGTTCTATGGGTTGACCTCAAAACCGAGCTGTTACAGCCTAAAGAAAAACGCGTAGCTTTGCAAAACTAATTGCGTCTGAGCAGCTGACCTTCAAACTACTCAGGGTC